>NW_022196891.1:37543025-37591597 GCF_008632895.1 Mastomys coucha | reverse complement strand
TTTGTTCGTGGGGAAACTGGGAAAGGAGAGATCATATGATATGTAAATAAAGAAAATATCTAATTAAAAAATGATTACCTTATCCAATAGTTTCTTCTGAAACACATGGAAGTATAATTATGTAGAGTACAAATTATGCACCCATATTACTTTATATAAAAATAAAAGGAAATGTCTCAAATGGCTAATATTAACAGTATGAAAACTATTTAATTACCATTTGAAATGACAATTTTCAAAATATATTCATATATTGACCATAACACAACAGGGACCCAGTTTAGCATGTAGTTGTAATTACATGCCTGCCACATGGGAGTAGAAGTGTTTTTCACTTGACATTGCAGAAATTCTCTGAGCTCACTTGACTTTTCTCACATTCAAGAGATAGGACAGAATCGGGAATTTCAGGTCTGAGATCACATTGCTAATAAACTCAGAGCCAGGATCTAAGAAGAGCACAGCTGTTAACCAGAAGACAAATCTCTCTTCACATCTCCTGTCTTACATTTACTTGTATGAACACTAGATGTGAAGTATACAGGTTTCCTTCTGACAGAGAGGTTTTAGAATGAGACTTTGCTTATAGATGTGTAAATGAAATGCAGACCTGGACAAGAGACTTTAATGTGGTTGGCAAAGGAAGAATCCATGTGTCTGAGTGTGAATCATCACATTCTGCTTATGTAGTATATTTCTTCTCTCTCTCCAACTTCCTTAGCTTCAAATGGGCTTTAATTTTCTACCTATCAAAAGTGCACCACAATCTAATGGCTAATACTGATCTCTGAGCTGTAATGTGTCTCTTGGCAGTCTTTATAAGAGTTCGTATACAATGTGCAGGTCTTTTATACATGTTTCTTGGCTACAATGAAATTAATTTAACCAGAAGAAAGGAAGGCAAGAAAAAATGAAGGAAGGAAGGAAGGAAGGAAGGAGGGAGGGAGGGAATCACATATTATTTTCACTTTCCTAATTTTTATATTTCAGTTTCCTAATTTTTATATATTTCAGTGTTATGCTCATTGAAAATTTACACAATAACAAGAAAATTTGGGGTTTTATGTAAGGTAGCACTTTTTAGAAAGAATCAGGAGAAACTGACTCAGTCTGAGGAAACAATTTACTCAATGTTATAATGCTTGGTAGTCAAGTATTTACATGTATTGAAGTACTATCCCTTGATTCTGATTTTTTAACTCCAATATCCTCTAAATACCATTTTAATAGTAAAACAAATCATGTATGATTCCCCTCATCATATCTTTGAGAAGTGTTCACAGAAGTATAGAATAGAAATGGCAGCACTTATTTCCCTTTCCCAGTGATATATACGACAATGTAGGTGGTAGTGACAAAAAGCCAGTAAGAGATACAATAAATCTTTACTCATTACAGGTCATAACCCAAATGCTCTCCTAACATAGTTCATTTGAGGAAGATGTGTTTTAGCTTTAAATGTTGATCATAAATCACCTAACCATTAATGGAATTCAGATTTAACCTGGGTGTGGAGGTTTCCTATTTGCAGCAGCAGCATTGCTGTCATTAATAAAAATTAGTTAGCACTTCCCTTGCTCATTAGGTAGAATTACTCCCTTGACAGATGACATCAATGTATCTGTAACAATCGCATCTGCAATTCTGGCAGCCCAGCCCAAAAAGCTCTGATAAAAGAAGCAGAGGCAGATATTTTGAGAGAATGCTATACAAGCCATTGAAGAGGAGCAAAATTCAGATCTGATGCAGCCGACTAATGACATAGTCTTCATTGTTTATATATTTGCTGTTATTAAGTATTTAATTTGAGTCTGGATACTAACATAGATAATGAGACTAAACAGAATATAGTGCAAATACTAAAAGTAACATATTTAAGTACCTTCCCTTCAAGTAATAATGTTATAAAAATGATACTATGTCAAGTTAGAGGAACAATAATGATTTCAAACTGGAGTATGCTATGCAGTCAGGAGTATAATATGCAGTCAATTATTTTTCAATGTCTCAAAAATACGTTGCTGGAATTAGTATTGGTAACACTGAAGAGAGCTTTCAGAAATGCATGTTTTGTTAATCATCAGAATAAATAAAGCATGCAAAATGGATCCATTCACTAAATCTGCACACCTAAAAGAACTCTCTGTCTTAGAAATAAAAGAACAAGTAATTATTCTTTTAATTATGTCAACAAAAACATATAAACATTTTTTTTTATCATTTCAACCCTTGGTATTAACAGCTTAACCTACATTACCTTTTTCTTGAATCAGATAAGGATGGCTGCAGTCTTGGGAAAGGCACAAATGTAGCTCCACAGGGAACTAGCTTTGGAGACATATCTTCTCAGATACTGCCCTAGAGAGAGAAATTCACAGCCACAAACTCCTTTCAACCAGGAAAATGATCAAAGGAGCCAAGGATTGAGCTTTATCATTATTTTTTTTAAGGCTGTTTGTACGGTGTAAACATTTCAGGCTCAGCAGCTGAGTCTAGTTTCTATAATGCTATCTTTGATTCAGCATTGCTTGACAGACTATTAAGGAAATGTTGATGATGCAGGAAGGCCAGCGTGCTGGTTAACATGATTATTTTACAGAGCACTGTGCATTCATTAATAGCAAATAAATTCTCACAACATTCTTCTTCGCTTCTTTCTAAAATCTTTTATTTAGATTCGTTTGTTCTCAAGACTCTTGGTGTTAAAAATAGAGAATATAACACTGTGTACATTCCACAAAACGTAACCTATTATCTAAACTTCAGTAAACACAATGAGATGTTAATTTTAAGAAGTCTGATACTACTGTACTGTCTACTGACAGCAAGTTTCAAAAACTGAAATAATATTTAGCAACTACATCTCAAATACTACCAACTGAAAGCCTGAGGCACTTAAGAACTCAGAAAATAGGAAGTCTCCTGTTAGTATATCAGAATTAAACAGTACTAAAATAAGATAAACATATACATGGTAATATATATGAATAAAGTGTATATATAAATAATAAATAAATTCTTAAAATGTAGAAAAGGACTGAGTACAAATCATATTAAATTAAAAACTCAATGTTAGTAACATTTTTAAAATTTATATGAAAACATTGATACAAAGTTGCATAGAAATTTTTTGAAGCTTTGTTTTGACAGAAAAATGTAATGTAATTTCTCAATAAGAAAATTCTAGTTACATTTTTGGTAGATAACAGTGTCTTGAAGTATTGCAATCAGAAATAATATTGGAAATATTATATAAAGTGAAAAGCTAACAACAAATAAAAAATAGGCTACCAAGTACTGTTATAGTGTAAATCTGTTTTGGTGAGGTGCAAATATGGATGTAGAAAAATGTGTCCTTTTAGAATTTGGAAATGTAAGGTAACCTATTTATTTTAAAGTTCATTGTAATTTCTTTAACTCATCTGCACCATCTGTGTTACAATGCCAAGATAATGCTTATGTAATAAAAAGAAAACAAAACCAAATAAAAAATCATGTTGTGGTTAATATTGACTGTCAATTTGAAAGCACCTAAAATCACTGAGAAGACAAGTCTTGAGGAAGGAGAAATTATCTAGAAAAAGTTAGCCTGAGCATTGAGGATTATCCAGATTAGCCTATCCACTGAGCATATCTATATCTATACTAGGTTAATGGTTGAGGAAAGACCTATCCTAAGTGGGAGGAGGATCAGTCTGTGGACTAGGTGCCAAACTGACAAACAAGAGAAAGAGAATTAGGGAGTCGAGTTCAGTTCGCCAGCAGCTGAGGCAATAAGATGAATTACCACAAGCTTCTGCAATCAGGGTTCATCTGCCTTAATGGACTGCAACCTCAACCTGTGAGCAAACAAAACCTTCCCGTCCTTAAGTTCCTACTGTCAGGTTATTTTGTTGTAACAAGAAAAGTCACTGATACAAACAACACACATTTCTACCTAGTAGTAGACTGTGTAATGTCAAGATCACAAAGCTTAAACATAAATATGTCTTTAAAAAAACCCTCCCTTCAAAATTATTGATTGAATATAAACACTTATTTTTATAAAACATCTGTTGTTGATTTTTTTCACTGCTGAAAGTGTGGATCATATTATCTAATAGACTCATGAAGTTTGTTAAGGCAAGTCTGTTCAAGAATTATTCATTCTATTAACAAATATACCACAGAAGCTTTCGTATCTACCAGTCTCTGGGAAACATTTTCTTCTATTCAACTGAGATAGAACCATGTTTTTTTCCTCAGCCCATTAGAGAAAAAAAGGGGGAAATATATTCTGGAAGTTCTTCTTTTTAAAAATACCCTTACAAGCTTCCCAGAAGATGAGATTCCTATTGAGGATTATAATACATAGGAAAGTGGAGAGGAAAAAGGATCACACTTCATAACTACATAGACTAATGCTTGTAGAATTCTCAATGCATCCATGTACTGAATGCTCTAAAACTGAGAGTTTTCTCCAAGTTAAAAAAAAGTAGTGGTTCTTATATTCTAATTCTAAACAGAACACTTGGGAAAGCATATAAAAGCTTCTCAATTCATGACTTCTTTCCCACATCTTCATTTCCCTGATAGTCTTATAACCAGTTTTATCACACACATTGATAAAACTTTGCCTCAAAACAAATGAACTTTAAGTAAGGACACATAATAGTATCCAGGACAGGTAAAGATTTATAGTGAATTTATTGAGCTTAAAAGAACTCAAGAGCACAGAGTGACTCTGTCTTTCGTTGGTTATCACTCAGGTCCTTATGAGGTAATGACAGATGCAAGTATTTCAACAATTAGCTATAAGAACACGAAGATGCATGCTAGTAAAAAAGTGAAGAAGAGATTATTGTAATGTTATTTCCCAGAATTTACAAGAGAATGTTTCTATTTAGTTTCTTTGGACATGATTTGAAGTTTCAGAACCAAGAGCAAGAGAATTATTCAATAGCCAAATTCATGGGTTAGTCTTAAACTACTTGAACTTTTAAGTATTTCCAAGATCCAGCTCATAATAAAAATTTTTATTAACCAGAAAATAAGAAAAATATTAATAAAAACCATATACTCAGAGAAGCCATAAGGTAATATTGTTTATTTTGTCCTTGAATTTTCATATTTTCTAGTAAAATTGTATTTCAATATATTCATTAACTTACATAAAAATAAAGACAAAATAGCTTCTAAGAAAGGAAGAATCAGTTTTCATTGGGATTCAAATATTGAGAAAAGATAAATTTTATTAATATATTCCAGTAACTCATCAACAATACTGATGAATCTTTTTAATAACTTTGTGTATTCTGTGGTTAAAATAACATTATTTATTTCTACTATGTATATTCTTTTTTTTCACTTGTTTAGAGGATGTTTAAATGATAGTATACTACTTTGTTCTATTCTAAGATAAAGAAAACCGGTTGTTTTTTTTTAATGTGAATCACTACCATAAGTTCAGATCTGCCAAGAGTTCAGATCACATTTTATCTGCAAAATTTTTGCAACAGTGTTCTTATTATGTAAATTTCCTCTTCTAGAAGAAAATGAAAACTTAAACTCAAAACTAATATTCAAAATGTCATCCACACTTTTCTGTGTTACAGGTGAAAGTTATTGTTTTCCTAGGAGAAGAATAACATAAATAACATAGGGAATGAATGCTATGTTGGCAGGATTTGGAAAGATTTTTCATCTGTTAAAAGCACTAGTTGTTCTTGCAGAGGACCAGGCTTCAGTTTCCACCCACATGGTTGCTTACCCCTAGTCTGTTCTCAACAGATACCAAGTAAACACAAACACACACATGCTTTTATATATATATATATATATATATATATATATATATATATATATATACACAAAACTCATTAATATATGTTCAAGTTACTAGCTAAGAAGTTTATTAAGGCTATCATGGGCCAATGTATGCATTGCTTTGCACCTACGTATGTATACTAAAACATCAGAGCATTTTGTAACACACAAAGAATGACTGAATGAAGGCATGTTACCAATATGCTGCAGCTCTCCAGTAAGGCACAATTATAAATCTTCCCATAACTATGTATAACTTCAAGATCTGACCTCTGTATAAGGAGAGTGCATCATCTCCAATTTTTAGAGGATGTTTATATTTCTCAAAAATGTAAAATAAGTAATGTGAATCCTAGTAACCAATGGTAACTCACAGTAAACGCATAGTAACTAAAAGTATGCTTATGGATCAAAATATATTTAGAAATGTTTAGGTTTACCTGTTTGTGTGCTTAGTGTTCAACAAAATTTAACTACTTTTCTCTCTTCCCCCCCCCATCAAATAACTTGCAATTATTTATATTAACCCGGTTGGAAAAGTTTCCAGTTTGGTTCCTATTCATTCAGCATTTTAATTTATTTATACTATGATCATCATATATTTAATTCTCATATAGTTTATAATATAGTCAGAAATAGAAAATAATCACAAGGAATAATTACGTAATTACACAGTGCATTAAGTGCTCTAAATGAAATTTCCAAGAAGCTTTAAGAGTGGGTGGGTGGCTCTGAGGAGGGACTTACAAAGCCCTCTACTGTACAAAACCTGAAACAGCAGACATGTACTTAGTCAACACACACACAAAAATGAATTCTGATACCTGAAGAAAAGCTATCATTTCCAAGTAGTAAATAATTTCCAGCACCTGCAATAAGAGCTGAGTGCTCTTGTGTCATATGCACAAAAGAAAGGGCATTGATGTGTGGAGGAGGTAGACTCACTGAGTTTACTTAAGACACACTCACGCATCAGCTTATCAAACCACAGTTTTACAAGACCCATCCTACAGTCAAGGATTGTCGACATTTTAATGTTGAGTCCATTTGTTGTATAAGCACTTTTCAATATGGTTATATTTTCAGGAAAACATCGTTTGGAGGTAATGTTCCTTTTAGTAAACTGATTTACTTCTCAAGTAGGAAGGCAACTGTCTCTGCCTTAAAAGTGCACAGCAGGCTAACTACATTAAAGTATTGCTTCTTTAAGTCATATCCCAGACAAGAAATATGTACAAGTCATGAAATTACTATCTACTAGACTTAAGGGGGAATTATTTGAGCCATAATAAGAATACTAATGTCACAAGCTATCCAGAGACGATGAAAAAGAAGGAAATAAAAAGACCAAAAGGGATAGGAAGTTATGAATTAAGCTATTATTAAGTAGGATAAATGTAGGAAAAGGTTTCACTCTAGTGTCTGAAATCATAAAAAAACAAGTGTACTTTCTAAGATTTCTAATGATAAAATCCACAAAAATTCATTTCCATAGTGAATATATGTAATCCATTGCAAGAAAAAAAAAAGTGCTTTGTAAAGCTCACAACTCCTATGCTCTCTTTGCTGAACCATTTCAACAAGGAGAGGCAAAATCTGAAAATGCTATTGCTTACATGACAGAATTATTCATTACAATTTTCCATATAGAGAATAGACATGACATGGAAAAATATCTTGCCATTGAAATTGACCCACCTCCTTTTCTGTAGAGGATTCTATTTTAAAAAGTATAATTCTGATTATAATTTCCCACTCCAGTATGGCTTGTGTCTAAGTCATACTCATTTTGTTAAGAAGGATGCAGTCACTCAAAATGACACAATTTTGAATATTCTCATAAAATCATATATTTAATCTACTAAGGAGTCTGATATGAGCTACCCTCACACATCACAATAAAGTAACTGTGATGAAGGCAGCAGAAACTGGTGTGTATCTCATTTTTCCTCTGAATGAAATTTATATGTACAATCTCAAAGGCTATAGCTCTAGCTATACAGTTATTGCTTATTTGTAAATATGTCTGTCCTAGGCCCAAGGCATTTATAGGTGACAACTCTAGCGCAAGGGAAATTGTAGAGCCATACTTGGAGGGGACTATGAGATGGTGACCTGTTTGGAGTCCATATGAAACACTGAATGCTGCATTGTGAAAGCAACTAAAAGAATAAACCATTTCACTGTCTTACAATGGTTATCCCCAACATTTCTTAACTTATTAGTATCTGTGATCACAGGTAGGACCGATAACTCTGCTATGAAAGACCTGTGCAGAGCTCCCAGGACACAGGAACTGAGGAGCACCATGGGACAGGATCCTTCTGGTTTCCATCTATGTCTACAGCACACTCTGCCACAGTTCTCCATACCTAGATCCCACCAGGAGAGAGCTGGTTTCCCAGAAGTGCTGGCACACCTGAGAGAACAGGTGAGACCACCACTTCTGATCAAATTCCTGGCCCAAGAGGGACCCACCCAGAGCCATCAGGACAGGGGATCCAAGGAACTGGCTGGGACAAGATCCTTCTGGTTTGTATCTGTACCCCAGAGCTGACCTTGTGCCACAGCTCTTTATACTCAAATTCCTCTGAGAGAGAACTGGTCTCCCAGGAATACTGACACACAGGCTTGCAGAAGAGTCAAGCCACAGTCAGAGACAACAGGACCCCTAACACCACAGATAACCAGATAGTGAGAGGCAAGGGCATGAACACAAGCAAGAGAGACCATCATCAGAATCCAGTTCTCCCACCACAGCAAGCCCTGGATACCTCAAGACCCTGGAAAAGCAAGACTCTGATTTAAAATCAAATCTCATAATGATGATAGAGGACATTAAGAGAGACATAAATAACTCCCTTAAAGAAATACAGGAGACCACATGTAAACAGGTAGAAGCCCTTAAAAAGGAAACACAAAAATTTCTTAAAGAATTACAGGAAAATAAGACCAAACTAGTGAAGGAATTGAACAAAACAATTCAAGAAAGAGAAACAATAAAGAAATCATAAAGTGAGATAACCCTGGAGATAGAAAACCTAGGAAAGAGATCAGGAGTCATAGATGCAAGCATCACAAACAGAATACAAGAGATAGAAGAGAGAATCTCTGGGGCAGAAGACACCATAGAAAACATTGACACAACAGTCAAAGAAAATGCAAAATGCAAAAGCTCCTAATCCAAAAAATCCAGGACATGATGAGAAGACCGAACCTAAGGATAATAGGTAAACAAGAGTGTGAAGATTTCCAACTTAAAGGGCCAGTAAATATCTTCAACAAAATTATAGACGAAAACTTCCTAACCTAAAGAAGAAATGCCCATGCCGGGCGGTGGTGGCGCACGCCTTTAATCCCAGCACTTGGGAGGCAGAGGCAGGCGGATTTCTGAGTTCGAGGCCAGCCTGGTCTCCAGAGTGAGTTCCAGGACAGCCAGGGCTATACAGAGAAACCCTGTCTCGAAAAAAAAAACCAAAAAAAAAAAAAAAAGAAGAAATGCCCATAAATATACAAAAAGTCTACAGAACTTCAAATAGACTGGAACAGAAAAGAAATTCCTCCTGTCACGTATTAATTAAAACACCAAAAAGACAAAACAAAGAAAGAATATTAAAAGCAGTAAGGGAAAAACATCAAGAAATATACAAAGGGAAACATCAGAATTATACCACACTTCTCACAATTGACTATAAAAGCCAGAAGATCCTGGGAAGATACCATACAGACCCTAAGACAACACAAATGCCAACCCAGGCTACTGTACCCAGCAAAACTCTTAATTACCAAATATGGAGAAACCAAGATATTCCATGACAAGACAAAATGTATACAATATCTTTCCACAAGCCAGCTCTACAAAGTATAATAGATGGAAAACTCCAACATGCGAAGGGAAACTACACCCCAGAAAGAGCAAGAAAGTATTCTTTCGACAAACCCAAAAGAAGATAGCCATATAAACCTAATTCCACCTCTAACAACAAAAATCAGGAAGCAACAATCACTATTCTTTAATATCTCTTAAAAATCAATGAACTCAATTCCCCAATAAAAAGACATAGCCTGGATATATAAATAAAACCCAGTATTTTGCTACCTACAGGAAATGCACTTCAGTGACAAAGATAGAGCTCAGAGTAAAAGGCTAGAAAAAAATTCCAAGTTAGTGGTTGCAAGAAACAAGGTGGAGTTTTCTAATATCCAATAAAATTGACTTTCAACCAAAAGTTGTCAAAAATGATAAGGAAAGACACTTAATACTCATCAAAGGAAAATATCTACCAAGATGAACTCTCAATTCTGAATGTCTATGCTCCAAATGCAAGGACACCCACATTCATACAAGAAACTTTACTAAAGCTCAAAGCACACATTGCATCTCACACAGTAACAGTGGGAGACTTCAACACCCTGTGCTCATCAATGGACAGATCATGAAAACAGAAACTAAACAGAGACACAGTGAAACTACCAAAAGTTGTGAAACAAATGGATTTAAAAGGTATTTATAGAACATTTCATCCCCAAACAAAGGAATGTATGTTCTTCGGAGGACCTCAAGATATCTTCTCCGAAATTGAACATATATGATGTCACAAAACAGGCCTCGACAGATACAAGAAAGTTGAAATAATCCCATGCATCCTATTAGATTATCATGGACTAATGCTGTTCTTCAATAACAATAAAAACAACAGAAAGCCCACATACATATGGAAACTGAACAATGTTCTACTCAATGATAACTTGGTCAAGGAAAAAATAAAGAAATAAAACACTTTTTAGAATTTAATAAAAATGAAGGCACAACATACCCAAACTTATGGGACACAATGAAGGCAGTGCTAAGAGGAAAACTCAGCTCTGAGTGCCTCCAAAAAGAAACTGGAGGGAGCATATACTACCAGCTTAACAGCACACCTGGAAGCTTTAGAACAAAAAAAAAAAAAAAAAAAAAAAAAAAAAAAAAAGCAAATACACCCAAGAGGAGTACACTAGAAATAATCAAAATGAGGGCTGAAATTAACCAAATAGAAACAAAAAGAATGCTACAAAGAATAAACCAAACCAGGAGCTGGTTCTTTGAGAAAATCTACAAGATAGATAAACCCTTACCCAGACTAACCAGAGGATACATAAACAGTACCCAAATTAACAAAATGAGAAATGAAAAGGGAAAAATAACAGCAGAAACAGAAATTTTAAAAAATTATCAGATCCTACTACAAAAGCCTATACTCAAGAAACTGAAATATCTGGATGAAATAGACAATTTTCTAGACAGATACCAGGTACCAAAGTTAAATCAGAAGGGGGAAGCAAATAATCAAGGAAAGTAGAGGGTGGGAGGGATTTGGTAGGAAGAGAAGGGGGGAGGGGAAAAAGAGGGGAAGAATCAGGTATGGGAGGAGATGGAGGGAGATGTACAGAGGGTCAGGAAATTGAACAGAGGTGTGCAGCAATGGGAGATGGGGAGCTAGGGGTGGCAACCAGAAAGTCCCACATGCCAGAAAAGCAAGAGCCATATCCTGAGGTTAGGCATGGTCCCCCAGTTGAGGGATGGGGTTACCCATTCCTTTCCAAAATTTTAACCCAGAATTGCTCCTATCTAAAGGAAATACAGAGACAAAGAATGGAGCAGAGTCTGAAGGAAAGACTACCAGAGACTGCCCCACATAGGGATCCATCCCGCATGCAGACACCAAATCCAGACACTATTGGGGATGCCAAGAAGTGTTTGCTGACAGGAGCCCGATACAGCTGTTTCCTGAGAGGCTCGGCCAGATCCTGACCAATACAGATGTGGATGCTTGCAGCCAACCATTGGACTAAGCACAGGGACCCCAATGGAGGAGTTAGGGGAAGTACTGAAGGAGCTGAAGGGGCTTTATCTGGCATCAATGGGAGGGGAGGTTCTTGGTCCTATGGAGGCTCAATGCCCCCGTGTAGAGAGGTGATGTAGGAGTGGGTAGGTGGGTGGGGGAGCACCATCACAGAAGCAGGGTAAGGGGTAATGGGATAGGGAGTTTGCAGACGGGAAACCAGAAAAGGGGATAACATTTGAAATGTAAATAAATAACAAAGAAGAAGTTAATTTATGCTGAAGTTTAGTTGTTGAGAAGTAAAATGTGCACTACAACTAAATATGTTCTTATTTGAAATAAAAAGTGTTTTGACCTCATTACTGTGTTATGAAGTTTTTAGTGTTGTTTTGTGTTTTATTTTTCTCTATTTATGGATATTCCATGCAGTCCATAAAAATAAATTATAAAATATTCTTGAAGAAAAACCTTTGAATTTAATATAAAACAAAAACTTAATGTATATAACCAAAATATTTAAGATTAAATAGTTCAGCTTTTGTTATAAAGATAAATCAGTACTAAATCACAGGTGAAATAAGAAAATAATAATGTTCATAAGAAAAAACTCTGTAGGTTTAACTCATTTAATAAATATTTGTATAACTCATATGTGTTTCATTTCATGGGTGGGACAATATTAAATACATTCACTCATTATTATTCATGTAGAATTTATAATTATTGGTAAGGTGAATATTTTTAATCAGCTTATGGTGCTCCTCTAAAGGTTTACAGTTTTTCTATAAATATCCAAGTATTTGAAAATGTTCACAACATTAAAAAATGGACCAATACTTAAATGGCATTCATGTTTCAAAGTTATTATAGCAGTATTTGACATTCACATGGCTTCCCAAATGTACAGTGGCATCATCTTACTAATAATTTATACTAAATCTTGGAAGCCAGTGTTAAAGGAATAATCTTCTGACATCTAAAAGTAATCTGTCACATCTTCTAATTATTAGCCACTAAAAATAATTTAATTAAATGAACTTGACTGATGCATAAAGTACTATTAATTTAGAACAAATTATATTTTGAATGGTAAGCCTTCTCCCAGAATCCTCTCAACATATTAGAGATCAACCCACACTCAGTAAAAGCATTCCAAAATATATTCTGAGAGAATATTGTATGGAGTGTGCAAAGTCCTGGTCATCCAACCTATTAGTATGTCTTATGGCTTCAGAAAACTGAAAATGTAAACTTCTGTCCTGAACAGAAGACGAGGAATGCTGTCAGAGTTTTGCATTTGTGTTAACATTTCTGTTGAAATACCATAAACAATTTGAAGTGTGAAGTGATCTCTTTGAAACAAATCGCTACGTATCCATCTGTGAGTGTTCAAATTTAAACAACTGCAAAGTGAATTGATAGGTATTTCCTTTGTTGAAAAAGAAATATTTAAGTGTTGACAAATTTTGGAGACTATTCACAGTGTGGTTGCAGTTTACTGTTACTTTTGAGTGAGAAAATTGCCCTAAGCGTGTTTAAAGGCCAGAGGAGAATGTGCTTGTGCATATTTTATAATTCCCCTCAGAACATTCTGTTTTCCTCTAAGCACCATCCGAAGTTCCTCATATTACTGAAACATCATCAGTGATTTCACACCAGAGGAAGATTGAGGAGCAAACTCCGAGACACTGAACCATTCAAACATAACCCCAAGGATGACTGCAAATCAGGAGCATACATGGGGGAAGGAAGAAACCAATATGCCAAATCCTGATAATGTCCAATTCAAGCCCCTTGGAGAAATGTGAGGAAAAAGCAAAATCACTCAAATGAAGGCAATATAATGCAAAATAAAGATGAGGTCCTCAATGTCTGTGAAACCAGCAGGATTTAAGATCAACCCATCAGTAAGCATACCCAAAACTTAAGACAACTCCAGAACTAGATGATTGCACCTAGTAGCAGCAGTGGATTTATGTGAATCAAAGGAAAACAGTGGCTGATGACAATAAACAGAGTCAGACAAAACTATACTAATACGATTCATCTGAGTCTTGTCAAGTATGTAAGCCTTGGAAATGTTAATAAGCCTTCTTCCCATCTACCTCACCTGTAATACAGAAACATATGTAGTGGAATCAATAAGAGTGCCCCTCATAGACTCATATATGTGAGGTTTTGCTTCCCATTTGATGGAAAACTTGGGCATGGTATAGGAGATATGGTGGTGTTGAAGGAAATGTGTCACTAGGGAAAGGCTTTGAGGTTTCAATGGCTTTTGAAAAGATCTAGTCTGTCTTTGTCTCCCTTTGTCTCTATCTTTTTCTTTCTGTCTCATAGACACCTCCTCTTTCTCTATGTCTCTCTCTTAATCACCATCACTCCTGACCTGTGGTTTGGGATGTAAACTCTCAACTGCTTCTCCAAAGACATGTGAGCCTATTATACCACCCACGCCACCATGGTTGTTGCCATTAAGTAACACTTTGAAACTTCAAGCAAGTCCCCAAGTAAATGCTCTTTTTATAAGTTGCCTTGGTCATTGTACTTCATCACAGCAACAGAACTTTAACCAAGGCAATGGGCATCTGGTTATATTTCACAAAGCTGGAAGACAATGGGAGTAAAATAAAGTATCTATTTATTTTAGCAGCATTTCCTAAGTATATTTCTGTTTCTAAAAGTAACAAAAAGAAAACAAAATGGAGTAGGATAGAATAAATATATTTGTTTCAAATTGCACTATATAATGTAGTAAAAGAATAATTAGAACCAGCATGCCTTATATTATAAAATTAAATATATTCCTGTAGCTAAGGAC
This sequence comes from Mastomys coucha, assembly GCF_008632895.1. Lineage (NCBI taxonomy): Eukaryota > Metazoa > Chordata > Mammalia > Rodentia > Muridae > Mastomys > Mastomys coucha. Next base: position 37,577,146 of record NW_022196891.1, on the reverse strand, counting down.
TCATCAGGTCACGAGTCTATGAATTGTTTCCAGTTATATCAGCATGGGAGGGGAGATCCCGTAGAAACCTCTGGTTTACTGAACCAAAAATAATGACATAGTCTTCTGTACAGAGAGTGCTGCTGATCTTCACTCAAACTCACCTTTTTTTCTTTTTTAGATAATTTAGTTTATTTTATGGGAATGAGTATTTTAACTATAATTATGCATAGCTACTGTGTCTGTGATTGATGCCACAGAGGTCATAAGAAAGCATGGGATCCCCTTAAACTTGTATTACAGATATTTATGTATCACCACATGGTGCTGAGGAGCAAATAGGCCTCTGAAGGAACAATAGTACCCTTAACAGGCTGAGCCTCTTATTCATTAGCTAATAATACATTCTACATGCTTGTCCATCAATTTCTTACATGATGAGACTTTATCATGAAATTTAAAATGTTTATTGACTGAGGATGTGAATGAAAGTTGAGAATTTAGAAGATTGTGTTATGAGAATTTTGACTGCATACATATAGAATTAGCAATCATTAATATATAAAAAGTAGCAATCCTTCCCATATTCAATCATCAAACCTAGACACTATTGTAGATGCCAGCAGGTGCTAGCTGGTTGGAGCCTGATATAACTGTCTCCTGAGAGGCTCTGACAGTGTAAGACTAATACAGAAGTAGGGTCTCACAGCCATTCATTGGACTGAGCACAGGTTCCACAGTGAAGGAGCTAGAGAAAAGACCCAAGGAGCTGAAGGGTTTGTAGACCTTTAGAACTAACTAGTACCCTCAGAGCTCCCAGGGACTAAACCACCAACTAAACCACCAGTACACATGGTGGGACTAATGACTCAAGCAGCATATGTATAGCAGAGGATGGCCATGTTGATCATCAATGAAAAGAGAGGCTCTTGGCCCTGTGAAGGTTCTATGCCCCAGTGTAGGGGAATGCCAGGGCCAGGACGCAGGAGAGGGTGGGTTAGTGAGTAGGAGGAAGGGGGAGGGAACAGAGTTTTTTTTTTTTTTTTTCCAGAGGGGAAACCTGGAAAGGAGATATCATTTGAAATGTAAATAAAATATCTAATAAAAAAAGTAACAACCCACTCAACAACTAAAATGATGTGTTTAAAGGGTAAGCAAACATTTAAAACACAGCCCTTTCTTCCATCAGTATGTCAGTAAGAACTTTCCCCTCTGGTAGTCATTTCATTACCACTCTCAGAAGCCAGTATCCATTATCTGATGACAAATAAAAAGAAAATGTCATACAGATACAAAGTGTAATAAAATTCAGCCACTAAAAACAATGTAATTCTGTCATTTGTTGTAGTATGAATGGAATCAGAAATCATCACTGTAAGTATAAAGGCCAGGCACATAAAACTAAGTGCTAGAGGATCTCATACATACAAGGACTCTAAAAGGTGGAGCTCATGGAAGTTCAAAGTAAATGCTGATAATCAGATGGTGCGAAGAGTACTGGGGAGAAAGTAAGAGGTGAATTTAAGGACATTGAGGCAGCCATAAAGTTCTGGGGTGCTACAGCATAGTAGGGCAAGCATAAATAATAACTATACACTATCTATTTCAAAAACTAGAAAATTTTCTAAGAGAAGGTATCAAATAAACTAGTAAATGTTCCAGGAGACAAAAATATTTAGCTTCACATTTCAAGGCATATTATTGCACAGGATTTCTATGTTGTCCTTCAGCAATTTAAAAAAATTGATTTAAAAATATACCAACTATGGGATTAGCAATATGTTAAGCACATTCAGGTCCTTTTATTCAGTGAAAAACAAAGTCAAAAGGTTCTACACACAATATAACAAAAGAAAATAAATAAAATCACATCTAATTTTAAGTATTATATTTTAAAGGTCTTAAAGATTATATAAAGTATGCATATATCAGGGATAAGAGAAGAAACAGATAAGAATATTTGTAACTTTTCATCATTATTTTAATTGGTTAAATAATCTGTTTGTACATACTTGAAATTTATTTATTTTTAAGGGAATATGATTTTGAAAATGTGTCCAAAGTAAACTGAGAATTTCTTACATCCTGTGAACAGAAAAAATATTAAATTGTATCAAAATTCTGTGAACATAAACATAGTCACACTATTACATTCATTCTTCTTTCAGAACTGGACATATATATTATACATTTTATATATTGGAATCCTTAAGATGCTACCACATACGGAGATGGCCCTAATCCTACATTAGATTTCCAAAAGTGTTTAGAGGAAATGAGAGTCCTAAAGAACTCCTTACACAATTCCATCTTTGGGTCCATCAACTTTATAGCCCTCAAGGAAATGGGAGCTAGAGACAAATTTCTTCCTGAAGAAAAAGAAATGCAGTTTCATCTGCATGCAGCCTAGAAGATAAAGATACTTTTAAGTTCATTGTTTTATCAATCTCTCTCTAAGTACCCTGTATTTCTATCATGTCTATTATCAATCTAAGTGAAATAAATCCCTCTGTAGATCCCAGCATGCTGTGGCTATTCACTAGGCTTGATTCTGGAAGGAACCAATGAGCAGCGGACACTAGTTCCTTCTCATGAAGTTCTGGTGAAGGGTGATAAATACACACACCAAATTAAGTTATGGAATGATAGGTAAGGAACCGCATAGGAAAGATTTAGATTGGCCTATACTGAGTAATTATAATGAAACAAAACTCACAAGGGTAAATGATCATCTAGAGTAGTGAATCTCAATCTAGGGGGCCCGACCTCTTTGCAGAGGATCACATCGGATATTTACATTATGATTCAAAACAGTAGCAAAAATCATAGTTCTGAACTAGCAACAGAATAATTCATGGTTGGGACATCAGCACAACATGAGAAACTGTATTAAAGAGTCATAGCATTAGGAAGGTTGAGAACCACTAATGTTGAGAAGAGACAAATGTGACATTATGAGATATTGTCTCTTGCAGACCTGTTCCTATTTGAAGGGAAATAGAGCTGGCAGAAAGAAGAGTCTACATTCTATGAAAGAAGAGTCTACATCCAATCAAAAGAAATAGAAGGAAGGAAGGAGGGAAGAAAAGAAGGAAGGGGATAAAAAAGAATATGCCAATTCAAAGTAACTGTGTAATTAGGAAACAAACAATTACTAATTAAAGAAACACTCCTCCTCTTCAACTTTACTGACTAAACAATTCTAAAGGTGATTTTACCAAAGTGAAATTTTCACCATAAGAAACTGTTTCATGATTTAATTTGTAGCTTTCAAACAATTATACTTGATATGTATCTAATGATCCCATCTGCCTCTTGGAAATATATTAACAAGTTAACATTTCAGAACACTAAAATTGTAAGGTCCCAAAATCAGAGTACTAAAGTTTAGTCTCAATGAAAAGTCTTTCCATAATTTCATGAGATAGTATTTTTGCTGGTTTTTTGCTAGATGGTCACTAACCCATAAATTGTTTCTGAATGCAAAACAGCAAAAAATAAATCACCTTTAATACCTTCAAATTCTTGAATACAACTATCAAAGGAAAAGAAGATATTGGCATACTGGAATTCTAGTCATAAATCATTTTTTCAAAAAAAATCATAAAAGATAATCATATCAAGATTTTTACCTTTGAAGAACTATCCCATCTTAGAAAATGTCTGGTTTTTCTGTTGATACTATAAGATTTATGGGTTTTTTGAGTGATTCTAATGAAAGTAGGCAATCATTTAGTATTTTCAATTATATTCATTTCAATAGATCCTTATTTATCAGTGTGAGGACATTAAAACTTTGCTGGTGAAAACTAATGATATGAGGGTACAGAGCCTTAGTCACATGTGCAAAGGGGTGTTAATGAAAAGGATTTAGCCAATGTGGGAAACAGTAAAACCATCTCTGAAAACAATCTAACAGGCAATGGCTACATAATCCAGCATATGGATTCAGGTATTTGGGTGAGAGAAATAAAAAGTTATATTCTCACAATTTCATGAAAATGTTATATAGATATCTCCAATCCTATAAGCAGCCAGTGTCTTTGGAGAGTAAATAACCAAGCAAAGAACGTCTGTATATAAGAGAATGTTATTCAGCAGTAAAAAGAAATCAATTATTCATATGGACAGTAACTTAAATAACTCTCCAACACAACCTAAATATCTAAGAGCGATCACTGCATCTCCAGTTGATGGCATTCCCCTACACTGCCATAGAAATGTCCTTAAGACATTCTGTAAAGTTAAAATGAAAATTTGTGAAACACACTGAATAGTCACTACCACCCAAATGACCAGTAAAAATATATCTAAGTATATATCGATATATGATTATGGTGAGTATGTTTGGTTTTATTGTTTGGTGTGTGTGTGGTGTGTGTAGACCACGTCTTAGAACACAGGCAGAAGACCCAGCTAAACTATCTTTGCAAAAATAAGATGGATAGAGTAAGAGCTAGTAAAGAATTTTGGTATTATTCCAATTTACACTGATTTGAAGATTTTACATAATGTGAATATCTTACCAGTTCTAAAATAAATACATTTCTAGAAGGTTCAGTGACTAACAGCACTCTTCTGAAAGCTGATGTTTGAGTTGCAAACGTGGCTGAAGTTAGAATGATTAAAAGGGCAGCCATGGGAATTTCAGATTTAGTTTCCAGGGAAAGTGCCCAATATGTCTCTTACCTGAAATTAAGTTGCTAAATGTCAGAAACATTCAGATGATAGGGGCACTATATTTGATATGATTTCATATTTTCCCTGATCAAACTTCAAGCCAAAATTGGTCTCAGACATAGAGTTCATAGAATACTCATGTCCTGAGCAACAGGAAGGGCACTGGCAGGCCTGATGTGCTCTTCTCTAGAACTTTCCTTTTGTGATACAAGGTCCACTTTGAGACTCAGCACAGTGGTTTTCTTAAGCTATGAACAGATGAAGAAAGAAAAATCTGCAATAATAGCAATAGCATACACACACACACACATACACACAAAATGAAGTTTGAAGTTGAACTAATGTTTACCAAATGCTTTTGCAGACAAAATATCAAATGAAAAGGAAACTTGATTGTTGCAAAATATTCCCATTGAAACCCAAACCTCAAAAGCCAGGAATATGTGGATATTTATAAGTATGCAAATACATTTTCCTCCACACAAGGAAAAAGCAACTTGATACAAAGTATGAAAAAATTTTCCAAACCTTACTAGAAAGCACTTGAAAATGACTGAGGGTTAGATCTTGACTTTTGATAAAAGCCAGCAGCACTTCCAGGCAGTTTGCAACCATCTGTAATTCTACTTCCAGTGATTCAGACAGCATCTTCTAGCTCTGTAGAGATGAGGCACGCAAATAGTGCTCCTGCTTGCATGCAGGCAAACACTCACAAAAACTCACTTCTTGCTTCACCATATATTTTGAAATAAGTCACCTGAGTAGAGAGACTGACAGAATGTCTAAACTTGGCTTTTCTTCTTTGTAATAGATTTATTACAATGAACTTCATGCGGTGCTCATTGAACCTACTTAAAGCACACACTTCAAAGGTTTTTAACCTAAGAATAAATTGTCCAACTATCAACAGTGATAATTCTGGAACATTTTCTGCACCCCAAAATAGACCCTGTTACTGAGAATTCCATATTGTCCATAGAAACTACAGATATACACATTTCATACATTTCTCTACTATAATGTTTCATATATTGTCAATCAAGAGCCTGTTAGGTTTTGTTTGTTTGTTTGTTTGTTTGGAGATAGGGTTTCTCTGTATAGCCCTGGCTGTCCTGGAACTCATTTTGTAGACCAGGCTGGCTTCTATCTCAAAAATCCACCTGCCTCTGCCTCCCAAGTGCTGGGATTAAAGGTGTGTGCCACCACCACATGGCTGCTTTTTATTATTATTATTATTTTGTTTTTATTGTTTTATTTTGTTTTTATGCTTGGCTTCTTCACTAAGCCTAATGGATTCAAATCCATCCCTGTTTTAGCTTGTATCAGTTCTTAATTTCTTGCTGTGTATTCTTTTGAATGAACGCCAGCTTTATCTTGTCTATCCAGGAACTGATGGTTATTTAGTTGGTTTCCACTTTGTAGCTAACAAGAGTAACACTATTAAAACCATCTACATTCTACATAAATTTTTTAAGGGAACATATGCCTCCATTTCTCTTTAATTAAAGCTATGAAAGTACAGTCATATAATAAATATAAGCCCAACATTTGCTAAACTATCAGATTGCTTAGAAAAGCAAAGATGACAGTTAACTTTCTCACCTGAAATAACTCAGGTACCTTTAATCACAGAGACAACATAAGGAGAAAGACCACAGATCCAAATCACTGTGGCCAAAGTATTTAAAGCAAGCAATTAATCAAAGTAAGCTTTTTTTTTTTTGTGGTTTTTATTAATTATTCATGAACACTGGCTGGTTTCCCTTAGGCAGGATTCAAGAGGTCAGCAATGGATGTAAGGGAGACAAGGTTTTTATAGCTCAGAGGGAGGGGGCTTCCAAATGTGAGATTTGCCTTGCAAAATAGGCAGGGTTACAGGAGCAGAACATGACCATAGTAAGTTAGTTATAATGACCTCCGGAAACAAAGACAATGGATGCAAAGTGGTTGTAATAAGGCAGTCATAAAAACAGGTAGTCATAACATAGCAGTTACAACATTTTGAAACAAAGATAAGGTTGCAAGATGGTTATAACTTTTTGAAGCAAAGCCATGGATGTTGTTTCTTGGTACAGGCAGTACAGAACTATTTGTAGTGAAGGTTGCAGGTGGAGCATAGCCCATGTCTTGAGAAACAGAGGTTTAGCCATAAACAGGAATAAGCCTTTTTTGTCTTTCCTACGAGATGACTTCAACTCTAAAATGGAGCCAGCCTTGTTCTAAGCTCCTATTCTCACCCACTTTCCCTAGGACAGGCCACTTTCTGCACTCTGTGGATTGCCTTTTTGCTGTTGTGTGATATTTTTCAAAGTGAAACGGTAATAGTGAAAGGGATAGATGATATCTTTCAAAGTAAAAGTGCTTTGTTTGTTTAATGACTGTTTTTAACTGTCCCAATTCTCCTGTGGGTTTACTATTTGTTTTCAGTCATAAATGAATTATATTTTCTTAAACCCTTGATATGCCTAACTACTCTATTCAACTTTGCTTCAATTTTATTTTTTTTCCTTCTTTATTGAGCAACCTCTCAGTCTGAATGCCACTTACTGACCCTCTTTTATTTTCCTGTGAGTATGCAGGTATATATGTGCATGTGTGTGCACATTACATGTTGTTCGCATGTACATGAAGATCAGATGACAATCTCAGGTGTCTTTCCATAGGCATTATCCACCTTGTTTTTTTCAGACATCTAGCTCCCTAGCTCTAGGATCCCAAATATATAACCTCACACCAACATTTGGATGTGGTTCTGAGGATCACACTCAGGTCATCACATTTGCATGATTAGCACATTAGTACTTGAGCTATCTGCTTGTCCCAGCTACATATTTTATTATTCATACATTTTATATTTGATGGCCACCTCACATAAAAGCTCTGAATACTCACTATCCTACTAAACTATTCTCAAAAGAATGGTGGGTAATAATGAAAGACTTCGGTATAAAAATACTAATGCTAAAACTCCCAAATGTTATAAAGCTTTCTAACTGTGAGAAGGGACACTTCTAACCTCATAATGCATACCATACCATGAGAAATTTATAGCAAAAATAAGACATATTTTAGCAAAAATATTTTAAAATGTGTTCAGTTAAATACAGTAAAATGGCTGTTGAATTAGAATATAAAATAACTTCCAGGAAATAATACTTGCAGACATATAATTGTCTACAGTGTTAAACAAGAAAGAACAAGAAAAGGACTGTACACTTGTATATCAGAACCTCCCAGGATAAAAACGTCATGCCTTAATCCAAAGTCCATAAAACATAAAAGCAGATAATACTCTTATGGAGATGCAGCATGAAATGAGGATAAAAATCCTATGAAACCTGTGCACTGAAGGAAGGACTCAAGAGCTGGGGGGGGGGGTGACCTGACCTGTAATCCCAGAATTATGAACACTGAGTAAGAAGAATCATTAATTCAAGAGAGGAAGAAAAAGATGGGGGAGGAGGGAGGGAGGGAAGGAAAAATGAGGGAGGAAGGATAAAGTCCTTAGACTTAGGAATGAAATGTTATAGTAAATAGCATTACTGAGGCAACATACCAGCCACTGAAACAGTTACATCATTTTGCCTGTAGGATGGAATGTGAAGACCTTTTATCTTTACAAATAAAATGTTTTGAGAAAACCAGACAGGGAGGTGGTGAGGTAGTGGAGCAATTTCCTCATCCTTCACTGGACAGACAGCAGATGTCTCAACTTGAATCATAGTCATTTCAAAATGTTACTACGAGTCAGCAGACTAGAAAAACATAATAGTTCTGCTATAAAGAAACATTTATTTTAACTTCAACAACATTTTCTATCTCAATTATTTAGATAAATTGTGAATAGATCAGAAGATAGAAAAATCAGATGAACAGTTTTCATTTTTAATTTTAAACATAGACTGATTACAGTTCATTATAATTATTATCTTTCTTCTCCACACCCATCGATCTCCACTTTCCACCCACCTATACCTTGTAAATCCACATCTGTTTTTGTCTAGGAATTATGTTATGCTAAAGATATTATTTCTGACTTGTTGGGAGAGCTGTCTTCTTTGTTTATGTGAAAATTATATTTCTAAATGAACACATGAACTTTCATGAAAAACAATATAGTTTTTAAATGAAGGATTTGATCATTTGTGAACTAAAAGATTAGAGATAAGCTTGATGTGCTAAAGTCCAAGACAAAGATGTCCAAGGCTCAGCAATCTATGCAGGAGAATATGCAGAAAACATTTTATAAGAGGCAAGGGTGATAGGTGACTCTAAGGAAAAAAAATAAAGGGACACTGGATCTCAAGTTTTAGCCACAAATCAGCTCAATCCTGACTGAGAGGGTCTGGAGTGAGTCCAGAGACTTGGCATTTTCCAGTGACTTGGGCCACAGAATGAGTCATAAATCTTGAAGAACTCCACAGACTCACACATTAAATAAACAACACATGCATGAGTTAAGAAAGTGAGGATATGAGAGAATTTTTTAAAATAATAATATCTACCAAATAAACATGGGGAAACTTATGCAACTGCCTTTTCATGCTGAGTGAACAAATGTAATCTGACTGCCACATCACTTCTTTAATTTTATTTAAACTTTTTTTACAGTTCACCCTCTGACTTCTCCACATCCCATAACTCCTCCCCATATCTCCTACGAGGATATCCCCATTCCCACCAACCCAACCCCACCAGACCTCTAAACTCCCTGGGGCTTCCAGTCTCTTGAGGGTTAGGTGCATCTTCTCTCACTGAGGCCAGACCTGGCAGTCCTCTGCTGTGTGTGTGTGTGTGCTGGGGTCCTCTTGGTGTTTACTACCTGGGTGGTGGCTCAGTGTCTGAGAGATCTCAGGGGTCTAGGTTAGTTGACTGCTGGTCCTTCTACAGGATCACCTTTCTCCTCAGCTTCTTTCAGCTTTTCCCTAATTCAACCACAGGGGTCAGGAGCTTCTGTCCATTTGTTGGGTGCAAATATCTGCATCTGACTCTTTCAGCAGCTTGTTGGGGCTTTCTGAGGGCAGATGTGATAGGCCCTTTTTGGTGAACACTCCATTTCTATTATTTTTGTTAAATAAAATACATAGGTTTTGGAAATGATTTTTCTTTCATTTTGTTCTACTGTTACTATATGTTCTGATTCTTGAATTCCCAAGTATTACAAAGTAAATTGTTAAATATGAACTTTCATAGCAGAAAATTTCCATAGAAGTAATCTACAGATAACAATTTTGCCTGCTTCGGTGTGTTTTGTGTTACCACAAAAGTAGTATAGATAGAATTACCTTTGAAAAGGAAACCTATTTTTTTACAGTACAAAGGACCTAGAAACCCAAGGTCTAAATCCAGCCATGACTTTTGTATTGAATCATACTGAAACCCAAAACCTGAAATCTACAACAAATGAGGAAATTCTAAGGACTTGTTTGTGGTTTTCACTTTAACTACCAGATAATCAAAATGGGACACCTTAAGGAAGTACAATTTTCTTTAACAATCTCAGTTTGAGAGACAGAAATTGCCAAATCTTGTGCCAGGCAGCTGAGGATCCTCTCTCACTGGATGCTGAACATTGATGAGATGATCACTCAGTAGAAACGGAAGACCTGAAGACCAGACAGTAATAGGCTGGACCAGAGTATGACCAGCACTGTTGAAGTATTCATATCTCTGACCCTTTATGAAATTTAATCGTCATATCAGGACCCAGATGATGGACAGGGCATTCCCTGGGACATGGCATTCCCTGGGGCTTTTCCCTCCTCCTGATATGTACACATTGAATAAACCTCTTTTTAGGACACATTTGGAGGTCTTTTGAGGTCCTTTGACCCCAGATGGAAAGGAATGCAGACGGGTCCCAGCAGCTGGAATCATTTTAATTCAAGGACATTTTTCTGCTTCTGCAAGCATCAGCTGATTTGATGATATAGAAAAACTAATAGCTTGAAATTTACTTTGAATTCTCTATAAGTTCTCCAGTTGGTAGGCTTCTCCCTACACAGTGTGACTTTGCCTTCCTACTTGTTCTTGGGTTCTTTTGAATCATTCTTGTCAGCTGCCATTCTGTTACCGGTTTTATCATTCACTGCTCCAGTCCTGAGGAACCACTTCAGGCTCTTATGCCATTGCATGATAGGCTTTAATCTATTTGGCGGACTGCTGTGTGAAGGGGAAGGTTTGAGGACTCTCTGTGAGTTGTTAGGTTCCAAAGAACTAATTGAGATAAAGAAACAAGGGGGTGGAAGAGCTGTCTGTTTTAATCTGGATAACCGAACTTCACATACCTGCTGTCCCCTAAGGAGCTCTAGCTCACTGATCTTTACAAATTTACCATGGTTTCTGAGGTATCATGATATCAAAGCAATCTGTCCCTGAAGCTTCTAAAAGAACTGAGTAACAAAACTTCAATTTTTGAGTTTTTCTTTTTAAATTAAGTCTTACATACTAAGAATTGGAATTACTCAGCATACATTTTTTTTTTAATTTTTTCAAATATATGTATGGGTATAAATTGTTTGGGCAACAATTTTTGAACTGAATAAGAACTACTGTTTCTGCATTTTTTCTTTACTGTTGTTTTGTTTTAATTTAACTCTTTCTTTGAAAACAAACATTAGAATTTGGATTGGGGACTAAACAAAAAGCTGGAGATTAGTTCCAGTACGCCAAAGTAAGTGAAAAATAATTGAACGCTAATTATGACCTTCCTTGCTAGTGGGTTATTGCCTAATGCTTTCAGAGGTTAATCCTGGAAATTTAATCTAAGAGAGAAAAATCTTACACAATTTAAAATGATGGCTAAAATTCTGAAACAAGTAAAATAACATCTAAAATGTTTTATGATAGCAATATCTTAAATTTAATGATAGTGTTGTTAACAGAATCACCTGAGAATGTAGATCAGCTAGAATAATCTAGGAGATGGTTCTCTGGGACATTATCTTGCTTGTGCTAATTCATGGAACAAGGCCAAGCCACTGTGGGTGGCATCATTCCCTACTGGGGCCATGATAAATGGATAATGAAAAAAGATAGGTGAGCTGCAGCATGCATTCAACATTGTTTATTACAGATTAAGAATGTGATATGAGAAGGTACTTTCAATATCTGCTGCCTGGACTTCCCCACTATAGACTCCACCTTAAACTGTGAAAGAGAATAAACTATTCCTAACTTAAGCTACATTTGTCAGAGTATTACTTTCAGGTAATATTAGGTCTAGGCTCTCTGTTCATTGGGTACTAAACGCAATGTTTGTGAACAGAATGCTCTCATATGTGACATCGACAGATGCAACATGAAAAAAATATTATTAAAAATATTGTTCACTTCTTTTATGTATGTTTTTTAAAGATTTATTTATTATTTATTTATTTATTACAAGTACACTGTAGCTGTCTTCAGACAGCACCAGAAAAGGGCATCAGATCTCATTACAGGTGGTTGTGAGCCACCATGTGGTTGCTGGGATTTGAACTCATGACCTTCGGAAGAGCAATCGGTGCTCTTACCCGCTGAGCCATCCCAACAGCCCTTTTACATATGTTTTTATTGTTACCAGCGGCACATGACAAAGTTTAAAAAATCAAATATCTATTTGGGAACTTTTTTTTGATAAAAGAAACTCCAATACATCATTGTAATACAAGGTGTTAAGATTTCCTTATCTGCTAACATGCAATGTATACAAAGAACTCAAGAAGGTAGACTCCAGAGAAATAAACAACCCTATTAAAAAATGGGGTACAGAGCTAAACAGAGAATTCTCAACTGAGGAAATCAAAATGACCCTGAGATTCCACCTTACACCGGTCAGAATGGCTAAGATCAAAAACTCAGGTGACAGCAGATGCTGGCAAAGATGTGGAGAAAGAGGAACACTCTTCTTTTGCTGGTGGGATTGCAAGCTGGTACAACTACTGTGGAAATAAGTCTGGCATTTCCTCAGAAAATTGGACATAGTACTACCTGAGGACCCAGCAATACCACTCCTGGGCATATACCCAGAAGATACTCCAACATGTAATAAGGACACATGCTCCACTATGTTCATAGCAGCCTTATTTATAATAGCCAGAAGCTGGAAAGAACCCAGACATCTCTCGACAGAGGAATGGATACAGAAAATGTGGTACATCTACACAATAGAATACTACTCAGCTATTAAAAACAATGACTTCATGAAATTCACAGGCAAATGATGGATTTGGAAAATATCATCCTGAGTGAGGTAACTCAGTCACAAAAGACCACACATGGTATGTATTCATAGATAAGTGGGTATTAGGCAGAGAGTGTGGAATACCCATGATACAACTCACAGACCACATGAAGCTCAAGAGGAAGGAAGCTCAAAAAGTGGATGCTTCAGTCCTCCTTAGAAAGGGGAACCAAATAATCAAGGGAAGTAGAGGGTGGGAGGGATATGGGAGGAAGAGAAGAGGGGGAGCGGAAAAGAGGGGAAGAATCAGATATGGGAGGGGATGGAGGGATGTACAGAGGGTAAGAAAATGGAACAGAGGTGTGTTGCAATGGGGGATGGGGAGCTGGGGTAGCAACCAAAAAGTCCCATCTTCCAGGAAAGCAAGAGCCTTCCAGGACCCCATGGAGATGACATTAGCTGAAATACCCTACCAAGGGGAGGGAGAACCTGTTGAGACCATATCCAGAAGTTATGTTTTCTCTCTTTAAAAAACTACATAGCAAAATAAAAGGTTTCCTTCTCCCTCCTTTGAGGAAAATCCTCCCGATTTGTTCCTTGTTAAAATGGTTACGTCACCTTGATGAATTGGAACATCTCTGTGTCTGCTGGAAAACTTGGTCTTGCACTTCACTGTGCCATTTAATTTTTAATTAAACTGTGCCAAAAATCTGCAGAGTTTAATTTAAATTTGTCTGTTGTCCTTTGAAAATGAAGTAATACATAGACCTAAAACATAGCTGTATTCTCCTGTTCCCTTTTGACCCAGTCTCCTTTAAAATATGCTCCCTTGTGCCCCAGTGTAGGGGAATGCCAGGGCCAATAAGTGGGAGAGGGTGGGGTGGCAAGCAGGGGGCAGGGGGGAGGCAACAGGGGTTTGTTCTTGTTGTTTTTGGAGGCTTTTTTGGTCTTTTTTTTTTTTTTGAGGGGAAACTGGGAAAGGAGAAATCATATGACATGTAAATAAAGAAAATATCTAAGAAAAAAAAAAAAAGAAATGCACTTTAAAGTTCCAGTGTACACTGGTCTGAAGTATCTGAGTATAGGAGAAGCAAATAATTGCTTAAAATTGTCAGCTTCTCTATATGACTTCTAAGCAATCCATGTATCACCATTTTCATCACTATTGTGTCCTGACAATGGAGATTAGAATTGACAGAAGCAACTATTCTTCTAAACAAGTCCATACCCCCTTGTCTTATTTACCATCTTTTCTCTTCTACCTTTGGGCAGTGGGCTAGAAGGGATGGGGTTTTAAAAGAAAAGGTATTAAAAAATCTAAGCCAACAGGAATTAGAAACATTTCTTAGTATTTTCGCTTGTGGAATTATTAAAAATAGTGATAGTCTTGAGTGAGTCCAATCTCTTCTCAATGTGTCTACGACTTAGCTAAATTTAACAGAGATTACAAGGTGACTAATCAATTTTATAAAGTTTAGTTCTACCAAAACTATATACATAATATCACTTAATTAAACACGTCTATCTGATCACCATTACAAAATAAATAGTCTTTTTGTTTGTTTGCTTGCTTGCTTGCTTCACCTTTTGGTCACTATGAAAATCTTAAAATACTTGTGCATTACAAAGTGAATATAATTCAACAAATATTCAGGTCGACTTTTCCAAAATAACTAAATGTCAAGTGGTTTCAGAGAAATGGTTTTAAAGTATAATTGTGTGATATCAGCTAAGTGGCTTAAAACTCATTCCTACTCATATTGGATGTATTTGTTTAAGACTCAGCTATGTTAACTTCAAGACTGAGGTATTAAAACAAAGCCAAAGAACTGTAACTGGCATGCTTAGAAAGGACTGAGAAAATTCTAGTAAGATTTCTGTGTCTTTTATTTTGGCTATCAAACTATAAAAACAAAAGATACCCCCACACAGACAAAACAAACAAACAAAGAGAATTTTCCACAAGATACTCAGGTTGGGAAAAAGAAAAAGACTGGTTATAATTACAGAAGAATTTGCATACTAGAAAGAAATTTCACTCAGTTTTGGCAAGTTGACGGACAACCTTATAGGACCACTGAAGTTCCGGAGGCCAAAACAGTTATGGGCAGGACCACAGGTTGACTATCATGGCTTAGTTTTGGAAAACTTATCTCTCATTTATATATAACACTCATGTCATAATCCCAAAGATAGACATGAATTATCAATGGATCTATTTGTCCCACTTCACAACATATTAACATTCAATACATCTCCTTTTCTGCTTTTCTTTGTAAGCTATTTGTCTAATAGGCTTGCTTACATAGAATATCTGGCTACAAAACTGACTTATTCTAACTGTCAGGACGCAAATTCTGCACCTATGCATTTCAAAATGTGAAAAAAAAAATATGTAGTGTGAACAAACATGAGATCATATTTGAAGACTCAGCGGTTGTTATCTGCATGGGTCCATTCAGGAGAGTCGGGCTCTTACGACCTAAGTGTGTCCTAGTAGACCTCACCTGCCAACTTTATTTATTGGGGATCCTGTCCCTAACACAATGTTTCCAGGAGGCACATTAAATATATAACAGTCACAAAGAAAGCATGAATAAGCTAAGGTATAAAGCTACATAATATTTTATTATGGATTCATTCATTGGACATTAAAGGAATATACAAATATAATTTTATTATGTAATTTACATTATAACATAAACAATAAATAATGTCCCACCAGCAATATTTCTGATTTCTAGTAAGTCTTTCTAACATTTTAGCATTATACTAGGATTCTAGACCTGTTTCTGAACTGTCATCAGAGTCTTGTTGAAATAATTACTGAAACCCAACATCAACAGGCTCTAGGAACATAGTTTTACTGTAGGCTTCAGCTGATAGCTGCAGTAATTATACAAAGAGCCATATGGATTTAGTACCCATAGACATTTTGGAATCCCCATGGTCTCAAAGCATAGATGCCTTAATCAAATACAGGTAAAAGTGAGCCAGGCCGGAGAAAGGCAGCTTGGCTTTGACAAATGCTCTAGAGTTAGCTTATTCCTTTTTATAACATGACTATTCGAAACTACTAGCAAGCAGCCTTCCCATGCAGTCTAACGGATTCATAAAGAAAACAGGATCCAGCTATGTGAGATGCCTGTGATTCCCCGTGTCATAAAATTGGAAATGCAATGGATCTCTCAATTCCTGCCCATCTCCAATAGCATTTTCTCAAAAAATACAGGAAAATGCAAGTTGTGTTCTTTAAAATCACTTCACATCTCTACTTTCTATATGTGTTGAAAATCTTTCTTAGAGGCTCAGAGCTCTAAATATGTTATGCCCAATTATCTGATTCCAAAAATAACAAAGCAAAAGTTATAAAAAGTGTGGCACTGTGATAGGCCTGTTGTTCCTTCTTTTGCAGCTATTGTGAGAGCTCTGGATTCCTTTGTGGCTTTTGATACCTTTCTTGAAACTCTATGTAAATGATAAAGAAAATAGTTACAATGTTACTTTTTAAAATTTTCCTTTAAGCCCACTTCAGAATGATTTTAACTTTGCCCATCTTTTTTTTTATTGCATTTCAGGCCATCACTGGAGAGCAAAATTCAAATTAAAAAATATATCTTATATATTTGAGTGTTCAATAGAAATCAATGCTTGTCTTCCATTCAGCCCTGCTCCCATATGCTCATTACCAGCTTACAGGAAAGAAGATAAACTCAGTGCTGAAATGCTCTGAATTCCAAATGTATGCACTTTCTCAGCAAGCATGAGAGGAGACAAATTAAAAAGATCCTGGCAAAATTATTTAGAAAAAAAATCAAACATTTAGATTTTCTACATTCCTCTGAACTGTTTTGCTTCAAGTCTCATGTGTAAGAAAATACACAGGATGAAGATGGTTTATTTTAAAAGCAGCACATTTTTTTTGATCACTAACAGAAGAAAATGTGGAATTTTCCATTACATTGAATTATTTTGTATTATCTCCTAATAAATGAATATCAAAGGCAAAGAAATTTCCCACCACAGTAGCCTTTGCCCGATATATTATCCGTTGCATGAACATATAGGACACCACTTAAGATCTTAAGCCTAGACACATTTATATTTTACCCGTGAATGCAAGCTTAAAAATAAGCACAGATCAGTCAAAGAAGTTCTAAAATAAATCACCAGGCAGACACCAGGAAACTGAACAAGCTCTGTTTCTCACTTCTATTCCCTTTCTGCCTTGTTATCATGGGAGCCAGCTCCCTCCAGGCAGATGCTCCTGCTTTCTGAACCAAAGGCTGGGAAGGGCTTGGGAGGAGGGAGAGGAGATGCTCTGGGGAGACAGTAAACAAGAGAACTCAGGAGAAGCCCAAGGAAACTTTCAAGGCTATACGGAGAGATCATTATGTTCTACACATAAAAAAGTATCATGTTGATATATATACTTAGGTCTGATGTTTACCCCAAGTATACACACAGAATTTCACAGTACAATGCCCACTTCTAAGTCCATGACTATATGATCTTGCAGCACTTCTTCAAGGAGGAGGCCAAAGGCTCAGCTGGGCCTCTTTCCCATAAGGAAGACACTCATCTCCTAAATGCCTACTGAGTAGAGACTAATGTAGAGTAACTGATGATCAAATGCAGAGATTCTTAATTCTGTCATAAATTCATAAACTTTGGAGTATGGTTTTGTGTCGTATTTCATATGAAAATATTGCACAATGGGACTTAGTTTTATTTTGGTTTGTGTAACAAAAAATAAGTGGGATGTTTGGAATTATTTGTGTCAGATTACGAAGAGACAGAATGAGAGAACTAGTTTGTCGAAGGTCAACGTGTGTATTTTAAGGATGCTGAAGATGGCAAGGGTTGTAAAGTGGAGTGGGTTTCCGGTGAGAAGTGAGATCACAAAAGTTCATTTTGACTATACTACTGTGTTGACACTGGTGGCTCTTAGATTTTGCATGCCAGGGGCTCATAAAGGACTGTGGCACAAAGTTAAAACATGAATGTTCTCAGAAGTTACTTTCTAATGCTGTTTAGAGAGATGCCAAGTCACTTACTAATGTGGGCTTCCAGCTGTCAGAAGCAGGGAGGGGCAGTAACAGGAAGCCCAGCTCATTAGACTGAGATCCAGCATCAACATGGAACAATGGCTTCTTCTGTGCATTTCTTTGGATGAACTTCACCTTCTTAATGTGCTCTGAATCCTGACCAGCAAAGAAGGATGCTAGCACAAGCTGAATAAACATGTATGTTAGTCATTTCCCCTGAGGTGCCTAGATATTTGCAAGGTACTGAACTATTAAACATTCACTTTTCCATGTGCTCTGCTTAACTGAATAAGTCATCACAATGTATGAGATTTATTTTTATTTTTATTTAAATGTATTTATTTATACCTAATTACTTTACATCTCCCTCACTGCCCCTTATTTTTGGGACATTTAGAATGTAATAGGGAGCTGCCCATTGTGTAAAAATACTGCAATTTAATGGCATGTCAGAATACTAATAAATACAGAAACTTCAAAAACTTAGCAAATATACAGACTTTCTTATATGCCCTATAAGTCATTGAAGACATGCCTCCCCAACACAATATGCTTTATTAAATCTAAATAGCATGGATAAAAGAACTATAGGTCAACATTACTGCTAATTGGAAACACAGAGATGGAACCCTAATTCTAAGATAGCTATCCTCAATGACATAGACAATTGTGTTCAAAGGATATTACATTTGAAAAGGAAGAATTGCTGATAATTTAATTCCTAAATTTATGAGTTTCTTCCTTCTCCTAAGCATCTGCCCAATAGTTCATAAATGCTTTGACACTTCTATTTGTCAAATTCAGAAATGGAATGGAATATTATTTCCACAAAAATTCCAATATTTTGACTTTATCACAATTAGTGACAATTTTAAAAAACAGAAAGTATCATCTTCTGCCTTCTCTTGAGAAATATAACAACCCTTGTAAGCATAGCAACTTGGTCTTAATTAATTGTCAAGATAAAATTTTCCATGGTCCCTGGGGATATTCTTTTCATACAGAGATCATATGAATGATCACTACATAGACAAGAAAGACTTGCAATCTGGCCCAGCACACAGAGCTCATTTATTAATTAAGTAATTACAGTTTGTTTCTCACATGCCTATCTAGTGTCAACAAATAGCCTAAGAAGCAAAAGAGGCTTAAAATGGGAGCTGAAAACAACTTTGTTGGCCTATCTGTGAATAAGATCATAGAATCTACTTCAACAAGAAAGTCAATGATCAACTTTTCAGTTATTTACATTTATTATATGGATATGAATTCACTGTTTTATAAGGTATTTTTTGTCTCAATGAAATTAAACTTCTTTATAAAAAAAGTACTTTAGAATTATTAAGAAGAGACAAAGGGATCTATTAATTCTCTCATGTCACTGTTGTCATAAAGACATTACAGAACTGCAGCCAGGCAAAGTAGATGGTGTCCTAGACTTTACGTAGAATTTCATGCTACATGCATATGAGGGGTTAACTTTCATGTCTAACTAAAAACAACATAACTTAATAAGACCAAAGAAATTTCTTGTTGAAATAATTGCCATATTAACCATGCTGAGGGGATGCCGGACACAATTGTTATAGACCATGGGAAAATAGCCATCCTCTAGTAATTTTAAGTCAAACAGAATTTTAATTCACATTTAGGCTAAATGTGAATTTTTTTTCCTAAGCAAATTAAAAGAAGATGAAATAAAATAATGTTATTAAACTTTGAAAATTTGGAATACATACACAAGTGTTGACAGGTTTTTGTTTATACTCTATTTCATTTTTGCCTATTATCCTTTTTCTGTTTTTCTTTTTCTTTTCTTGTTTTTTTTTTTTTTTAGTTTGTTTTACTGAGAGTGGGTAGTAGAGGATTTGGGGGGGTTGTTGTTTTGTTATGTTTGTAAGACAATATAGAGAATACTACCAGAAACTTTAATGTCTTTGGGAACCTGTTGAATAATTTACCAGGGACACAACCAAAATCAAATGTACTGTGAGCAAAGAATTAACATGCATGTGCACAAATAAGCACACATACACACACACATAGACACACACACATAGACACACACACAATACACACACACATACACACACAGACACATACATGCACTCATGCACGCACATACACCTAAATACTGAATTAAATAGGAGCTGATTTTCTATCCTAGGTTGGTTTTTTTTTACATAGTTAAGATTCATAAATTTTAAGAGCTAACTTTCATTTTTATAATATTATGCAAATATAACAAAATTAGAAAATAAACATTGCATCAGATGTATAAGATTATAATTTTTAATATGTATAACATTTTGTTACAAGTGCCAATTCTACCATATGTGTCTACATAATGCTTTTGTTAAAGAAAAAATGAAAACTAAAGCAACAAAGCAAAGAGAAACAGTGAGCCACAGAACAGGGTGGTGGTCATGCTTGAAAGCCCCACTTCTTAGCAACACTGGAGAATAGGAAGTGTTTCATGTTGAAAGCAAAACCACAAATGAAAACAGAGGCTTAATTGTCCACATTGGAAATAAGTGAAATGATTCCCCTTTCCATTTTGTGTATGTGTATTTACACTCTACCCTGTTCTCATTAAAATGCATACCCATCCTTTGGAAAGCTAGGTAGGCTTTTCTTGGGCTTATGATCTATCTGGTAATGTCTTTCTGAAGAACCCAGGGGCCATCACTTTGAAATATACACATCAAAGGAGATAATGTCCACATCTCTCACTTTCTGTGAGAGGAAGTTTGAACTCCAGTGAAAACCTGTTTCATCTGACCAAACTGCCCATAAATGTGCTGATAAGCTTGTTGTGAGATGTTTTTATCCTCTAGCTAAAGCCAGTTAGTTAACATACTTGGTCACCATAACTACCAGGCAGTTAGAGTTAAGTAGTTGTGACAAATAGTGCTTCAAAATGTTCCAATTTGAGAAACAATTATTTTTTATTTTGAAAACAGAGCCATGATGTGCATTTGGCTTATAAAATTATAAGATTCAACTCTAGCTTTGTAGTATCTTGATAGATCGGCCCGGTTGTGCATCTAGCTAAATACCCTTAGGATTTATTTTTTATTTTATATGTATATCTGTGTTTGTGGTAGAGTTCAGAAGACTCCCTGGGGCTGGATTCGTTGGAAGTTTGATCACTTTTATGTATACACAGCAACGATGTCGGGTGTGGTCACGTGATCATCTATGTGAGTCTGTATCTCAACCGGAAAACACTATCTTTGTCACGTGGAATAATTCTTTTGTGCTGATTCTTTTTATAATTGTTAATTTGAGGGGATTTGTGAACAACTAGTAGACACACCACTGGGCATATCTTTGAGGGGACTTTTCAAAAAGGTTTTGTTAATGGGTACAACATACCTGCAATATGGTCTATACTAAAAGAGAGCCCAAACAAACACAGGCCAGAGAGAGCAAGAGGAATCACATCTGTTGAGGCCCCAAGACGCCCGGCATGTTAGTCTCCATCCTGACTCTAGGCCATCATCTATCAACTAGCACTCTTTTGTCTTTTCCACTATCTTGCTTCCATCCCTGAAATTGACTAGGAACATTTTATGATAGGGGGCTTTCCTGATACCTTACAATGAGGACATTCCTCTCCAGACATTTCCCAATGAGGACACTCCTTTCAGGACATTTTACTAGGTAGACACTGCATTTATGCTGATGTGTAACCAAACAATAATGCGGGTTTGGCCTGTGCACCTGAGCAAATACCTTTGTGGTCTGTAGTTTGTAGTTTTAAATAGTCCCTTTCCCTAGAGTAAATCGAGACTTGATCAGAATATTTTATCTTGTCTCCTTCCGAAAATATTGATTCCCAAATTTATCGTTGCAGTTCCCTCTTCTGGAGAACCCCATTGTTTAAGTCCTGCTTAAGTGTGTCTTTAGTGTGTCCCTAGGAGGTAGGACAGAGTCTATCTCTACTGCTACTATCCTCCACTTACCTCAGATGCCAGCTTCCTCCGCTTTCCAGAATATACACAGTATCAATAAATCTCCAGGGATATCCAGACCTCCAGTGATAAACTGGGAAAATGAGGCACTGAGCTTTGTGTTCACAACCACATTACTTGTTTCTGTCTTTTGAAACAAGCAGATTGCCTCTGTTGAACTACCCAGTCCATTTTGTGTAATTGAGTTTAACAAGTGGTGGCACAAGCCTTTATTCCCAGCACTTAGGAAGCAGAGGCAGGTGCATTTCTGAGTTCTGAGTTCAAGGCCAGCCTTGTCTATAGAGTGAGTTTCAGGACAGTCAGGGCTATACAGAGAAACCCTGTCTTGAAAAAAACAAAAATCAAAACCAAAATACAAAAAATAATAAAAACCAAATGTCACTGTATAATAAACACTTATTCAACTAGTTTCATTCCTTAAAAAAAATAAAAATAAAAATATCTCAATCTAATACAGTTTTTAAATTCATTTTGAAAGGTCAGTGTGAGCCTAATACTAAAGCCACACAAATAGATCAACCCAAGAAATCAAAAGCAGATACTCTTGATGAATGTGGATCATCAACAAAGTAGTAAGGCATCCAACAAAATACTAAACTAAATGGCCTAGTAACCATGGTGGTCCAATTAGCTTTGTTTCTATAAAGCAGGGATATTTCAATATGTAGCAATTAATAAGTGGGATATACCACATTGAAAGAATAAAAAGCAAAAACCATATGTTTAGTGTAATATATGTGGGTAAAAAACATCACAGAATTCAGCAAACTTTTAAGACACAACTCTCAAGAAAAATGTTATTGAATCAATGAAGAATGATTAAATAAACCCACAGCTAAAAGTCTCTGCTTGGCAAGAGAAGTTGAAAGCTTCCGAATTCTACTTTCATTGAAACAATAAAAATTAATAACTGTGTACAAATTTCCTACTATGGAAAATGGTCTTTATTATCTTATAATATGAAGTTAAAGGGCCTGAATATTTCATATACAGCACATCAAAAACATAAATCCTTAACAAAAAGTTAGGAGTGTGTGCAAAAGATAAGTAACTGATTATCAAAAACACAGAAGAGAAAGAAAAATGTTTTTTCTATATTGAAATTAACAGATAATTGTCTATAACATGAAAATCCCATTGGTTCATGAACTGTTTCCTAAAATTACTTTCTTATCACTTATCATAAAGATAGAATAACACTGGCACTCTAAAATGGAGGAGTAACCTTTTCACTCTGCTGGTACTCAAACTGCTATGACTGAACTGATGTCTCCAGATTTGTTTCAACAATAATTACCTCTCAAGACTAAGCCGTAGTGGAAAGGAACCTTTACCTCATTCACAATCCCTATCAACAAGCTCCCATGTCAGTGAACATAAGCACAAGTGTCTCTTTTCTAAAGGACTATCAAAGGCATAATACGATATAGAAAGCAGGTTCCCAGTTTCCAGAAAGGAATGTCATGTGGTGATCTGTAGGGTGTGGCTTGCTGTGAATCATGATCTGGCTCCAGCTTTGTGACTGTTACACATCACAGTGGAAACAGAGACATTCTCTCCCATTCATCTCCTGATGGCAGTTTGCAAGGATGCCTAATCTCATCTAGTTAAGAGACTACTGGCAAATGAGATTTAAAAAAAAAAAGTAATAGCCATCCATAAAATGAAAGAAAGAAGTAATTTTTTTCATGTGGATAGATGAAATTTGTATAAATAGAAATCCATAAAGACTACACTAAGAAATAAAATATACAATAAGAAAAACTAAAAGAGAAATCAGTAGACTCATAGGATGAGGATTTATCAAAAGAGATTTTTAAAATCTCACTTGTAATATCTAACAAAAATTTAAATAAATTTAAACAACATGTGAAAGAAATATGCATTGTAAACTATAAAGTAACTGAAAGAAACTGAAAGAAACTGAAAAAGACACAAAAGAATGGAAAGCTATCATTTCCTGATTGATAGAAGTGACATTGCTAAAATATTATATCTATGCTACAGAAAACACCATACCCATTTAATATAATACCTATGCAAATTGTAAGGATACATTGAAAGAGAGAAAACAGCTCTAAAATTCGTACAGAGCTAAATATTTAAGCCCTTTGTAACTAAACAAAAAGGAGGAGATAAAATGTTACCCTACCTGATAGCAAAACATACTATAGCAAAATCTCTAAGGAGTGTGTGTATGGTACTAGCTTGATAATTTTCCTGTGTTAGCATAAGATGGCATGGTTAGTTACCAGCAGCTCTATTTGAGTCACCCACAAATGCCTCCCCAGGGTTCTCACTCTTGCTGTGTCTTCTCAAAGTGTGCTGTCTGTCCTGGAAATATGGGCTGAGTATGTGTTGACAGTGTTTCTGTCATATGCAAAAGTCATAGCTTTAACTATATTGGAAAGTACCCTTTCTTGAATGGTTTGTTGAAAGCAATATGCTCAGTGAAATAGATTATGCTAAACTTTGTACATTAAAAAAAAGAAATTTAATACCTTCAAAAACATTGCAAGGCTATAGTAGTCAAACAGCATGATATGGACATACAAGTAAACTAACAGACCAGAATAGGTAGCCTAGAAATAAATTAGTGTGTTAATATTTCATTGATTTTTTTTCAGTGAAGGGCAATCTCTTCAGTAAATGTTATTAAAATAATTCTATTTCCATATGTGGAAGAATAAATTGAATCTATTTAATGCTAATCTACATTGTATACCTAATAAAGTCAAAGAATTAACATTTTAAATAAAATACCTAGAACTATAAAACCACTACAATAGAACAGAGAGAAAAATTTTCTGATGTTATCTTTTTAAATATGAACCCAAAACTCACAAACAAAAAACATCAAAAGTAGATAAATGGATTTTATCAAATAAGGCATCTTGGCACAGATGAGAAAACCGTTAATAGAGGAAAAGTGAAAATGTGGTCTAGAAATAGGACAAAACCTTTGCAAACTACACATATAAATGGTACTGTGTAAAATGTTTAAGGGACTCACTAGTAAGAAGACAGACTAGTCTGAATGGAGGAGAATGGTCTGAATAGACTTTTCTCAAGAGAAATTATGCAAATGATCAACACTATTGATCACGGCAATATCATTGACAAACTAAAGTCACAAAGCAATATCAATGGCACTGGATCAATGGCTACTATCAAAAAGACAATTACAATTACAAGATAATTGCAAGAGTGGCAACATAGCAAAATAAAATTTTAAAAAAATTCTAAAACACTGTTTTTGACAACACAGATTATTGCTGCTACTTTGAAAATTAGCATGGAAATTCCTCAAAATATCAAAGTTGAACAGTTATATAATCTGATAATCCCTCCACTGGATAGACAGCCAAAAGAACTAAATTTAGCATGATGAAAAGATAACTAAACTCTCATGTTCATCAACTTTCCAGTGACAAATGGTGGAATCAACCTGGAGTCTTCATCAGTGGGTGGATGGATGAAGACTGTGTGGTAGTTATAACCAACTGGATACTATGTAGCCTGGAATCAAGGACATCTTGTCATCATGGACAAACCTAATGAACCTAGAAGATACCATTTCAAGCTTAAATGCCAAGCAAAAGCCTAGAGAGATAGACCGCTCATTCAGTAAAGTAATAGCTTTGTATCCATTAAGACATGAGTTTGGATCCCCACAGCCTACAAAAAGGCCAGCCATGACTGTGTACTTGGAAGCCTGTAGCTGGGGAGTTAGAAGAGTCACAGGCAGATCCCTGGAGCTCACTGGAAAATCAGCCTAGACAAATCAGTGTGATTCAGGTAAAATGAGAGATGTTTGTCTCAAAAAATAAGGCAGAAAGGAAGTTAGAAAAGCAACTGACATTGACCTCAGCCTTGTATACCAATGCACACAAAACTCGAATTTATATGCCACACCATAGTATGTGTACACACACATACACACAGAAAACAAATTGTCAATGTAAACACTAATCCTTAAAAAGAAATCAGCAGACAGTGGAGTTAAGAGATATAGATCATTTATTGCTTAAATCAGGAGGCTACTGAAGCATTGGGAAAAATTATCTAACAGGAGGGAAATATACTTGTAAAAAATAAATCCAAATATCTTTTTCCTGAAGTTTAACCGCTGTATGATAAAACTCCATTTCAATGACTTCTTGTGGGTCTTGAGAGATGACTCATTGTTCAAGAATATGTACTGGTTTTCATGGCACCATCCATAAAATGATGACAAACACATCCAGCTTCAGGGAGATCAGACACATGTGTCCTGTACATGTAAATCACACTCCATGTATATATACCCACTGGCAAACACAGATTTACAAAAAAAAAGTTTTAATAAGCATAATTTTAAAAATTATTTTGTGAGTTCTCAGTGTTTCTATGCAACTTTAGAATTCATACTGACAATTAATGGGAGATACCCATCAAAATGTGCAAGTACGGTCCTGAGAAGTACTTCACAACTTGCAAGAGAATCTCTTCCCTGATGTCATGAATAATTTATGCTCATTTAGGGAAATGTCACTTAACAACAACAACAACAACAACATGCCAAAGCAAACAATTGGGATTGCTCCACGTGTGGTCAAAGCTCATTTTGATAAAAGATTGCTGAGAGGCAAAGCATTAGTGCATAAATAGTGGAAGGCATCATAGTAACCTACTAACGATTATAAAACACTAGATCTCCTTAGCAGGGAAGAGATAAGACAAGACAAACCTAGGTAACAACATGCAAATGGGATAGGGATCTCTTAATCTAGGCTCTCCACGAGGTAAAGAGAGTAGAAGACAGACATGTCCTAAAGTAGAGTAGGGGAAAAGAAGCTTCCAAGGAAGGAGAGGATATGCTTTGCCATGTTGTCATAAAACTGGAAGTTTCTAGGGCATAATTGTTGTGAAATTCGAATGTTCTCTATCAAGGTGGTTGTTATTCCAAAGTAACTCTGTTACATTAATCACCAGACTGCATTCAATAGCAGCATCCAGAGAAGGGAATGATAGTTACTGAGATGGGAAGCTGAGCACATTGTCGATTGGATGACACATGGGAGGATGTCACAGAGACATCATGAGCAGAAATGTCTACCTCCATCTTAGGGGATTCTTGATACAGGGAGAATCTTCCCTGCTTCTCAAAAAGACACAAAGATTAGGCCCACTTCATACCAGTAGAAAGCAAAGTAACAGGCCTCTTTTATTTGAAGTTTAATTGGATAATAGAGAAAAACACAAATATATCCGCAAACGTGAAGTAGAAAGTCTATGGTAACAATAAACCCAGGACAGCACTAATTAGGGTAGGACTTCTCCTTCAAAGACTTTAATGAATTGGAGGGGACTGCTTTTAAATATCCACAAGGAAAAAATACTGAACTATAAAGTAAAGAAAGATGTATAATACCCTTCTAGAGATTTCCTCCATTGCACTTAAATTCAATGAAAGATCATACAATAGTTGCTCAATAGTAAGTAATAATCAGGGTTAATTTCATTTTAAGAATGAAATACACAATGAAAATGAAATCTTGAAAGGTATATTTAAGACAACAGGATAGCACAAAACAAAATTCATAAAGATATTTATTTGTTTATTTGTTCACAGTACAATAGCATGCAGCAGAAAATGTTTTACTTATTTTGTGGTGATCATTAGAAAAAGAGAGGCTCTAGTGGTAAAACTGTTCAGGACTAATTGTTTAGGAAGTTCACTAGCAATGCAGAGGCTGAAGAGATGACTCAGAATACTTGTTGCCCCAGGTGCAATTCACAGCACCCACAGGGGTATTAGCAACCAGAAGTAACTTCACTTAACAGGGGAATTTTCTCTGTTTTTCTGGTGCTACACATACATGCAAGCAAACAAAATAATCAAGCATATAAGTAAAATAAATAAAACCTTTAAAAAATTAGCTAGTGCTAGGCAGTCTTGGTTTCTAAATATTCCACAGGAAAATAACTAACAAATTTGATAAATCTCACTGTGAAAATTGGTGTGATAAAAGTCATCTTTCTTTCTTTCTTTCTTTCTTTCTTTCTTTCTTTCTTTCTTTCTTTCTTTCTTTCTCCCTTCTATCATTTCTCATTTCTTTCTTTCTCTTTTGGCTTGGGATGATTTGTTTTGTTTTGAATTAACTTTGGTTTTTAATTTTTTGCATATATATGTATATACATTCATCTGCAATCATTTTTTTCTCCCAGATAGGTTATCTATCCACAGGGCTATGCAAAGAAATTTGAATTTAATGAACTCTCAGTTGACAACATTTGGGAATACTTCTTAAGCTAATGGAATTCTATTTGGAAAATTCATATTTCTACTAATATCTACAAGCAATTTAAATATGGATTACCTAGAACTATCAGCACTCCACATTCTATATTTAGTTATTTGATACATTTTGAAATTGTATTTCATGCAGAGTAAGAGTTGTTCTAACTTCATTCTTCTGCCTGTGAATATTCTGATTGTCAGCATCATGTATTTAATAGGCATTATTCTAGTATGTTTTGTGTGACACTGTCAAAAACAGATGTTCATTACATTGTCAATTTACATCTGTGTCCTCTATTACATTCCACAGGACTACATCTCTCATTTTATGTCACTACAGTCACCCTTGTCATCATGACTTACTATAAAGTCAAGTATCTAGATATTTTCAAGAACTTTTTTTATGTAATATTGTTTTGAGTGGGGATTCTGAGACAGTTCACTTATGACTCATGCAAAGAATCTGGGCTCAGTTCTAAACACCCATATGAGATGGCTCACAACTGTCTATTGATGCCTCTTGCCCTCTGCAGGCACCTGCACATAAGTGGAGCACATAAACTCATGCAGCCTCACAAATATACAAGTAAATGAAAGTCACATTTCCAAAAACGATAGATGTAACTGTCTTTCTTTGTGTTACCATAGGAATTTCAGGATTGTTCTTTCCAGACTGAAGACTGTCACTGGAACTGTGATAGGGATTACACTGAATCTGTAAATTACTTTTGCTAGTGCAACATTTTCATAATATTGATTTTACCAGCACAAACTCACAGAAGCTATTTACATCACCTAGTGTCATCTTCAGTTTCTTCTTTAAGTATCGTAACGTTTCCATTGTAGAGGTCTCTCACCTCCTTCATAAAGCTTATGGGTAGATTCTTTTCAAGCTGTTGTGAATAGGAAGTTGTATGCTTTCTTTGGTGCTCATATCTTCTAGTATTTCATCTACTTTATGCATTTTTTAATGTTGAATTATAAGTTCTTTACATTCTTAGACAAAAAATTGAGGTCAAAATATAGCCTGCAAAAAACATCTTTCCCTCCTCCACTCAGGATCTTCTGCAAAGCCACAGCTTTAAATTGATGACAATCTTCACTTTTCATCTCTATTCTTTATAGGAATGGAGCATGTTTATTAGGCCTGAGTACTAACTTCCTAGTCAGTTCTCTCTTTTTTCTAATTTTATAAGTTTTTGCTTTGTTTATATGTTATGCTTCGCTACATGAACCATTTATAGTTGTTTCATATAAACTAATGAGACTCATACTTTATTTTTTGTGATATATATCCAATTGTTCCAGTATTATTCATTGAAGAGTTTATTCTTTCTCCAAGGGAATGCTTTTGATCCTATACTGAGTATATATGTATATAATGTATATATAGTAATATTTAATTGTTATTGAGAACTGACTGCTTTATAGGACCCAGAGGAAAATGTCTCTATCCAACATTATAGAATTGAGAGATAAAGAACTAGACCTTGCAAATTCTCTCATCACTTCCAAATTTTATTTGAACAAGCTTGCTCTTCAGGTGCAAATTTTGTCACAACATTTACAATTTTATTACAGTTGTTGGGAAGCATATAAGTTGCAGTAGGTAAGGCAAGGGATGGTACATTTTATCTCTGTATTCAGTTTCCTCTTGTGCTCATGTTATTCAGCTGAAACACATATCACCACATGAAGGAACTCATTCTTTGTATAGTAATGCCTGAAGAACTCATCTCAGTTTTTAAACTCTGGGGGCTCTGACTCTTGAATAAAACATAGGAATGTTCTTTCTTTTCTTCCTCCTAGGGGTATATGTGTGTGTGTGTGTGTGTGTGTGTGTGTGTGTGTGTGTGTGTGTGCGCGTGTGTGTGTGTGTGTGTTTGTGTGTATAAAACCATTTTGCTATATAATAAAACTTTATTTTTTAATTTGTATGTGTCAATGTGGATGTAAACAGAGGCCAGATAAGTTGTTAGTTCCTCTGTAGCCTGTTACTTGACAGTTGTATGGTGCTGAGTAACAAACTCAGGTCTCATGAAAAGTAGCAACTGCTTCTAATCACTGAGATATCTTCCCTGTACACCTCATGAATAATTCTAAGGAATAAAAACTTATATTTTATTTTATTACTCTCAATATGAAAATAATAAAATAGATAAATTGTAGGTAGATGTTTAAAAGATACAGGAGGAATACATAGAAAAAACGGTACCATTGATAAAAACACACGGAATTTTCTGGTTTATTCTATATTAACTTAAGAACACATATCCATTCTCAGAAATTCATAAATGTATAATGGAATTTTAACCAAATTCTTTAAAAGGTATTTTCTAATTTTATTCAGAGAACACTCTTTGAGAGGGCAACTGCTCTGTCTCACCTCAAAAGGAGACATTCTGAGGGTACTTGTTAGTTCATATTATTGTTCGTCCTAAGGGGCTGCAAACCCCTCAGCTCCATAGGTCCTTTCTCTAACTCCTTCTCTGGGGACTCCATGGTCAGTCCAATTGTTGGCTTTGAGCACCTACCTTTGTATTTGTCAGGCATTGGCAATGCCTCTCAGGAGACAGTTATATCAGGCTCCTGTCAGCAAGCACTTGTTGGCATCTACAATAGTGTCTGGATTTGGTGATAGTATATGGGATGGATCCCCAGGTGGTTCAGTGTCTGGATGGCCTTTCCTTCAGTTTCTGCTCCACACTTTGTCTCTGTATCTCCTCCCATGGGTATTTTGTTCCCCCTTCTAAGAAGGATCAAAGTATTAACAGTTTGGTCTTCCTTGTTCTTGAGCTTCATGTGGTCTGTGAATTGTATCTTGGGAATTCCGAAATTCTAGGCTAATATCCACTTATCAGTGAGTACCTACCATGTTTGTTCTTTTGTAATTGGGTTACTTCACTCAGGATGATATTTTCTAGTTCCATCCATTTGCCTAAGAATTTTATGAATTTATTGTTTTTAATAGCTGAGTAGAACTCCACTGTATAGATGTACCACATTTTCTGTATCCATTCCTCTGTTGAGGTACATCTGAGTTGTTTCCAGCTTCTGGCTATTATAAATAAGGCTGCTATGAACATAGTAGAGCACGTGTCCTTATTACATGTTGGAGCATCTTCTGGGTATATGCCCAGGAATAGTATAGCTGGGTTTTCAGGTAATACTATGGCCAATTTCCTGAGGAATCACCAGACTGCTTTCTTATAGAACTCAGGACTATCAGCCCAGGGATGGTACCAACCATCTTGATCACTAATTAAGAAAAATGCCTTAGAGCTGGATCTCATAGAGGCATTTCCTCAAGGGAGGCTCCTTTCTCTGTGATAACTCCAGTTTGTGTCAAGTTGACACACAAAACCAGCCACCTCACACTGCAAACAGTTCTTTCCTCAAAACAATGACAACACGCACAAACCTACAACAGAACAAGTAACAAACTCTAAATTATAAATACTTTGTCTAAAGAAAACAGGTTCTTAATGTGATCTTCGAAATAAGATTTTATGTTTAAGAATCCAAGCATAAGCTGTACTGGAGTAAAAAGTCTTTATGAAACATATCCACATAAACAATGATACACTCTTGAAAAGAAAAATTTAAAACTATAAAAAGATTTTGACAAGAAATATCCAATTTAATTTTAAATTGAGTATTTCATTCTATAAGATTATACCAATAGATTGTATTTATGATGTGAGTAAAATCTTCTTTGTTATTTTTTATGATGAATGAATATTGGAATTTGAAAACATATTATATAAAAAAGCATCCTTTTTTTTAGCTTTATTAGTGCCTTTTAAGTGCCATGATGAAATATTCAACACATTTATTCAAATATATGTAAGGCTGCCAGGACCAGCCTGTCACTACAACTTTGAAACAACTGAGAGGTGGTAAGAATTGATATTATATTAGAATACATTCCAGCTCACTTTAATGTTTATGGAACATATATAATACTTAAAAAGAAAACATGTTTTTAATAGATAAACTCACAGGTTGTTGCTAGACATTGAAATGAGAGCATCTAAATGCTTGACAAGTAGTCTACCACCAAGCTTAATCCTCAGCTCCACCAAGCAGCTCAGAGTAAAAGGCATTTCACTGTTCTTACCATTTGATTGGAGTTTTGTGATATTGCTTGACAGGCCCAGGGGCAAGGGCTAGTGTGGTGACTTTTGCAGTAAGCCATTATAACTTTCAGACTTTGCACACTGATATTTTATAAGCTGAAGAAAGGTGTCTCAAGACACAATAGAAAACTAATAAAACATCTCTTGTGCTTGCTGAGTACTGTGTTGGTATGTCCAAGGCAACTATACAAAGAAAACCATAACGCTTTATTTTTATGAGCATGTTATCATTAAATGTATATTTTTCTGAATAGTGTAAAGGATTTTCAAAATTATATACAAAACATTAGTTCAATAATTTATTTTTAATACCACATTCTTAGTTTTGCTAAAAATAATCTGTTCATTGTAATGAACAGATTAAATATAATCTTTAAATATATATATATATATATATATAATCAAAAAAAAAAAACTTTACTAACTTTAGTTTAATAAGGGATTTTCTCTCCATTGAGAAGACAGGAACAGCCAGAAGTGCACAGGCTCCAGAAGCAGCAGAGCAGCTGGGGCAGGGTCCTTCCTAGCTCCATCTGCACCCAGGAGGTGGGGCTGCACTGGACATGCCAGGAGAGTGCTGGTCTCCCAGGAGTGCTGACACAGGCCTACAGACCAACAGGAGGAACAGGCTCCACCCAGAGAGAGCAAGAACATCTAACACCAGAGATTATGAGATGGCAAAAGAAACTTACCAACAGAAACCAAGACTACTTGTAAATCAGAACCCAGTACTCCTACCACAGCAAGTCCTGGATACCCTAACACACCAGAAAAGCAAGATTCAGATTTAAAATCATATCTCATGATGATTATAGAGGATTTTAAGAAGCACATAAATAATTCCCTTAAAGAAATACAGGAGAACACAGGTAAACAGGTAGAACCCTTAAAGAGGAAACACAAAAACCCCTTAAAGAATTAGAGGAAAACACAACTAAACAGGTGAAGGAATTGACAAAACAATCCAGGATCTAAAAATAGAAATAGAAACAATAATCATAATCAAGTAGGCTTCATCCCAGGGATACAGAGATGGTTCAATATATGGAAATCCATTAACATAATCTACTATATAAACAAACAAAGAAAAAACATACAATCATGTCATTAGATGCTGAGAAAGCATTTGACAAAATCCAACACCCCTTCATGATAAAAGTCTTGGAAAGATCATATCTAAACATAGTAAAAGCAACTTACAGCAAACCAGTAGCCAATGTCAAACTAAATGGAGAGAAACTTGATACAATCTCACTAAAATCAGGGACTAGATTCAATTAATACTTGATATCCTAGTCAGAACAATTAGACAACAAAAGGAGGTCAAAAGTATACAAATTAGAAAGGAAGAAATGAAATTATCACTATTTGCTGATAATATGATAGTATACTTAAGTGATCTCCAAAATTCCACCAGAGAACTCCTAAAGCTGATAAACAACTTCAGCAAAGTGGCTAGATATAAATTTAACACAAAGAAATCAACGGCCTTCCTTTACAAAAAGGATAAACAGGCTGAGACAGAAATTAAGGAAATTGTGAACACTCTTCACAATAGTTGCAAGTAATATAAAATATCTTTATGTGACTCCAACTAAGCAAGTGAAAGATCTATGTAACAAGAACTTCAAGTCTCTAAAGAAAGAAATTGAGGAAGGTCTCAGAAGATGGAAAGATCTCCCATGCTCATGAATTGGCAGGATTAATATTGTAAAAATGGCCATCTTCTTACATGTTGCTGTATCTTTTGGGTATATGCCCAGAAGTGGTATAGCTGGGTCCTCCTTGCTCCACCATGTTCATAGCAGCCTTATTTATAATAGCCAGAACCTGGAAACAACCCAGATGTCC
>NW_022196891.1:37532819-37542690 GCF_008632895.1 Mastomys coucha | reverse complement strand
TTTTGGAGGGGAAACTGGGAATGGAGAAATTTACATGTAAATAAAGAAAATATCTAATAAAAAAA
This sequence comes from Mastomys coucha, assembly GCF_008632895.1. Lineage (NCBI taxonomy): Eukaryota > Metazoa > Chordata > Mammalia > Rodentia > Muridae > Mastomys > Mastomys coucha. The sequence goes on along the minus strand of NW_022196891.1, from coordinate 37,542,625 downwards.
ATGGCCATCTTGCCCAAAGCAATCTACAGATTCAATGTAATTCCCATCAAAATTATAAATCAATTCTTCAAAAAGTTAGAAAGAACAATTTGCAAATTCATCTGGAATAACAAAAAAACTTAGGATAGTGAAAACTGTTACCTTCCCTCTTCACTTCAGCCATGGGACTTCTGGCAGCCTCTGCTTGAGGGCTAACACCTGGGAGCTAAGACATGCTCTCTGTTGACTCTTGGTTAGTCTTTGAAGAAGCTGCCTGAGTATGCCCACCACCTGAGTATGCCCATCGCCTGAGCATGCCCACTACCTGAATACCAGCCCTCTGAAGATCTTCTGAACCTGGGGACTTTGGCACCTGAACTTTATTTGTAGTGTAATCTAGAGACTTGTTTTCAGTTTCTTCTGTGACTAGAAAAACCCTGGTTTATTCTCAGTAAAGTGGAGCCCTGACTGGGATGCAACTTGGCTTCCTGTTTTCTTTTTGCATTTCAAACCCTTTATTTCAGGTCCTTTATTCCTTCCTGGCTGAGAAGAACCTCATTTGTGAAACTGTGGGCAGTTTCAGAAAACTATTCTCAAAAATAAAAGAATTTCTGGTGGGACCTCCATCCCTAACTTAAAGCTTTATTACAGAGCAATTGTGATAAAAACTGCATGGTATTGGTACAACCACAGGCAGGTAGATCAAGGGAATAGAATTGAAGACCCAGAAATAAACCCACACACCTATATTCACTTGATCTTTGACAAAGGAGCTAAAACCATCCAGTGGGAAAAAGGCAGCATTTTCAACACATAGTGCTCGTTCAACTGGTAGTCAGTATGTAGAAGAATGAAAATTGATTCATTCTTATGTCCTTCTACAAAGCTCAAATCCAAGTGGACCAAGGACCTCCACATAAAACCAGATATACTGAAACTAATAGAAAAGAAAGTGGGGAAGAGCCTCAAGCACCTGGGCACAGGGGAAATTTTCCTGAACAGAACATCAATAGTTTATGCTCTGACAGCAAGAAATGACAAATGGGACCTCATAAAATTACAAAGCTTCTGTAAGGCAAAGGACACTGTTAATAGGGCAAAATGGCAACTGATAGATTGGGAAAAGATCTTTACCAATTCTAGATCCGATAGAGGGCTAATATCACATATATACAAAGAACTCAAGAAGTTAGACTCCAGAGAGCCAAGTAACCCTTTTAAATATGGGGTACAGAGCTAAACAAAATTTAAACTGATGAATACCGAATGGCTGAGAGGTACCTAAAGAAATGTTCAACATCCTTAGTCATCAGGGAAATACAAATCAACACAACCCTGAGATTCCACCTCACACCAGTCAGAATGGCTAGGATAAAAAAACTCAGGTGACAGCGGATGCTGATGAGGTTGTGGAGAAAGAGGAACACTCCTCCATTGCTGGTGGGATTGTAAACTAGTACAACCACTCTGGAAATCAGGTTGGCAGTTCCTCAGAAAATTTGACATAGTACTACCTGAGGACCCAGCTATACCACTCCTGGGCAAATATCCAGAAGATGCTCCAACATGTAATACGGACACATGCTCCACTATGTTCATAGCAGCCTTATTTATACTATTCAGAAGCTGGAAATAACCCAGATGTCCCTCAATGGAGGAATGGAAACAGAAAATGTAGTACATTTACACAATGGAGTACTACTCAGCTATTAAAAACAATGAATTTATGATTTTTTTTCTTGGCAAATGGATGAATCTTGAGGATACTGCCCTGAGTGAGGTAACCCAGCACAAAGAACACACATGGTATACACTTATTGATATGTGGCTATTAGCCCAGAAGCTCGGAATACCCAAGATACAATCCACAAACCACATGAAACTCGTGAAGAAGGAAAACCAAAGTGTGTATACTTTGATCCTTCTTAGAAAGGGGAACAAAATATCCATGGAAAGAGTTTCAAAGACAAAGTGTGGAGCTGAGACTGAAGGAATGACAATTCAGAGACTGCTCCACCTGGGGATCCATCTCATATACAGTCACCAAGCCCAGACACTATTGTGGATGCCAACAAGTGCTTGCTAACAGGAGCCTGATATAGCTGTCTCCTGAGAGGTTCTGCCAGTGCCCAACAAATACAGAAGTGGATGGTCACAGCCATCCATTAGACTGAGCACAGGGTCCTCAATGAAGGAGATAGAGAAAGGACCCAAGGAGCTGAAGGGGTTTGCAGACCCATAGGCAGAACAAAAAAATGAACCAACCAGTACCCCTAGAGCTCCCAGGGACTAAACCACCAACCAAAGAGTACACATGGTGGGACTCATGGCTCCAGGTGCATATGCAGCAGAGAATGGCCTAGTCAGTCATCAACAGGAGGAGAAGCCCTTGGTCCTGTGAAGGTTCTATGCTCCTGTGTATTCTCCCAGGGCCAGGAAGCAGGAGCGGGTATGTTGGTGAGTATGGGGAGGTAGGAGGGAATAGGGAGTATTTTGGAGTGGAAAGCAGGAAAGGGGAGAACATTTGAAATGTAAATAAAGAAAATAGCTAATAAAAATTTAATAAGGAAAGTAAAATAAAGCATCAGGAGACACCCTCAGATAAAGAAATAGCAACTTCATTTTCATTGGTTTCTATACAAAATTTCAAACACATTTTATAACCATTTTTAGAAAATCAATTTTCCCAGAAGAGTTTGTCATAATTATTTCAACACTATCTATAAAATCAAAAGAGCATTGCTAGCAGTGGCACTTTCTAAGTTTAATGTAACCTGAGAAACATTCATGTTCATAGCTGAGCTGTTGCAGTTGGAATGTGAATGTCTTCTTAATGGGGAAGGAGGAGGCAGATGTGTGGAGACATTGAGCTGTTTGGTAGAGGTGGCTGGTGAACGTAGGTGGTGAGCTGCTCACTACAAAGGCTGAGATACTGGAAACATTTCTTTAAAGTGTTATTACAATTTGATATTCACACATCTATATCTTGGGTAACATTTTGAAAGTTCCAAATTGTCGTGATGATACAATAAAAAAGGTTATCTCTGTAAATAAGGAAACATGTCTCACGCATTGATCACTTCGTCATTTTGTGCAGCATAAACCCCACTGTATATTTTACCTAAATTTCTCAGACTGTGCTGGCCGTCTGAATAATGACATAGGACATGGATGCTTTCTCTATCACAGGCCTGAGTAGAGTCCATTTCTACTACTGTAAATCATGTGAGGGAACGAGAGGTGCTTTGTGTTATCCTCCAGGAACTGTGGTGTCACCGCTACCCCGTTCCCACAGCTCATTTGTTGACTCTTAGTTCTTTCAGGCTCAAGCAAAATATCTTCTTTTTAGTAGATTGAGAACATTCCTAAATGTAGTATGTATTTGTATAAATATCATACCTATTATATGTATTGTAAAATTATGAACAATTATCAATTGTGCAAGATAATACTATACATTAAAATGTTTTCATACATGTTCTAATTCATCCAGACTTCTATCTCTCCCTCCTCCTTTCCTTAATCCTATCCCAATCCTTAGTAACTGCCATCTCTCTTCTACTTAACACATCATCTCCCCATCTGCTCCCAAATGAGATAAAATGTAATATTTGTCATCCTGTGTCTGTCTAAAACTTTGGATCTATGGTGTTTATACACATACACACACACACACACACACACACACACACACACACATATGCATATGATTTATCCATTTTTTTCTTCTAGTTATTTGATTACAATTGATTGAAACCTTTAAATGCTCTATATAGTAAATGGAAATGCTATTTTCACAGTAGCCATAGCCAAAATATCTGCAGACTTATACCATAATTTTTATAAAATTATTATAAGTATTTTATGAGAGAATGATACAGATAGTTTATAATTTTAATTCAGTAAAGTGCCATTACTATAATTTTTTTTTCCTCACAGAATTTTCAACAAGTAACATGATGTCTTGAGCAACTCTTCACGTGATGGCAATTTTTATATTGAATCACAGAGATCATTTGTGGGAACCTTGACGTCAAGGTATCTTTTCAAAATCACTAAGGTTCAAAGGCAAAGCTCATTTTAAGTAAATGTTTACTTTCATCCTTCAAGAAGCAATGAACTAGCTTCATTAATTAAGTAATCAAAAAACCCAAGATCTTCTGAAGTATGCATAATCTAAATTGTTTTAAAAATCCTAGCGTGATTGATGAGTCTTTATACAGAATGCTGAAGACTTCCTTAAATCTTCCACTTACCCTAAGATGTCTTGGTACCTAGAACAATCCTGTGGACAATTCAGTGGTACATGCATCACTTTTTTCTACATCCCTAATACAATAATGCACAAAATGTATACTATAGTTTTATGGTAAATGTCACGTGAGGAAAATATCCTAAACTCAAACTTTAACACTCGATTCCAGGAGAGCTAAGGGACTTAACCTCTAGGCAGAAAGCATTTCAATTACTTTTCAAATGAATAAAGTTGTACAAGGTTAAAGCAATGGCTCAGAGGTGAAGAGTATAGATACACTGTTCTTGCAGAGGACCTGGATTCTCTTTCCAGAAGCAGCTCACAACTTCTTTTGACTCCAGGGAATCTACATCCTCTGCTGGCCTCCTGGAGCACTCCAATAATGTGCACACATTCACAGATAATTTTTAAAAAATAAATAAAATTTTCAGGAGAAAAAGTTTACCAGTTGAGAGGACCCATTTACTGAGGAAATTTATGTTTAAAGCCCTTCAGATATTTTGGCTGTTACTGGTATGAAATCACAGTATTTTATAGGTAGACTCTCTCATTGTTTTCACAATACTTGTTCATATATGCAATCTAAGATTCAGTATGATAACTGAATATGATAACTGTTCTGTTAGTTTCAAAAGAGGTTTTTATAATCCACATTAGATGAATGCTCATTTGGTATGAGGCAATGTGTCAAATTATTTTTACAAAACCTTTTAAATATTCCTAACAGTAAGAGAGCAAAATATGTAAAGCTATTGTCCTGCTATATCATCAACAAAGTAAACTCCCAAGAAGAATTAACTCAAGGCTAGTAAACACAAACAGCACTATAAACACAGAGATAACTGATTCAAAGCCAGTTTTATGGGCTTAACTACTACTTTATGAGGTGAAAAATGGAGATCCAGAGAAATTAGGCTAAGTACCCAAGGATATACATGCAGAGATATCTTGGGAATATGAATGAGTGTCTTTGTATTTGAATTTACTGTACCCTGAAGAGCCTACACCACACAAGCAAACATCCCAGGCAATACTCATTAAGAATACCAATTATTAGTAGCACACTTTGGGGTAAAGTAGATATTTCCAACAAAATGCTCAAGTAAAATTTTCACATATTAGTATTAATATGTAACTTAGAAAGCATTATTGTATTAGTTTGTATTTAGTTCCTGTAATAAACACCATGAACAAAGGGGTTTATTTTGCTTAGAAGTCACATTCTATCATTAAGATAGAAATCCAAGTTTAGAACCCAAAACACATTGTCCATCACATGAAATTGGCAACTATCATTTCTCAGAAACTTTAGAGTCTAAAGGGTCAAAACCCAAATAATGGCAGAGCAGATCCAGGACTCAAAGGGTCTGGGAGTGCCACACAGCTGCTACTGTCTCCACATTGCACGAAACCTCTTTTTCAGTGAACTTCGAGAAACAGGGCAGAAGACAGGAGAGTGGTATAGAGAGGTCTAGGGAATCTAAAGTGAGAAACTGAATATGAGCAGGTGATATTTGAGACAGAAGGAGGGATAAACTAATAACTATACTCTTCAAAATAAACTGCAATTCATTAACCCAAAGGTCCAATACTGTTGCTGTTGCTTTGTTGTTTGTTTTCTTTTTGTTTCTATTTCTAACCTAAAAAAATAGATGCTGTGTTCTGATACTTGAAAGAGAAAGAGGGGATTATAAGGACATGCTCAGTCTCTCTACTGATCATCCTGACCAAACCGAACAGGCAACAAATTCCATGCATTCATAAAGCCATACTGAGGTTTTTGTTTTGTTTTTTACTATTACAAATGAAATAATTCCTTTAAGATATATTGTCACTGAATACCAAGGGTAAACATAAAATATCATTAGCTAGAAACAAATCATGTTGAATGGTCTGTGGTCTTCTCTACAGAAGCACATGATTCAGAGTCAGGCTGTTCTGCTCTCTCTGGCTTGACTGCTTCTCCAATTCACAATCCCAGTCTTAGTTCGGGTTTCTATTGCTGGGATGAAACACCACCACCAGAAAGCAAGTTGGGGAGGATGGGAAGTGGTCAGTGTTTGTCCTGTGGTTTGGTCCATACCCAAACCACTAATCACGTGAGGCATCTGACTGCACGAGAAAGTCTCTGCAGTGCTGATGCTGGTTCTAGCAGCACTTTCAGTAGGGGACTTGAAAAACAGGCCAACAGCAGAATGAAAAGAACTAAATCCTAAGGTTTAAAATGTAAACAAGGGAATTATAATCAAACTACAGTACACTATTCATCTTTAAGAATTTAAATAGTCAGATGGTCGGCACATTTGCTTGTGCCCTAAGAAATCTTAATGACTACTTAGGGGATCAGCAAGCCGTAGGTGTATGTCATAGGACTGGACTGAACCTACTATAAAATCCTTGTGTCCTGAAACAGGAAGTCAACAGCTACAACTTAGAACAAATTTTAAATTTAAAAATTCAAATAAAACATTCTCTAAAAATATCTATTTATCAAGCATATTGTGTGTGCTCACACATGACTACATTTTGAAAGGTTAAATCCCCATAAATGCTCAGTCATCTTCCCTTCCTATGGCCACCTTCCTTCTCTCGGCACAATCTCTTAACCAGAAAGAATAAGGCAGAGTTCTTGACTCTGCCACTTTCTAGCTTTATGATCATTCATCAGCTACTTAACCTCTCCATTGTGTAGTGTCTTCATCTGTGAAGAATAAATATTATCATATGCCTTAGTGAGTCTAAGAGTATAGCAAAGCATGCCTACAAATGTCTGAGGTTGCCCAAATATTCTACTGCAGAGCTAAAATGCATGAATAAATTTAAATCCAAGGTGTCCCAAACCAGCTGCAGAAATCTAAGGCAGTCTAGCTCTTCCCTAATTTTAGCCCCTATATCCTTTTTTTTTCTATTTATTGCCTTAAATTTGTGTTGTCTTACACTTTCAAAGGCAACAAAGGGTCAGTGGAAAAATAAAGAAAAAGCACATCATTTTATTTGACATTTTTGCACTCAGTTTAGACTCTGAAGAGATAAATTGCAACCTCTGGTCATGCATAACTAATGACATGACTAAAAATACAAAGCCTAATATTAGCACTGTTAGCATTAAATAAAGAGAGCTATCTTCCTCTTTCTGTAAACAGACCAGGACATTGGTGAAAAGAAACAGGGTATTTTAGACATTTTTGAAGGTAAGGTGTAATGGTAGAGGGCAAGTCAATGAGTTCCTAGCGGAAGACAGCCAAGTTCTTGTTTGCCTCGGCTGTTATCACTGCCTTAGTACCTCTCCACAAACACTAGAGACTTTGGTTCTCCTGTTACTGCCCCTCTGTACTTCAATAATACATCAAAGTGCAGAGAAAGCCTATACAACTTTTGGAAACTAGATAACTGACAATAAGAATATAATGAAGATTTGGACCAAAAACAAAACAAAACAAAACCTAAAGGATATGAAGGATTATAAGAATAAAGTCTTGTATTTCAGAAAAATAAAGTCTTCCTAAGATTGCTACCACAAAAACGAAGTGACATCTGGTCAGTTACAAGACGACCTTGGAATGACAAGAGGGAGGAGGTAAGAGGTCTTGGTATTGGCTTAGTTCAGACAGAGGAGAGTCCAGACAGTAAGACCCAAGGACAGAAGACACTTCTGAGTTGTCTAAGACAGAATGAGTGCCTCCTTTAGGAAGGGACTCACAAAGGCATCCTGTTTCCACGTGTGCGCATGTATGTGTATGTGCATATTCATGAGTGTATGCATGCACATGCATATGTAGGTAGGTACATACATGTGTGCATCTGTGCATGTGTGTGTGTGCAAGCATGGCTGTGTGTGTGCGTGTATGCTTGTGTGTGTTCAAACTGTCCAAACTGGCTAGGCAGTCAGAAGGCCCTGGGGACACACCTATATCCACTTCCCCAGCATTGGAATTACAAGGGCTTGGCTGACTTACAAATATAAATAAATATATATCAATTAAAAAAAAGCTTTAGTGTGGTCTGAACATGAAATGGCCCTCATAGGCTTGTGTGTTAAAATGCTTGGTCACAACTTCCAGCTAGTGGTGCTGGAAGCTGTGAAGCATTCAGGAGGTGGAACCTGGCTGGGGGAAGTACGTCCCTGGACGCAGGCTATGAGGCTTTAGAGTCTGGCTCCACTTCCTGTTTCTCCCAGTCACTCTTTCTGATCCCCACTCCCCTGGACCCAAACCTACTTCTTGTGTGTGGATGAAATGTAATCAGCCCGCTGCCCATCCTGCTGCCGCTCCTTCCCAAAGTGAGGTCCTATATGCCCTCTAGAACTATCAGTCAAAATAAATCTGTGTTCTCTCCCTTAAGTTGTCCTTCGGTTGTTTGCTTGTTTTGTTTTGTTTTAATCAGGGTACTCTGTCATGACAATAGAAAACTAACTAATATATATCTATATAGGTCCCCAGAGACCTCTAATATCCTTGTGTGAGCAAGACAAACAAGTGACTATTTCCCAATTCTATATTTAAACTGTCCATGGGTTAAATGATAGAGTCCAAAAAATCAATTTTTTGATGAACAGACTATTGATCCAGGCTTGGGATGCTTCACTGCATATTTGCACGATTTTCCCAAAGAGAAAATACCAGAAGATAGTTTCAAGAACAAGTAATAAAATTAATTAGGGGCAGACAGGGTTGAGGCATCTACTGTGTAAGCACACAATGACCCTCAATGGGAAGCAATCTGTACAGTTTTACAGTCCTGAGTAGAGTCAAAACAAATGCTGAGATTTGAGAGCCATAGATATGTCCTAACCGTGCTGCAATTTGACCGAATAAACGAGACAGTAAGGGAAAAGAGCAGAGGTCTGGGCAAACATCTGTGGCAAAACGTAATTCCTGAAGGAAGTTTAAGGTGGCAAGCCTGTCAGGTAAACATAAAAATATTCATAATTCATAGAGGAAAGGCGAAAGTCAGGATGAGAGTGAAAAGAAGAACAATGAGAGAAACAGAGTCAGAAAAAAAGAAATCAAATTATTGTTAGGATTTTATGACTCTTAAAAAAACAGATATTTCAGAGGGAGCTTTTATAATAGCTAGCGGCCGGGGGGAGTAAAGTCCAAGGAACATAAAGAAAACAAGAGCAAGAAAGTAAAGTTCCAGCTAAAAGATGGTAGGAAAAAGTATTCATGAAATAAACAAGGAAGGGAAAGAGTTGCTTGCAAGTAATATAAAGAAGTGCCATGTTTGTAAGGAAGAGTGGGGACTGAAGGGACAGATTCGAGGTACAGGGTGGCTTAGGGCACATTTCCAGAAGTAACTTAATCTTAGCCTTACAAGGAAGTGCCAGACAGACCTGGATATGACAGCCAGCAAGCTTATTGCACTGTTAAAGCTGGCTTTTGAACAAATCGATCACTAACATGATCACGTGATCATAAGAAAGCGTGGAGGCTGGAAAGACGGCTTGCTGCAAAAGCATGCTTCCTGCTGTTTCGGTGGACATGAGCTCAGTTCTAAATATCGGTAGAGTAGAAGGAGGCTCCAGGGTATTCCATGCTCTCTTCTGGCCTCGTCAGCAACCCATACATACTCT
>NW_022196891.1:37502167-37532706 GCF_008632895.1 Mastomys coucha | reverse complement strand
CACACACACACACAAACACACACACACACACACATACACACACACACATACATGAACGCACACACACACACACACACATTAGGTAGCTGAGTAAGATTAAGTAAACACAAGTGAAAAGATCCTAATGTTAGCATGTGATTCCTATTAACATGAGCAGAGTAAACTCTGGGAAAAACGGAAGGTGTAGGGAATTTTATTTATAATCATTTGGGAATTCTCAAAGGCTCAGCAGAAAAACAAAGGGGTTAGCAGAGGGTTCTTCTCAGTCCATTAAATCTGCAGAGTATGGAATGAAACAAACAGGAGAGATGAATGAGCATATTGTTATAAAATTTCATCATTAAACACTGGCGTGGCTAGAAAAGTAAAAAAAAATACCTGTTATATTTTTTCCTACTAACATGTTAATAGTAGATTTGTAGATTTTACTGGGCCAGGAACCTTGGGATTAAGGATGAAATTAATTGGCTTCAGAATTCCAGATGGAGTTTTGAATAAGTTTGCCAAAGCACAAGCATAATACATTGTTTACCACCCAGTCTAGTATTCGGAAGACTGCTCCCGGTTCCAAATCGAACATTATGCTTGTATAATTGTCTGTGTATCTGGGAACTGCAGGTTGCAAAATATGAACACTAGAGAGAAAAAGTGTTTCCACTAAGACTGGACCCTCTGAGAGAAGACTAAGAAAATACATGTTCTACTCAGAATCAGCGATTGTTCCCAGGTAGAAAAAGCTGACAACAGGGTATTTGCCAAGTATTTAGTGCTTCTAAATATGAGGTTAATATGTAAAAAGAACTTGGAATCTAGTTGAGGAAAATTAAAATTATGAAAAATGGCAACTCCAGAGAGTAGTTATAAAAATTAAATGAAGCAATAAACAGAAAGATAGACCAGGAAGAGTGTTCAAGGGGGAAAAGGCAGGAAACAAGGGGAACATGAAAAGGCATGAGATTCAGCAGTAACTTTCTGAGCTGCTATGCAAACCTGGCCATGGGCCAGACACTTAAAAGAATCACCTCTTCAAAGAGATGGAGAGATTTGACTTGCATATCAGATCATATCTATTGTGTAAATAGACTGTGAAGGTACAGAAAGAAACAAAGTCTGGGGTTTTTGGTATATACGTTTGTTTTATATTTTACTTATTTGGAACAAGTATCATAAGTTTTCCATTCCCTTTGCCATTCTGCTGATCTCAGTAAGCAAATTGTCCGAACACATAGAAATAATGGGGTAATATTGTGGAGGTGACTGAGCCCCGTATAAGAGCCATAAGGGTAATAGCTCATTATAAAGACCATAAGATGAATTTGGTAACATGAATAATGGAACACTGGGAAGGGAATGATTTCAGGTTTTTTATTTCTTTCTTTACTGGGAAAAAAAAATGTCCATTCATTCATCTGTGCATCAGTCAGCTTTCCATCCATAACAAATATGCATAAAACAACTCAGGTTGGCTCACAGTTTTAGAAGTTATAGTATATGACGAGTTGATCTTACTGCTTCTGGACCTGTGGGTGACAACATCAAGGCAGCAGCAGGAACAGTGCACAACCATTCCTTCATTTCCAGAAAAAAAAAAGTAGAGAGAAAGGAAGGCCAGGGTCCCACCCCAGCCTCTTCTCCTTAAGATTCTGCAATTCCCTATATAAAGAAGCTGATTAAAAAATATAACACATGGCACTGAAGATCCAATTTACATGATCCAGTCCTAATTAAATTGAATATCAATTCAATTCTTTGGATACTTCATAGACAATTTAATACTTCATAGACAGCTTGTTGACTTGAGTTCTGGATACGTTCAAACACATATATTTCAGTTTTAGAGACCATCAACATCATCTGATACTGGCATGGGTAAGATGAATTTTTCAATAAAATGTGTGTTAATTTCAATGTTTTTAAATTCTTAATTAACTGACAGAGCAATTACAGCCTTCATTTCTTAATACATAATTCCTACTTATGAAGGAATTTGTAGACAAAATTTGATGTATAAATAAATCGTCCCTATTTCTGAATGTGCTCAACGTATATGCTTTTGGTACCCACAACAGCCAAAAGAGGACTCCCAGTCACCTGGAACTGGATTCACAGAAGGTTGTGAGCTGTCAGGATGATGTTCAAATCAATTGCAAATGTTTTGCAGGAGCAACAAGTGCCTATAATTGCTGAACCATTTCTCTAGTCCTTTAATATATACAATATCTATTATTTAATTTAATAATATTTAATTTAGTGTATTATATGATATATATTTAAGAGACCATATATACTTAGCATATATAATATATATGCTATATAATATATGCATATATATGTACACATGCTATGGAAACTTTTAACTGTTAAAGTTTTAAATCTGCTAATCTATTAAGCATTTCATTATATTGGAGATTTCATGAATCAGTACAAGTATGGATAAGGCTTCTCACACTGCTGGAGGAACAGTATCTCCTACATACAGTACTTTTCTATCCCAAAAGATGGCAGAATTTCAACTCAACACTACAGCCTTCTCACACTTCTACAGAGAAAACAAACCCAATACTCGCTTTTATAATACATGAGTGTTCAAGTTGAAATATAGGTATGACTGGATAGATGATTGGTGGAAATATTTAGAAGCTGTTAAAATTGAATTGTTAAAAGTTGAAATTGAAGAGAAAAGTTCTACAAACCCTGTGTGGTCCAATTTGTAATTCCTTTTACTACAATTAATATTAAATCTGCTTTCCTCATGCATTGACTTCTTCTTCCACAGATGAAATGTGACTGCAGGAAACACTGAAGCATTCAATAAATACAGCCATATACAAGGACAGTATGTTGCTTCTCTGTGTAAATAATATGCAAAAAAATCCCTAAACTATGAGTAGGGCTATCTATAACCCAATAACCATATGCTGTGGTTAATATGAACTCTGAGACAAAGAAATACAAACTGCAATAAATTATTGCTTTGGTATTTTGCTTTCCTCAAAACAACCTGGTAAAACACACAAACTATTTTTACAATAGACATTTTCGATTGAAAGTTTAACAAACACTAACATATCATAGACTTCATTTTTAAAATAATTTTCTACATCATAGCAAAAATAATATCAAATAACATGTTACTGACCTCTACAATTTGACAGTCATCCTAAATATCTAACATATAATTATTATGAAAGCCATTAACTTTTTATTAGGTTTTTGAAATATTTGTATTAGCTCTGTGAGAATTTTATTTATTGCACTTTGATCATATTAATCCCTTCCCAGACTTCTACCAGACCAATCCCTTCCCAGACTTCTACCAGACCAATCCACATTCTGTACAATCATTGTGGTTAAGGTAACGCAGACCCAAAGAGTTATGTGTAGCATGTTTTCTTTCATTTGTGGATATTAGCTTTAAATATATAGATATTTATGTTCCATTTGGAATAATACACGGATCAGGAAATTAGTAAGAAATCATACGAAGAGCTTAAAAGAGGAAAGACAGAATACATTGATAGGAAATATTAAAGAAAAACAATAGACTGGGAAGGACTAAATGAATTATGGGATAGGGGAGTGATGGTAGAGGAAGGAGTAAGGGAAGGGCTAGCTTCCCTTGAAAGAACTTATCAAAAAGGTACGTGAAAAATTACTATGGGAGAAGATTCCTAAATTATTATAGGTATATATACCTATAAACAGTTTAAATACAGTTAAACCTACTATACAATATATCTTTGCTATACAAGACAGATTAACAAATGAAAATTGCAATGATTTTTATTTAGAGGAAAGGACTACCTCGGCCAGGATGTCTCAGAGATGCAAAATATGATAAGCTATTGTCATTGCTCCTACTTACTGATGCAAATTGACAGTGAGGCCCTATTGCTGGAAACACCATGAGCTTGAGCATTTAGATATGGAGAATTCTAGCTGCTTTTAGCCTGGAAGCTACCTCACTGCTAACTAGCTACACAGACTACTAGAAGGGAAAAGCAACCAGCTGCATCCACCAATGAACCCTGAAACCTACTGAACCCTGAAACCTACTGTGTCAACGTGCCTGCAAATATGTTTGCTGTACAATAGTAGCACATGTTCAAAAGTGATCACTAGATTTTTGATTGGTTTTAAGACTCCTTCCACAAGAAGAAACCCATTGATGGCATCGTTGCTGGAACAAGAACCAGATCACAGACCCTATGGTAGAAACTACTGTTATTACTTCGCAAATGGGATCTTGGGGGAGGCAGAGGCAGGTGGATTTCTGAGCTTGAGGCCAGCCTGGTCTACAGAGTGAGTGGGCTATATAGAGAAACCCTGTCTCGAAAAACCAAAAAAAAAAAAAGAGGGGGGGATATTGGGTTCAACTGACTCTTAATAACTTCTTGATATTGGCATTAGGCCATATCTGAAATCTCATCAAATAATCTGCTTTTTGTAATATATAGCAATCAACACAGAGAACTACAACCAATCAAGGTACACAGAATGAATGACTTCAAAGTATTAAGCTTCAAATGGGACATCTAGATCCAACTCCTCCCTCCTAAAGTTAAGGGATAATTGTAGAAGACAGAGCACAGAGACACGAGAGCCAGAGATGCTGGACACACAACCCACAGTTATACACAGTTTTCTAGACACAATAAAGTCAATTGAACTCAACTCACACAACCCAAGCTCAAGCCAGAGGGAGCATTGTCAGAGACAAGAGAAGATGAGAACAAAGTTCTACTTCTAGCGCATAAGTAATAATTATTTACAGCATTTATAAGCCAGTACTAAGCTAAGTGCTTTTCAAGAATTACATGTTATCTACAAAAGAAATAAAATCACGAACTCCATTTTCCAGAAGAGGGTACTGACAAGCCAAGAGCTGAAACAACTGGCCTATACTACACAGCTAGCAAACACTGAAGCAGGAACATGAATCAGTAGTAAGAGCTGGTTGAAATATCGGGCCTTAACAGTGCTAACATTTCAAAAGTGTTTGACCTTTCCCTTCTAATTATTTAATTGCTTACCATAATGCCACAAACCAACAACTATCATCATCTATTAGAATTCTGTATCATTATTCAGGTAGCTAAGTGTTATGTTTTGATTTCAGAGATATAATTTAGCTGGATGCGTATATGACTTAACTTTGCAGATTTTGGTTATAATAATTTATGGAGACATATTTATATAACTATCTGATGTAGAATTTTCACTTTTTTTTAAAAAATTTTAGCCATCTTTGCAACGAAAAGAAGGAAGTGTCATGAAGGACCCACAGATATACAATTCTAGCCTTTTAATACTAACATTTACAATTTAAAAAGATCATTCCTTTTTTAATTTCAATTGAAGGGACAGTTCCAAGATGAATAAAATAGAGGCCCAGTACAAAGCTAAGAGCTGAAAGCACTCTACTTCAATATGCTGACATGCTTCAGTACTCCTAAATATCTACCTTACTTTAGAGAAAAATGGATTTCCATTTTCAAAAACACACTGGAAATCTCTGCCTCAATGCCTGTCTGGCTCATCCTTGAGAAAACAGAGTGAGGAATTACTATCATCATAATCAGCATAATCAATACTTTGAAAAGCTTGCACATCAGCTGGGAGAGAGTAAGAAGTGCACTCTCTCTTTATTAATCTAACCTTCCATTTCAAGAGCAAGTGACTTTAAGCACTTTGAATTTTTTCAGTGTACATTCTGCAGGCTATTTGAACATGATGGTACTTGAAGTGTTTTAATGACATGTGATACTATCACTTGATCCCTACTACTTGAAAGAAGATTAAATGTGCACACACACATAGAAAACAAACATATAAAGCAAGAATTACTGCCCCTTAGGATAGTACACAAAAAGTGATTACTTAGTTGAGTGATAAAAAAACAATCTGAACATTGCTTATTTGCCTCATCAGCTTTGCCTAGAGGGCGATGTTCGTGTGTGATTTGTTTCCTTCACTTATTCAAATAGAACAAAACAAACTTTTGCTAGCAAAACAAGAACATTGGCTTATTGCAGCATTTTGTTGAGATTGCTAAGGAAGCAGGTTTTTATTGTTACTGCTAACACATGTGCTATGTCAACTTCCTTGTTTCCCTGCTCATTTGCTCCGGTTTTGCCAGTGATACAAAAGGCACAGATGTATACAACTGCATGTGGAAACAAGAAAGGAGTGAAGCGATTCAGTCCTGCTTCAACTTACACATTGAAATGATCTAGAAGCTAGGTAATTATGGAAGCCAGTCAACTTGACCAAATAATAGCATATGAAAAGCCTATTGTAAATATACAGTTTAAGCATACTTCTGGCTTACCACAATGGAGCATACATTAGAAGCATACAGTCATGCTTATATCTAGTAGTATGGTAATTTGACATTTAGGAATTGTTTAGAATACTCATCAAGATCCCAGAGATACATATTTAAAGGCAAGCGTGTAAGGTATCAGCACTAAAGTGAAGATCTACCAATGGCAATAAATCTTGATTAAATAAATATGGAGCAGCACACTCTGGAGTATCTATCACACTATCGAAACAGTCATTTGCAGAAAATAGAGAGAGTTCATAGTAGAGTAAATTATACTGGAATCTGTCTCAAAGAACAGAACACATGTACTACAGTACTCATGGTCTAGAAATACTAGGAAAAAATAAAAACCTCATTAGAATAAAGGAATGAAATCAGATGCTTTATTAGCAAATATGTGTTTTGTTAAACTTAATCATAATATTTTGCCTGACTCGTTATTTTGCCTGATATATATATATATGTATGTATATATACATATATATATATATATATATATATATATATATATATATATATATATATCCATATCCCCTGAAAACAGCACAGATATTCTAGGAAGTATCTTCCTTTTATAAACAACAAAATATACAACAGAGAACTGCCTGGTCTAGCCTCAATAGGAGAAGATGCATCTAACCTTGAGAAACTTGAGACCCTAGGGAATGAGGAAGCCTGGCGGGGTGTTAGGGTGTGGGGACATCCTCTTAGAGGTAGGGGAGGAGAAATGGGATGAGGAACTGTCAGAGGGCAGAACGGGAAGGAGATAATGACTCAACTGTCAAAAAAGATTAAAGATAATAAAAAATAATATAAGTATGTATGTTTATACTAGTGATGTTATGATGATTAGCATATGTTATCAGGTATTTATATTCTTGAGTTTGTCTTTGTGTTTTGAAGAAATCTAATTGCCTTCTTATTCACTATGTCAGTTATTGAACTCATGCCCTGTCAGTCATATTTCATACTAAAAAAAAAAAAAAATTCCTTATATTGGAAGAATGGAATCCAAACCTGTTACTAAGAATCAGCTAAATGTGTTCCTACAAACATTCCTAAAGTTGTCATCAAAAAAGAAATAAACTCCTTTCCTCTTGATTTTGTCATTCCAAAACCAGAAAAAGTAATGTAGTTATTTTGGTTAGAAAATAATGAGGACTTCTACATTTTGGGACATCTCTAAAGTATTAAATATCAAGAGGAATAAAGCAAAGTGTACTGTGATAGTTCCACACTTCCATTTGCCTATAGGCCTTCTCCATCTTAAGTGCGTTGACCAAAGCTATAAAAGGATAAAGGAAAAAATCAATCCCATATGTATCATAGATGATCAACAGATGCCTGTTACTCACAGACGATATCAAGACTTAATATGCATAGCAACCTATATTGTCAGATGATTTGTTAAAAATGAGTCATACACCTAGAATTCTAGGAGTGAGGACAGGTGTTAGATGAGTGCCCTTGATACCATCCTTCTCCTCCAGTTCCCCCAGAACAGAACCCTCAAGCTCTGCCTCTTTCCTTAATAATTTAGGACATCCTGGTCCAGATGAAAAATACTGTAGAGAGAGTTCACGTGTGCTTCACCCTTCAAAATCCTTATGGTTGGTGTACTTGAAATAGTGTAGGCAAATAACTATTGTTTCTAAATTGAGATTTTGATGTCACCTTGGCAGCAATGAAGACTGTAGACATCTGTAGCTTATAAGCTACTTTATGCAATCTATCCCAACACCAAAAGTCCCAAAAGCCCTTCAAATCCTGGTGATGGAGTGATTTAACCAAGAAAATGTTTAGATGCAAAGTATGGTGACACATACCAGTAATTCAGTAATTATGATGCTCAGAAGGCTTAGGCAGGGAGATTTTGATGACAGCCTGGGCTACAGAATACAACCTTTTGAAAAACAAACAGCTTTGCTTTTCAACGCCAAATCAAAATATCACATCACACATCATGGGGGAAAGGTTCAGTGCTGACTTCCTCTCCAGAGAGCCTTGGTAAAAGAAGGTAGAATATTTATTATGTAGTAAGTTCTCTGAAGGTCCTTTTACGTTAGACTTTACATAAGAATCAACTAATTGTGTTCCTACAAACCTTCCTAAAGCTATCATCACAAAGAAATATACTGTTTGTCAAACGAAAGTTAGCCTACCTAGTGAAGTTTTATTTTCCCTAGAAAGCTGCTCATAAATAAAGGAAATCAATCTAATAGTTAAAGAATTGCTCTTTCGCTTGGAGCTGGGTTTTTCAACACTAGTAATATTCTCTTGCAGTCTCCTCTCTGAAGACCATGCATGCTTACCCCATAAACCAACCAAATTTATTCACACTCCCCAAAGTCATCAAATTCTCCAGAGAGCCTAGGTCCACCTCAGTCCCAGGGGCTGAAGAACGGTGCTCTAAGATCCTGTACCAAAGTCCTTGCTTTTAGGTTTGGGCAGATAATAGGAATCTGACAAAATTCTAGCCAATAAACATGAAAGTAACTGTTGGGATACATCAGGCTCTACATTTCTCTCATGAAGGACTTAACACAGGAGTACTTCCCATCGATACTTCTGTTATTGTTTGTCTATCTGGACCATGAGCCAATCTGGAAATAAAAAGAAAAAGAGCCAGAAAATAGGCCAGCCATTTCTGAAGTCAATCTGGAGCAATAAGATATGGTCATAAACTTGTAAACAACTTATTCCTGAAAATAGAAATTGAGCATATAGAGACAAGTGAATGTATATTAAAAACATATCAGAGACTCTCAAGCCATGAACATAATGGATGTGCCAGACTCACCAAATGGAGTAACTCCCTCACTTGGGCACCATAAAGTGGTTGATACCTACCAGTTCAATGGGAAAGGCCACATAATGATGGCTGGTCATCTGATTTCAAGAGTCTTTGTCAAAGACTCACAGGGAGAGAACCTTGACTCTCACTGGGTTCTTGCACACCTCATACTCTGCTACTAATATAGCCTAGTCAGATGAATCTGAAGGTCCATCCACCTACTTGTTCATCTTTACCTGAACCTGCTGTTTTTGATCTGGACATAGTTCTGTACTTTTGTTTGAAGAGCTGACTACATCTTCCCTCTCTAACAATGACTGTCCCATAGACTGATCTTTATAGCAAATGCTTCTACCTGCAGCTGATTCATTCACGATCTTCTTAATACAGGCTCTATTATATTTCCATTTGAAACCTCTTCATCTCAGCTGTAGTCTCTTCCACTTGAATATATTTTGTAATGATACATATGCAGGTAGATAGCCAGAGAGATAAGTTGATTAATTTATGAAGATTTCTTGTGTGATAGGTGGTATGTGATGTGAGAGTTAATACTAGTTATTAAAATCAAAATGAAATAACACCCATTTACATCAATTTGAAGGACCATCTAGAACATTGCTACCACTAAAACCAATCTACTCTGTGAATTTACTGTTCTTTAATAAATTCTGACACTAAAAACATAGAAAATTGTTCCACTATTTCTAGCACGGCATGCTTGTGACCATATTAATTAGTAAGACTGGTTGAACTGAATTTGTTAGAGCTTACAAAAGAATCATAAAGACTTTGATTTTTTTATCAAAAGCATTTAGACTCCATTTAGTCTAATTCTGTCTTTACATAGTAAAGTGCTGTGTAGTTGCTTTAATAACCCACCCACAGTGTGAATAATGCAAAAGAAATCTATTCAAATGGGTTTAAATTCAATATTTAGTTCTCACATATCATATACGTATGGGTATCCTATACTATCCATGCATCATACACTCACTTCCTCCGCATTCACTTCAGAATCTGTTCAGACTTTCTACTCTTCTATAGTTAAACATTTGATACTTACTTATT
This sequence comes from Mastomys coucha, assembly GCF_008632895.1. Taxonomy (NCBI): domain Eukaryota; kingdom Metazoa; phylum Chordata; class Mammalia; order Rodentia; family Muridae; genus Mastomys; species Mastomys coucha. The sequence goes on along the minus strand of NW_022196891.1, from coordinate 37,522,513 downwards.
TATATTTTCTGATAAAAAGAGCATAATAATACCTCATGATTTCAAAGTCATTAAACAGAAAACATGGTTTTCCCTCTTGCTTGTTCAGTTGAATTAACCTTGGTCAATACTGAAAATGAGTGACTAAACAGACCTTTCTGGGAGTTAGGACTGTATACCAATTAGCAGGCATTCAGTAGCACTCTCCTCTACGACTTACAATAGAAGAGTAATAGCTAATTTCCCTGAATGAACAGAGCAGATACTTTTGTGTGTTTACTCAACTCACACCTACAACCTATCCTGTCCACTCTCAAGTCATAACAACATCAGCAAAGACACTGGATATTTTTTTTTCAACCTTTCCCTTTCACTGTCAACTGACATACAATCCACTGGAATCACTGGTAGGGCTCTCTCTTTTTTTTTTTCTTGTAAATTTTGCACATACTTTGGAAATACTCCACTAAAGTTACTACTTTGAGCATGCAATCTTCTTATTCAGAATTTTCTGCCAATTCATCTATGGGTGACAAAATTCAAACTCTTTCATTTGTAAATTCCTCTGTAATCTTCCCCTACAGGGATACAGATACAGGGAATACTCATCTTCACATATACTTTAGTTTATAGTTTAGCACAATACAAAGTTTTGTCTTAGAACACATCCTATAGAATATTTACCTATTATAGGTTTGGGTTGAATTAATATATATCAATGTATGAATTTTAATACATAAAAATTAATTTCGTTCTGGAGTACTATGTCCAAGAATCTCTTTCCCATCTGTGCTGCCATATCACCTTGTTTATTGCATCCCAGTTTGTGTGACTCCTCTGTTTTGTCCTTTTTGGCTCCCTAAGTGTGAGCTCATACCTTTCCAGTCCATCTCAACACGTACCGTAACTCATGCTATAGTGAAATTAAGCTCATTTTGAGCACAGCTTAGTAGGCATAGAGAAACTTCCTTTTTTAATTCATACATATTTACTACAAAATAAATACTTAGAAAACACCCTAGTCAGACTAGACAACACAGCAAGGCAACTCAGCTCTCTAAGGTTAGTTTTGTTTATCCATTTTTTGGGGGTGGGGGAAGAAATTTAACTGTATACTCCTGGGAGTGATTAGTTTCTGCCTAACTTCTGCATAGTAGAAAAGTTGCAACTGCAAAGAGACATAAGAAGCTCCTTCCCGAAACTGAAGGGCACGGTGATGCTTCAGCAGAAGCGGACCCCATGTGGCAAAAATAAACGGGAAAGAATTAACTTGGTACCAAGAACGAGAACCGAAACAAATGAGTCATTTTCTTTATAAGACTAAGCACCTCTGTGCAGCCCAGCCTTGCCTTGAACTTCTTATCTTCCTCTCTTAATCTCCTGAACATTGGGATTATAGCTGTATACCACTGGGGCTATATGGTGTAATATAATGTGCATTCTCTCCATAGACTTGAGAAATGTTTGCATATTTTTCTCTAAGATAATTGCTATCCATACTAACAATGTAAAAACTAAGCATACACTTAACCTATTATAAGCACTGTTTTTCAATTAAAAAGAAAAGCTTTCTTTAAGACTGGAGGCACAAAAAAGCATGCCATCCTGATTGTCCCAAGAAAGTATTACTACCACTCCATAGTGCCTTGTGCGACAAGGCTGATCATGTGTGGACTCCACCTCCTCAGTCCCTGGGCCAAAGGCAGTGCCTGCTGCTAAGCTCCCCAGGTAAATTTCTGAATTCATTTTAACAGTCATCTGAATTGTCACAGTATAAATTATGGACTGAAGCACATCCCACTTTGCTCTTTCAGAAGGAAAGTGCCTTGTGAATATTAAACTGGGTGTTGGAAAGACATTTTCAAGTCAAGTGATTTAAACTACAATACCTGGATTCAAAGTGGGCATTAAAACTACTTTATTTCTACAGGATGAGAAAAAAGAACACCTTGAATTCAAATGTCCTTTTCTTTCCATTATAATAATGTGTCTGTGCTGTGCACATGGATATTCACGACTTAGATTCTTTTGTTTAGGTAAAATTCTTGCTAATACTATAAAATGGCGACCCCTGTTGCTTTTTGGATAAGCCATTTTGTTAACTAGTGTAGAATCCAAAATGGATTGAAGGTATGGCTTTTCCCCTACAAAATCATGTGTCACGCCTGTAAAGAATAAGCAAAACTGCAAATCTTCAGGCCTCACAGAATACAATAAAACTCAAAATATGGAGAATTTATTTCAAATATTTTATTAGTAAGTCTAATCTTGCAGCCAGTTGGAACTCGCATCATGAGGCATAATGACATGAGCCAGAGATGTAAGAGAAGTTGCAGCCATGTTACAACACAAGAACCCTGAGGCAGATATTGGCCTGTGAGAAAAGGCATGCTTTCTGTAAAGAAGGGTAGTGATTACATTTGAAGAAATGTATAGGAAGAAAATTTAATGAGTGAATAGCATTGGATGATGAAGGAATGGTTTAGCTATAATATAATAGGCAGTAATGATTCAACAGACTTTAAAACAGATGTACTTTATATGGGTACTCAAATCTTGTTTGAGAAATGCATAGAGGGAATAAGGCTTGTCTTAGGCAGTGAAGCTTAGTAGGAGAGGAGTGCAGAAGGCAGGATTGGAATGAAGAATAACTTAGGCAAGTACTGCAACAACATAAATAAGAAGCAATAATTAGAGCTGCCTGGGAAAGAAAAGTTTAAGTAAGCTAAGAACTAAACAATCTGTCAAAGTAACAAATATTCCTCTAAAATATTGAAATGGAAAGATCTAGAGTGATTATATCCACACAGAGGGTAATGGATAAGCAAAAATATGCTCTAGTTTCATATTATTTATAACATAAATGAACAACCAAGAGTTGAGAAGAGTATACAGTTAATACATATCCTATTCATAAATAGGTGTGTATACATACAGACGTATCAAGATACATGGGGTCATATAAATAAATTCAAATTGTGACCAGGTGTTTTTATTGTTTGCTTGTTTGCTTGATGGTGGGTTTCTGTTTCTGCATTTGTTTATATGATGTACCTGTGTTTTTGTGCATATGTGCCATGCTACATGTATGGGAATCAGAGAAAACTTTTGGTCAGTTCTTTCCACTATGTTTACTATGGTGCTCAAACCCATCAAGCTTAGTGGCAAGCACTTTTACCTGTAGGCCATCATTGCAGCCCTTGACAAAGTCAAAATCTTCTGTAAAATTATATAAAGTAGAGTTTGGGAATTTGGGAATAAAGGTTATAAATTATTGTGAAAGACATGTGTGACTTTAAGTAGAAAGTTCTTTCTAGTCACATCGGGGCTTAGCGCTGAAAATGCTGGAAGCATCTTATAAAATGTAGTGTTCTTTCATGATTGGAGAATAAGGAACAATGTTCCAATGGAGCAATTGTCTTTAAATTGGAACACCAGCAAAAACTGGATTTCTCCCAAAGTAGTTTATTTCTCATCCTATAAGACTGATAATAATGTTGAGTAGCATTGTGCTCCAACTCCAGAAACTATTTGAAAATCCACAGAATTCACACAATACACCAGTACTCTATACCCAACTAAATATAGTCCATATTCATCATGCTATGTTTTCTACGTATTTAATGTTACTGCATCTATTTCTAGAAACTGCCAATCTATGGAGCAGGGGAAGCATAATAATAGATCAACCTAAGCCCTAAGTTCCTAATCAACTAATTGGACATGATCACAATTAAGCCCCAGCACATCTCTGCAAGATATTTTTCATTATCACAAAGACACTGGTTAGAAGCATGAATTCTACTAGGGTACAAATACTTCAGGGAGCAGAACATAAAGAGGAAATCCTCAAAAGCTCTACTGATAAGCACAATATCATACGAGTAAAATAATCACTGGAGATTAACCAAAGCAGGAAAGTGCAAACCCTGGCTGGAACATCAAAAACAAACTGGTGATGAGGTTCAAAGTTAATTACAGAATCTTAAATAATAAATTTTTATTCCCCTATATTCAGTATTATTTCACTTCTTCACTTTTTTTTTCATGTTACCTATTGTGATGTTGTAATCTTTACATTTTCCTTGTGTGATAAATTTCTTTTACCATATTTCAAATAAAGATAAATCAATTCATAAATAAAGGCATAAAAATCTTTGTTTTAGTTGTCCTAATTTCAGTATTCATTCTTCAATCTGTTAAATACATAATGCTCCAGATGCAAAAGGAGAATATAGATGATATATCATGTATCATATATCAATCATATATAATGTACCACATATCATATATAATGTACAATATATATAATATAATCTGATATATGATTACACACATATACATTTATGTGGACCAACTTCTAAATACCCTAACATTCTTCCAGAGAAGAGCATTTTAATATTGGCTATGAGAATGCAAAGCTTTGATAATTTCTATGTCTTGAAAAATCTTTGTGTTGTTTTATATTTCATTCATTTGGTTGTTTGAAGAACACAAACTATACTTATGTTATAAGCATATTTTGCAAGCATAATAATGAGATTCTGATTCTTTCTCTGTACCTTAAAACAACATGTATTTTTGTAGCATCTGTGACTTATCTGTGAAATGAGAAATGGGACAGAATTCTTCTCAATTCACATAAAGATAAATAATGCGTATAACATGATTAGCACAAAACTTGAACACATTACGTTCTTTGTAAATGTTCACATTCTTTTAGCAAATACTAAATTTAGTATTACCATCCATTTTATTTCTATGGTTTGTATTTTGGGTGAAATAACACATGAACTCATTTGTAGGGAGATAGCCAAGTTACAAATATATATAATGTAGAATTTGCCAATGTAATTTCTACATAGCATGTCAATAGCTGTATTCATTAATATCACTCTTTAATGGCATCTGTGCAGCTCGCTGATCATTTTCTTTGATTCCTAAGGGAGTGGGGGTGAGTTCCATTTTTGACAGGCCTGAGACAGCAGGCTATCCATTATTAAAGCATACATCTGGTCCTTGTTGTTTATAACGGATTGTTTACAATATGAGGACCATCTAGGAGTTTCTTTCCTCAGGGAGTTAAACAAGGTTAAAATGTGTTAATCTGCCGTTATCCCTACTTACACAGTGATTTACAAGATGGGTTAAGTGTGTCCTTGTAATAACAGTCTTTCATTATGATTGTGTGTAGGTCCTATGTAAGAAAAAACCACGAACAATCAGGCCTTTATTTCCCAGCTTTGCTGCTTTTTTTCCCCCCTGTTTGGGTTTTGAAAGCAAAGTCCCTTTCTTAAACATATCTGCATCCTGTGAAAGTGGAAAGTAGATCAACTTGTAGTTCACAGAACTCACAATCTACGGAAAATGATGCTGGTTTTAAATCAGTAGCATATTTGCAAACGTACTGAACTGAAAAAGCCCAGTTGGGAAGAGAAGTCATGCTGACTCGGAACAGGAAAGGGGTCAAGAGTTGCTGATCTGCTGCTTGCCATTGGCCTTGGAGACCAGCAAATCTTGATGGCGGGTCTGTTTTTGCTAAAAGATCAAGGTGAACAGGATCAATTCAAAGTTCAATCCGAGATAAAGGAAAAATATGTGTTGGGTTTCCCTTTCCTACTGATCATACTATGCCCCCACACCCTAAATATTCTCTTTAATTTCTTTTAGAGAACTAGGGATTCCCTGGTTTTAACCTCTTCACCTCCAATTCCCAAGCTATCCCCATTTCAAAACGATAAATTGAATAACACTACAGCACTAAATAACACTACAGCACTAAATGATTTACTTTAAATAAATGTTCCTTTTTCATGTATATGAAGGGATTTATTTGTTCCTTCTTTCCTTCTTTGAAATTGTCTTACATCACAGAGTCTCTTCAAAAAAAAGAAAACAGTTTGTTCTAGCTGTCCCCAGTTACAGGGCTGTCAAGGGCAGATTTCTAATCTGCTCCATGGTCAATTTCTGTCTAACAAGTTGCAGAGAACCCAACATCATTCTTGTACTGGGTTTTGTATTTGTCCTTGGCAGAGTCATATCCTTTAGCTTCCAGCATGCACATTCCACTGTTCTATGGAATCAAATGTCTACTGGCTCATATCTGCAAATACCAAGTCATAATGATAAATGACAATGAACAATCCTAGATTAGAGAGAAAAGTGATTCAATAAAAGTTGTGTGCACTTCAATTACCAAAGAACCACAGTGTCTGTTCATTAGTGCACAGACATTTGATTAAGAAAACTGCAAAAACATAATAGAATACTATTAGAAAAGGTACCAGTATCAATGATTTTTTAAGGCAATAAAAGTTAATAAGATAGTTTGAATGATGAGATAAAACTTATAATTGAATGTGGTGAAATTCTTGGTTTCATTCAAAGTAGAATCAACTGCAGTTAATTATTATTACATATAATTTCAAATATTTTATAGTGATTAAATTTTTGACAGATTATTTAATATTTAATTTACTGTAAAAATAAATGCATATATGCACATATTTGCTTATCTGTGGATAACTTTAAAAATGACATCCAAGCAGCACAATAGACACACATGAAACTTTAAGTCTCACCTTGCGTTAAGGATCAAGTTTTTTATTTGTTTGTTTGGTTGGGTTTTTTTTGTTTTATGTTTTTGTTTTAAAGTGTTCCAGCCCACCCTCGGCTCCTTTAGTCATTTTCTGTAGGTTCAAATAAAAAGTCTATGTAAGTCATAGCTGACACTTACCTGCAGGTTTGAATACAAGGCCTATGTAAATCATAGCTGACACTTACCTGCTCAGACTCATCTCCGAAACTCTGCATCCTCAGTCAAAGTGCCCTGACTTTCTCCACTTCCTAAAACATCCCTTGATCTCTCCTTCTACACATCTTTAATGAAGTGACCCTAACTCAGAAATTTTAGTTTCCTATGCCATTTATTAATCCGTGTCTTTATTCCTTAAACTCAGAGTATATTTGTTTAAAACCTTTCATTGTCTGATATAAAAAACAACATATTCCAATTTCACATTCTCAAAACACCTAATGAATTTTTCCCTCTGTAGCTACCATGATGGTTTTAAACCTATTATGACAACTAAAAGAACTGTATCAATTGCAACAATTTTCTGATCCATTAAATTCTGCCACATTAGATTATAAAAGAACATAAAAGATGAATTTTCTCATATTTCATTTTTATCCCAATACATCTAATATGTTCCTTCTTTGTTAATATGATAGGTGTTAATATCCACTTTACTTTCAAAAAGTAATTGAGAGAATAATTGTATTTTATTGTTATCAGTTGAGGAACCATTTCACTAATTTACAATGTTACTGTTTATGTCTTTACTTAAACTACAACTTAACTGATATCTGATAGTTAAGATCCTCATAAACTGAGTATACCGGTGTATTTGGAGAGAAAAGATGGAAGGAAAGGAACAAAGTGCAGCCTAGCCTGGGCTACATTCTTAGTTCCAGGACAACCTGGGCTATAGATACCAAAGACCTAACAGAAAGTAAGTTGTTTTTTTATTTGTATGTCACACAAAGTATCCTATTTTCAGTTACAAGTTGTTAAAAAAAAATGGTCTTTCTGGATACTGTACAGAGGAATTTTAAGTTATCAGTCATAAACTCAAAGAAAGCATCATATGTTTAAAATCTTAATAAAATAAGATGTATAAGAATTATTAATGAATACTATTATCTAGAAAAGTCAAGACTAACAGTTTCAGACTGTAAATAAAAAAAGTAATTCATTAAACTTCTTAAAAAGTACTTTTTTACTTCATTTCTCTAAAGGAAACCCCAACAAGTCTGACATATAAACGACACTAAGTAAAACATAAACTATTTTTAAGAATGCAAAAAGATTCTTATAAGCAAGAATATGAATGAAAACAGCTGCAAAAGGATGCACTACATCTACTACTAACATCAGAGAATGAAACCTTAACCTAGCATACTCATAGCACCTATAAGAATGTTTGTTATTATTTTAGTTTATGTTTTCTTTCATGTAAATAAATTGTATTTAGCCTTCACTTGTATTGTGTATTTTTCGTAGTAACTATCAAACTTGTTTGTTTGTTTTTCATGCCTTTATCTATTCTTGGTGGAGGTAGAAGATGGGAGTGTGTGTGTGTGCACACCTAGACATCAGAGAACAACCTGCAAGAACTCCTTCTCTACTTTCATCATGTGATTCCTAGAGATTGAAGCCAAATCATCAGGCTTAGGTACAACAGCTTTCTTCCTACGTAACATGCCTTGCTGGCCTCAAAGCTCTGTTTTGCAGAAGAAGTATTACTGCTAAAAAATGGGGAGTGGTGAGTATTTTAATTCTGTTGTTGTGGTTCAGTTAATAAAACGTATTTCCCTCATTGCTCATCTAACATGGTTTTGTACCCATCCTCAAGCCTCAGTTGAAGCTGCAGATAATTCCTCAGTGGAAGGAGTAATGCTTTCCAAATGTTTCATACCATGTGTAGAAAATGAGACTGCTGTCTTCTAACTGCCCCAGACCAACGAATTTGAAAACTCGCATTTAAATCCCAGCATGAGTTTCTGTCCTAGGGAAAAAAAAATTGTGTGATGTTTCAATTTTTGTGAACCCTTGAAAATCAATGATATCAATGTGTTTTTTTCTGTGTTTCATGTATTGTGTTAAACAGAAAATAAATTTGTGTCCAGGGAGATGGGTCAGTGGGTTAAGGACTTGCCACTCATTTGTGATGCTGGTCGAATCAAAAAGGCAAGTTCTGGGTTCAGCTAGAGGGCTTCCTCGGTAAGTAAAAGTGAAGAGTGGATGAGGAAATCCCTGCTGGATGAAAATCTCTGGCCTCAGCACTCATGATCACACAAGTGCACTGGCATTTGTACACCCACTCTCACACACACACACATTTACCAAACATGCAAACATGTATACAAACTTATATATGTAAACTCTGGGAAAACAGTCAGGTTTTGTGTACTAATATCTACTTAAACTTAGAATTCTTTTTTTTTTGCCTTATTTATATTATTTCTTTCTTAAATGGTGCTAAGAAAATATAGATTTTCTAGATTAGTTTTAATAATAAACTTTAAATCATTTTATGCTATTTCATATAATTAATTGCACTATATAACTAAAACAGTAAAAAAGTCATTTATGTACTTGATGAAACACAATATTCTTAAAATGTATTAAATAATCTGAATTTAAAAACTTAAATTAAATATCTTACAATAAATAAGTACTGCCTAAATTAATGTTATTTATTATGGGACATAAGTTGGTGGATTATACAAACATTCCATACGGCATTGTAAAATCTATTCTTCACCTCAAATTCTATTACATACAGTAATATACTTTGTGGTATAATGCCGAGTAATTTTCAGCTAATCCAGTATCTATTCAAACTCTTCACCCTTTATAGAGATCTCTTAAGCTGCCCATCGACTGACTCGTACTCTTTCTTCCAATCTTTTAGTTCTAATCACCAGGAATTTGCTCACATTAATTTTAAGTTTCACCTATAAATCAAGAAGGACATACTTGAAATTACTGTAGTTGAAATAATCGTCCTAACTTTTTAAAATGAGAATGGCTGTAATTGAATAAGTAGCTACAATTGAGACCTGTCCATTAGCAGTAATAGGAATTGTTACAATCTATCGACATCAACTTCACTGTGTTCTAAACTTTAAAATTTAATAAATCAAAATGAAAGCAGAGAAAGGCCAGTATTAACTTGCTGAAAGACTTTAAAATGTGAGACTTACCAGTGTTTAACTTTAGAAGAATACTTTGAATCATTGTTGCTTTACAAGTAGAGAAACATTAACTAGAAAACATAGGCTCTAACCATTTCCATGAATCTACACATTACAGGATGGCTTCCATGTGAAGCCAATCTCTATGTATGAGTTTTCATCAAAGAATAAAAAAAGAAACTATAAAATATTCTAAATGCTACATTAAAGATGTATTGGGGACTTTAGTCCATTTTTCGTATGGTAACATCTGAGTTATCTTCAAGCCAATGTATAACATAGTATCACAAAGGGAGCTGGATTTTCTTGACATCTTAAGATGAAAATTTGTCTAGAACATATTCAGAACATAAACAATGCCATGTTTATGTTATATGTGTGTGTGTGTACACTATACTTGAGAAAATTCACCTCTTATTATTCATTAATTTTTCCATGACAAAAAGTAATGTTTCATATTTCTCTGTGTATTTTTCTCAAACCTAACTTAATAAGACCCCAATGTCTAACAAGCATTCAAATATCTGCTGCATAAGAGATGGGCAATAAATACATTTATCGAAATAATTTGAAATAGATGCTCGAATTATACTCAGGATTTCAAAGAAATGTATACACAGCAGACATTCTCAAGGCAAAACTTGTGTTGTCATTCAACAACTCTCAAATGTATTTCGAAGTCTCATAGGACTAGCCATCAACTATGCTCAGGCTTGTTGGGGCTAGTTCATATTCTACTGTGCAAAGGATAATACGTGCAGATAAGAAAGGGCTAATTATATAAAATGCCACTAAAGAATGTATTCACGCACACACACACACACACACACACACATTCTGCATAGGCTCAAGATTACTTACAAAGAGTTTGCACAATATATGTTTAGATGACCTACCTATCCTACCTTATGTCACAGAAAATCTATGATACAGGATATAGACTTTCTCCAGCGGTTTTGATGGATCCTGCTTGAAAACTCACCATGCGGGAAGCAGAGTCAGGAAAATTAGGAATTTGAGGCCAGCCTAAGCTATACAATGAGTTTCAGGCCAGAAATCTGAGCTACATTTTGTATCCACATAGGCTCATCATCATTTTACTTTCTCTGTAAGAACACCTCTTCCCACATCTATCAAATCCTCACTTACTTTCACAAGCTACTAAGATTTCCCTAAAAGTTCCTAAAGCATGGGAAATGGTAGAAACCATCTACTACCCTATAGCTAGAGCAAGCCTTCTATCACTAAGATGTCACTCTTAAGTGTCAGAGGGTGGACTGGGAGGGGGGGTAACAACTAGTCTGTAAACACTGATTAAAGATAATAACAATAATAAAAGATGTCATTGTAAGTAGAGAACATGGTCATCTTGATTCAGATTTCCCCGGAAGCAAACAGAGAGGTTCATGCGCATGTGGACACTGATTACAGCAGTCAGTGGGGCTATAAAGTCCACCTTATAAAGACTAAGTATTGTATGCAACTAGAATTTTATTGGACACAATATAGTAAACTGTTTTAAATTATTCTATTCAAGAAGAAAAGTACTACCATGCTTATATAAAAAAATACAAAATATGAAAAAAACAAAAGAACAAACCAACTCCCAATTTTTTCACTGTCATTCTGTCCCCCTTTTCTCCACCCAGGGTCCAGTGTGCTCTCAGAATTATCAGACAAGAGTAACTGGGTGAGGGGATACAGAAGGCATTTGTAGAAGGAAGTCTAAATAATATGAACAGAGGCCTCAATGCATCATTGGTGGAGACAGTGTGTATACATGGAAGTAGTCCTTCCTCAACTCCTTAGGAACTGAATCAACATATACAGCAGAGTAGATTAAGGTTGCTACTCTGACTGAATTGCAAAGAGGAGTGTATGCTCTTAGCAAACAGAAATGACACTGCTTACTTGCTCATAAGAGTTTAAGATTCTAAAAAGTGGAGGAAGAAAGAAGTACAACTGTGAATTTTATGTAAAAGAACCAGCACTAAGAATGCAAACCATGGTAGGTGCCAAGTTAGCCATGTAAACTCATCGAAACATCCATTTAATTATCTAGCCAGCTCCAGTTAACTCCAATTAACGCCTTCACTTAGATGCATGGCCAACAACCCAATAATGAGGTCTTTACATTTCTAAGCTATATGCAAGGTTTTGCCTAGGAAGAGGTTCTATATAAACATTACCCTCCACAAATCATCCATGCATATGTCATTAAGTTACTAAAGTAAGACCAAGAAAGATGCTCATCATTGAAGTCCAAGAGAGAATCCCTGGAGTACTGCAATATGTTAGTACTAGGTACTGAGAAGGCGAGGAAAAAGCAGAAGGCATATTGCCCAGTGAATGCAAAAGGTACTTCAGATTGGACCAATAATGGATCTTTTATCTAATTCAAATAGAACATCAATGTCTAACTGAATTTCAGGGAATTACTTAATCTGCATTGAGAGCTTAGTTACACATACTTAAACAAGAAACTGTGGCATGTGATATGTAAAATTACTGTTCTAAAAAATAATTTAATGAAACAGAAAATGTGCAAAAAAAAAAAAAATTATCCAGAGCATCTTGTAAGCAAAATTGCATGAGACTGTAATGTCATTGATAAAACACGCAAGCAATGTTTTGCTAGTAATAAATATTTCAGCTTTGAAACTTATCGTTTTGAGATATTCATTATTTAAGTGAGAAGATACACGAATCCTGCTACAAGAACCTCTGTTCTGTGTATTTTCTATCCCAAGCGTTGTTGCTCCACTAACTACCTGTTACATATTTAAACCAATTGCCCACCTGAACTCCAAATATTCAAACAGCGGAAAATTCGCACTGGCAAGCAAACATCTAGTCGAGACAACACTGACAAGGAGTAAGAAAGTGGGTGCAGGAGATTTTAAGTTTCTACTGTGATTTTCCAATCGCTTGGATACATTTATGGGGTGGATTAGCAGGGAAATAGTCGACACTGCAACTGCGTGCCATTCAGATGCGACTGTACCTCTGCTTGCAGCCTCACACACAACCAGGGAAGCACAGACAGACAAAGAATATCGAATAAATGCAACAAATGATTCTCAAGAATGAGAAAGTGAAAAGAAAAGGAGTTCCCACGGCAACTGCTCTACAGTGTCAAAAATGGAGAGATGAAGAAACCCTTTTACTCCCTCAGCGCCATCCCCTCAACAGCTCTCCAGTCCTGTCCGCTTCCAGCAGTATTGGTAGAACATTGCACCATGCCACTCACCTGTCATCATTTTGCCAGCCTTGGTCCCCTAGCAGTAAATCCCGGAATCTGTACCTGGGAGGCAGAGGGGGCACTTCGCTCTCCAAATCAACCATCCTTCCTTAAGGAGTGGGCAACATCCAACAAGGGATGGAGGAGGGCAGAGAGGGGCAGCAAACACTGCGGAGGGGGTGCAGTGCTGGGGAGGGTGGGAGAAGGGCTGGGGGACCCGGAGGGGGAGGGGTCGTTCGGCCGGAAGCTGAGGCTGGAAAGGGGTGGCTCCTCTTCCCCGAGGGTGTGATGGGGATGATGCAAACCAAGCCCAGGAGCAAAAGTCTGGCTGCGACTTGAACCAGCGCTGCCAAGGAACCGCCCCCAGGCTCGGCGCCGCCTCTGGTCCCTAGGACCCGGGCGGGGGGAGGCGGGAATGCAAAAGTTACTTCACCTACCAAAAAAGAAAAGAAAAAAAAAGAAAGGGAAAAGAAAATTCGCGCGGTGCCTAGAAAGAGGGCAGGTGGTGGGTGTGAGCACCGCGTGATAGCTAGGCACTTTCCTGAAATGCAAGGACCAGAGCCTCCCACTAGGGTATCCCTGGCCGCAGCTCCCTAGCTGGGAGAGCAAGCTCAGGGCGCAGCCTGGCGAAGGCGGGGGCGAAGGCGGTGGGCTCCGGCTCTCCCCTGCACAGGTCTTTCCAAGCGGAGGCCCAGCCAATAAGCCTCCCCCTCATTAGCATAACACAGTGACGGAAGGAGGGTGCCTTGGGGACGACCAATGGGGGCGAGCTCTTTCGCAGATTCCAGAGCTCCAGACCCTTCCTGGGAAGTAGATGAGGGGTACAAGGAAGGTTGCCAGGTGTCATCAGCACCCTGGCTGAGGTCGCCTTCAGCTTCTGTGGGCTTAGTGGAAATGGCCTGTTCCTGGAGAGGGAATCCCCGCTCTCAGCCGAAGGAAAGTCCTCTCCCCCGCCCCTTCTTCATTCTAAGAAAAAGGAGGTGTTTGCCTGGTCTGAGGGAAATTGCAGGGCACCCTTATGTAGCAGCTGAAGAGAAATAGACAGGTGCCCTCCTATAGGAGAAGTTCACAAGGTCAAAGGAAGAAGAGAACTCAGGATCCAGAGCTGGCTTTTCAGCAGCTTCCTGATCTTCTCTGATCCCCACTACCCTGCTCTACTTGGACACATTGGTTTTTCCTTCAGGAATGGATAGGATACCCCAGGGCGCTCACTAACAGAAAGCAGCCACAGCCTAACTGAACCTCAGGAAAACAAGGACGCTTAGGAATCTCAAAGTTTGTAGGTAGGAAAAAGATCATAATGGAAACAGGGCCATACTGCAGAGGAACAACTCAATAAATGCACCTCACCTCTCCCGGATTCAAGAAACACAGGGAAATGACTCAGGTCTCTGCATTGTTAAAGTGAGAAAGGGGATTATTAAGGGCCAGGTAAAGTTCTTTGTTTTGGTTTTCTTTGGTTTGGCTGGTTGGTTGATTGATTTATTTTTTAAGTTTGCTTGTGAAAAAAATGGTAATTAACTCATTTTTATTAATTCTTAGAGGAGATTATTTTGCAGAGGATCCACAAAGGAATCTAAAATGCAGAAGGAAATCGACAGCAGTGTGAAAGCAAATCAGTTAATAGCAGCAAACAGTTGTAGATTTTACTTCCTGGTCATTCATCTAGACCTAGCTGGTAAGCCATACCTTCTTTGGATTTCCAGACTCTCCCAGGTGAGGGGAGTGTGGAACCTTCTTCCTTTGACGTCTCCAAACTTCATTTTGCTAGTGGTGTTTACCACATTCCGGCTTCTTGAGTGATTATTTGTATGTTTTTAATGTCTCTTCTCTTTTTTGTTCAGGGACTTCAGAATAGACAGATCTTGCCCCAGAAATGCATTGCGATGGTGACAAATGGAGTGCTACATTCAGAGTTAGTAGTATTTTAAGTTAGAACTGCTCCTCATATTTTGCACTTTTGTGTCAATCTTAGTTGAGACCTGAGCAATCAGATAACAGTACTGAATAGAATGTCTCTGTCAAAAAGAATGAGTAAAGATCTGCTTGGCTCCTAGAGTCACACACAGCTAGCCATGAAGGACCCTGATTGCTATGAAGTTTCCTGGTGTGCTCAGGCAAAACAGTTAGACGCAACTATAAGGACATGATGATTTTCTCTGTACCATAAAAATTTGATCAGGGTTAAAATTCCCAATACTCCAACTTTAGAAAAAAAGTTACATTGAAGTAACTATCTTTTAAGTACTATTCTGACATTCTTAAAATACAGCAATCATGGCTGTGAAAACTTAAATTTATAATTGAGAGATCTTTTTGCTCTATTTTTTCCACTTTTTCTGACAGACTTTTTCTTTTGTCTTTAATTTTGGCTTCTAGTTCTCCTACTTTCATTTCACACTGCTACTCCTTTATTTCTTATCATGTCAAAGACATCCCCTGTTGTTAGAACCTATTATCCTGTTCCAAGCTTTACCTTGGCTTCTCCCTTCACTGTGTGCTCCCAGGCTCTTGTCTATTCATTTTCTCTGTGTGTATGGGAATCTCTGCTAAGGCCTGAGATCCAATTGGGGAAAATAAATTCAAACTTGACATTGTCCAATTCTCTACTAACTATATAATCCCAGCTAGTGCTGTCAGGGTTCCCCATACAACTCCTACTGTGGATGAATAGCAGAAGACGTTCTCTCTCTCTCTCTCTCTCTCTCTCTCTCTCTCTCTCTCTCTCTCCCCCCTCTCTCTCTCTTTCTTTCTCTCTCTCTCTCCTACACACACACATACACACACACACACACACACACACACACACACACACACCAATAGAGGAGATAGGACTAATACACACAAGCAGTAGAAGAGATTGGGTACACACCAACACATACATATACATAAGCAATAAAGGAGATTATTCATATACAACCAACACAAAAGATGGATCGCAGCATTACACACAACACATAAGCAATAGAGGAGATTGGTCACAAGCATAGTGCACCAAAAACATTCTCAAAAAGTGTGCTAATAAAGATTATTGACATGAATGTCTTGAAAACACATTTGAAGACATTTTCCAATTTCTTTTTTTATGACTAATGAATGTTATTTTTAAAAATTTCTGCTTTCCAATATGTTGATTATACAAAAGTTTTAACACAAGAAAATATTCATTGTATAAAAGAAGAATGATTTCATTAACAATTAAGAATTTATTCATAATTATCTTGACAACATTAATATAATTAAATATATTAATTATATATAATATATAATATAATATAACACACCCCTGACCTATCTATACATAGTCCCTAAGCACACAATGAATGCCAGACATGGGTAAGGAACAAGAAATCCTGGGTTGAAGCTGGACTTTCTTTCTGTATCTGTTTCAGTTTTTTTTTAAATAAATAAATATTTTATTGTTGGATCTTTCTTCTTCCTCCTTTGGAACTGTGCTTGGGGCCACTCTGAGTCTCTGTCTCTTTATCAACAGCCAAGGAGAGAGGCTATATAATTAATATATTAATTATATTAATATATTATATATAAGTATATTATATATTATATATAAGTATATAATATATTAATATCATTAATAAGACAATGTGGTGTCAAATTTTATCAAAAAACATAAAATGTATTTGTATGTGTGCATATGTATATTGTATGTAAATAGAAAATGGCAGATAATTTATTGGCAAAAGTTCAAAAATTGTTATTGACCATATCTACATAGTCATAAAAGTATTATTGAAACTAAAATTTAAGAAGGGAGTAAGAACATTACATATGTTAGGCTGTGTACTTCATAGAACCTTAGTATGCAGGCAAAGAAGATGCTGTTCATTTTTTAAGCTTTAATGATAGTTTTAAGCTGTATAACATAACCGTCTGGATATGTTCTATTCTAAGCAGTGATATTGGCTTCATCATAATACAAAAGGTAAGGTTCTGCAAGTGGTGGAGAGCTGACTATGCAGGAGTGACAGTGAAGTGTGTCGTATCCCAGCAGTGACTAAACTGGGCCGTTGAGCCCACTGAGACACCTGATTCTGAATTTGGAAAATTAAAAGGAAAGACCTTGTAATAAAGGAGTTGATGTTTATAATGATGAATGAAAAATGAGTGGTGGTGTGGAGACAGGAGAGGCAGCGGATCCTAGCATAAGAGCTAGAAGAAGGCCCTGGAGGCAGGGGTGGGATCCAAGCCAGAGCGATGGCTGAACTGATTAACAGTGCTTGCACCACAAGGGCAAATACCTGGGTTAGATTCCCACACCCACAATAAAAGTTGGGCAAAGCCATGAAAGCTTATAAACCTCAGTGGGCAGTGCCAACAAGGACTTTGATGCTTGCTTACCACCTGCCTAGTCCCCTCAGGTTCAATGAGAAACTCCATCTCAAGAAAATACCAAATAGCGATAGTCTTAACTAGTATACATGCACACATATCACACATCCACATAAAATCAAATTGTATTACACAGAAGGCACAGTGAATACTAGTACATGGAAAAGTGTCCCTTAGTTTGAGTAGTGGTGTGTGTTTAGCTAGAGATGGGGCAGAGAAGAGCAAACAATGGCCAACTATGAGATATATTTTAAGTATCCTTTTTGACAGACTTTGAATCCCATGCAAGTAAGTTCCAAAGACATCTCATACAAAAACAAACAAAAAAATCCCTTCATCTTACATCAGTGAAGCCAACTAATTGACAGGGTAAACAGGAATGGATGGCAGGAGACTGGGAGCTCTATGTTTCAGGTGAAATACACCCATTGACAGAAACAACAGTGATTGTGTGATTCAGATACAAAAGAGGTTATGCAGGAAATTGAGGCAACAGTTTACACAAATTGAGAAACTGTGTAATTCATTGTATAGGAAGAATCAATGATACTTTCTATGCCTTCTGAGCAAAATACATGGATGGAGAATATTTATTGTTGGGTGAAAAACGGGGGTGAGGAAATGGTTTCTCTTTCTTTAAGCCAGCTACAAAGCATCAAATGAATTCTATGTGAATATGTCAGTCCTAGAGCAAATACGTGATCCACTGTTATAAAACTGAGAAGCATTGGTTTTCAAGTACCCATAGACGCTAAGGAAAGATAAATTCACTGTACTCTTACAGTGTGGAGAAAAAAGGAGAACAGAGACTATAGCCATAAAGATGACAGTGCAGAACCCATAAATCAGAAGCCAGACAAAAAGCAAACTGGAATTCCATTTGCTGGAAGAACCAAAGGACACCTGTTCTCCACTTACTTTAGTTGTATTCTATGGCACTTGGTTTGAACAAAAATAGAATCTATAGCAATAGCAAGAAACTTGCTCTATATTCTCAGCATGTCTGTCTATAAGAGAAGAATCACTTCATATGTCAGTAACCCTGAAAAGAGAAAAATGAAAGACAAAACACCATGCTGATTCTCAGATTCCATCTAAACATGACAGGTCAATAATAGGGAGAGAGATTGTCTCCGTATTTATTAAGATATTATAATAGCTAATATAACTTTTCCAACATGTTTTCTAGTGATTCCTGACACTTTCAGTAGTTGTTAGTGAGGCAAAACATGAATGGAAACTTCCAACTGAAGCCTGCCAGGAGGAAAATATACTTGGTATCTGTGGTTCCTGGCATAAAGCTCCTAAAACCCTTGCAGTCTGCGGAGAGACAAGAGCTTTTTTGTATACTTATTAGATAAAGTGTATATGAAACTAGACACCTTCTAAATGGGAAATGGGTGGCAAAATGACCACGAAATTTTTAAAGACTTGAGACAGCCTCACTCCAATCTGCAAACACTGTGGAGAAAAGAGTCTCAATATCAAGTGGAAAAACATTTTGCAATGCCATAATCAATAATACTCACATAGTAATGCCTCAGTAAACAGTTGATATATAGGTAGATAGAAGATAGATAGATAGATGATAGATAGATAGATAGATAGATAGATAGATAGATAGATAGATAGATAGATAGGTCAGACAGACAGACAGATTATAAAAAGACAGATGGGAGAATTTCTGGTTGCTTCTAGAGGGTGGCTTTCCTACATTTCTTTCCCTAGGTACCTTTTCTTCTTGGTCATTATAGGGTTTGTTATGTCCTTTGTAATAAACAATGAAATGCCTAGAAAATGTAGACCAGACATTTGTGGTTGTCCTAGCAAGTTTTCCAATTATGAGAAAGAAGTTTCCCAATTTAGAGCTAGGTGTCGAGGAACAAGCTAAAGTTTTCAGCTGGCATCTCAAGCAGAGAGTAATAACCTAGCCATTGTCATTCATTGTGATACAAGATCTTATTCAGGAACAGGATGTGGAAATTGACTAAAGTAGCAAACATCTGATTTGTATCTGTTGATTAGTTGCCAGTAGAGATGAATATACACACCTTGATCATTGTAATGGTTAGTTTTAATTGTCACCTTCACGTTGTCTAGAATCCATGTGGAATTAGTCTCAACAAGGGACTATCCAGATCCTGTTGCTCTGTGGGCATATCAACTTGATTGTATTGATTGAATTTATTGATTTTGGAATCTCTGCCCACTGTGGACGACATCATTACTATGGTACCATCCTATGAGTTGTATGTAAGACTGAGCCCTAGAGTGCACATGCTAATTTGTGCCCACACAAGCTTGCTGAATAATCATTTCTAAATGTTTTGTGTGTTCAAACATGTGTGGATTATTTAAGCAATTAAACAAAACATACAAACCTAAAAAGTCCTTTGTCAGATCCCTATACTGTGGTTTCTTATGATCTCTCCAGTGTAGAGATGGATTTGAGAAGTAGAATGTTTAAAGGAAAGACAATAGAACAGGTAGGATATGGGCTAAGGTATTAAATGTCTTTTATTCCTATGTAAAATGTTGTCTTTTGTTGTATAAATTCTTATTTACTCCAAATCTAATTTATAAGGAGAAGCTAGGGATTTGATTGAGTTTATAGACAGCCTGCTGCACAAGCATGAGGACGTGACTTCAAGCCCCTGGCACTCCTTGTAAGAAGCCAGGCATAATGACATTCTTCTAACCCTGAAGTTGGGAAGGCAGAGACAGGGGATTTTTAGAACCTTATGGCCAGCCAGTCTAACTGTTTCTAGGTTCAATGAGAGATTCTTTATCAAAAAAAAAGTAAGCTAGGAAGCTGGAGAGCAACTGAGAAAGATACCTGACATCACAGTCTGGTCTACACACACACACATACTCAGACATAAGCTTATTACCACCACTGCATACACACACACACGCACACACGCACACACACACACACACACACACGCACGCACGCACGCACGCACGCACGCACGCACACACGCACGCATGCACACACGCACGCACGCACTCAC
>NW_022196891.1:37500419-37501873 GCF_008632895.1 Mastomys coucha | reverse complement strand
CCCTACACTGGGGCATAGAACCTTCACAGGGCCAAGGTCCTCTCCTCCTATTGATGATCGATCTTGCAGTCCTCTACCATACACATGCTGCTTGAATCTAATGAATAAGAAAAGTATTTTGAGTGGTCCATGGCTGAGTTAGTTCTGCAATGATTTAATACTGTATGCTAATTATCTATCCCATCTATTATTAAAACGGTCTTGATTCAGTATTATCAAAAATAGTATGACTTGGTAATAGGTTATATTGGTAGCATATGTATTTTCCTTCATTTTAGGATGATTTTTAACAGACACAGAGAAGCTAAAATAAACTACCCAGTAGCTGTACAATTCTGAATAAATGTCAGAATTTCCAGATTATTCTGTAGTGCTCCAGACTACAAACTAAGAATAGTTTTCATTTCAAATAAAATCATAATAAAGAGATAATATTTAAGACTAAGTCAAAGAACAAAGGTACCTATTTATGCAAAATTAGAGAAACCATATATTTTCAGAGGAAAATGTAAAATGAACCAATACTGTCAACATATGTTTTTATATTATTCATGTGATCCTGGACATTTTTACTTCCAAGGTTATGTTCTAAAAATTAACCACATTACTGTCATAATCCATATTTGTTTTGTTTCATTTTGTTCTGCCTTTTTCAGCTGGTTTATCACTGAGGTAAGAAATTAAAGCTCTTATGTCCATTGCCACCTTTGTCTGTGCAGTTTATGCATATAAATGTTTAAAAAATGGCTACTTACTCAAATTTTTCTGTTGTGTAAAAATAAGAATAAAAATATATAGGCATAAATATTATCTATATTTCAATATTCAGGAATTGAAAATGAGGTTAGAGAGATATTCAAGTGGTTAAGAGAACTTTCTGGTCTTCCAAGGGACTCATATTTGGTTCCTAGCACACATGTAAGGCAGCTAATAGCATATTTTATATATAGCTTCAGCTCCAGTGGATCTGATGGCTTCTTGTGGCCATCATTGATACACACATATACTCAGAAGACACACAAACACATATGCACACACACACACACACACACACACACACACAAAATTAAAATAAAGAAAACTATTTTTAGAGAAATGAGAAAAGAAAGAAAACCAATAAACATGAATATATTTTCATTGGTAGAGTTGTCTCCTGAGAGGCTCTGACAGTACCCAACTAATACAGAAGTAAAGGCTCACAGCCATCCATTGGACTGAGTACAGGGTCCCCAATGAAGGAACTAGAAAAAGGACTCAAGGAGCTGAAGTGCTTGCAGCCCCTTAGGATGAACAACAATATGAACTAACTAGTACCCTCAGAGCTCTCAGAGACTAAACCACTAACCAAAGTGTATACATGGAGGGACTAATTGCTCCAGCAGCATGTGTATAGCAGAGGATGGCCAAGTCGGTCATCAATGGGAAGAGAGGCCCTTGGTCCTGTGAAGGTTCTA
>NW_022196891.1:37495936-37500375 GCF_008632895.1 Mastomys coucha | reverse complement strand
CAGTGTAGGGGAATGCCAGGGCCAGTAAGCAGGAGAGTGTGGATGGTGAGCAGAGGGAGGAGGAGGGAACAGGGGGTTGTGTTTTGTTTTTGTTTTGTTATTTTTTTTTCAGAGGGGAACCTGGGAAAGGAGATATTGTATGAAATGTAAATAAAGAAAACACCTAATAAAAAAATTCTGAATTCATTCCTCTGAAAAAGAACAAAAATGCTACAACACTAGATAACAAAAAACTTCACTGAAGAGTCTGATGTATTAAAAGTCACATAATGACATTATATGTTGTTAGACAAGATTGGACTAATTATTTTCAGCCTAATTGCAAATGAGTTCTGTCCCAGCATTGAGTCAGTGTGTTTTTTCTCAATGCAAATGCTTCCTGGGTTTACTCCAATCTGAGTAGCACAAAGTCCCATCCTACCTTGTACATACACATATAATCTTCAAAAAGCATCCTCTGTAGTTCTATCATGGGTGTGTCAATAAAACCTGGACTAAAAAGGAACTTTGGCACTCCATTTCCCAGCCCAAAACCTTGCCTGCATCCTTGGAGGCCTACTGCCACCAAGGAAATTCAGGTGTGATCCCATTTACCCTAAACCCCTGCCAGTTGGGTCCCTACAGGAAATCTCAGCAGTGGTGAGCTCCACTTGGTAACCATGTGCTCTTCATTTCTCAGCCCACTACCCAGCCGGCATTCCCAGAGGCCACAGACATCAGGGACTACCAGGTGAGGAACCCCCCAATGCCCAGCTCCCATGTGTTCCATTTTTCTGGTCCATAGCTCTGCCTGCATTACTGGAGGCCTGCCAACACCAGGGACAAAGAAGATGGCTAAAGTCCAGTATAAGAACACAATTAAGAGTGCAATGCAATCCAAGTATACATTACAGCAAGCCCTGGATATCCTAAAACAGTAGAAGCACAAGAAAATGACCTTAAATCAACTCTTATAAAGATTACAGTGGCCTTTAAAGAGGAAATGAATAAATTCCTTGAAGAAATACAGGAAAATACAACCAAGTGAGTTAAGGAAATGAATAAAACTGATCAAGATCTGAAAATGGAAATAGAAACAATAACAGCAACAATAACAACAACAACAACAACAACAACAACAACAACAAACCCTGAGGGAATCCTGGGAATGGAAAGAAGAGAACAGGAAATACAGAAGCAAACATCAACAACAGAATTTGAATCTCGGGCATAGAAAATATGATAGAATAAACCCATATCTGTCAAAGAAAATGTTAAATCTGAAAAGTTTCTAGCACAAAACATTTAGGAAATTTGGGATACTATGAAAAGACTAACCCTGGGGAAATTTGAATAGAAGGAGATGATTCTCAGTTCAGAAGGCCTTAAATCAACAAAATATTTTCAACAAAATCATAGAAAAAAATACCCTAACCGAAAGAAAAGATGCCTATAGATGTACAGGAATCTTACAGAACACCAAATATATTGGATGATAAAAGAAAATCCTCCTGCCATGTATTGACCAAAACACTAAATGTACAGAACAAAGAATATTAAAAGCCACAAGAGGGCTCATAGCCTCCCTGACCCTCCTGCAAGATGCTAGGATCCTCCAACTCCTCCCAGCTTGCCTGCTGCTATGGCTGACAAGGAAGTGGCCTTTGAGGTCTGATCAACGAGGAATGCAAAATATGGAAGAAGAACACCACTTTTCTTTATTATTTGGTGATGACCCATGCCCTGGAGTGGGCCAGTTTAACTGCTCAGTGGCTTCCAAATGTGACCAGGCCCGAAAAGGGAAGATTTCAGCATTCATCATCTTTTCCTGTGAACATACACACAGGATGAACAAAACCACCTGGTGATAGCCAGTGTCCAGCTCCCTAATGATGATGCTCAGTTTGATGCATCCCATTATGACAGTGAAAAAGGAGAATTTGGAGGTTTTTGTTCTGTCTGTGGGAAAATTGAAACAGAAATCAAGATCAAACATGAAGGAGAAGTAAACTGAGCCTGGTACATACCCCAGAACCATTGCATCATTGCAACAAAGACTCCATCCAGTGATGTTCTTGTTTTGGACTACACAAAGCACCCTTCTAAAATAGACCCTTCTGGAAAAGGCAACCCAGATTTGAGTCACCATAGACATCAGAATGAAGGTTACTGGCTTTCTTGGAATCTAAACCATAGCAAACACTTACATAGTGTTTCAGATGACCATTCCATCTGCCTGTGGAACATCACTGCATTTCCAAAAGAAGGAAAAATGGTAGATGCAAAGATGGTCTTTACAGGGCATACAGCAGTAGTGGAGAACGTTTCCTGGCATCTGTCCCCCGAGTCTCTGTTCGGATTAGTTGCTGATGATCAGAAACTTATGATTTGGGATACTCATTCAGACAATACTTCCAAGCCAAGCCACTCAGATGATGCTTATCTTTCAATTGCTTGAAAGTGAAGTGAATTGCTTATCTTTCAATCCTTATAATGAATTCATTCTTGCCACATGATCAGCTGACAAGACTATTGCCTTCTAAGATCTGAGAAATCTGAAACTCAAGCTGCATTTCTTTGAATCACATAAGGATGAAATATTCCAAGTTCAATGGTCACCTCACAATGAGACTATCTTAGCTTCCAGTGGGATCTAAGTAAAATTGGAGAACAGTCCCCAGAAGATGCAGAGGATGGGCCACCAAAGTTGTTTATTCATGGTGGTCACACTGTCAAGATATCTGACTTCTCCTGGAATCCCAATGAACATTGGGTAATTTGTTCTGTATAAGAAGACAATATCATGCAAGTGTGGCAGATGACAGAGAACATTTATAAGAATGAAAACCCTGAAGGAAATGTGGATCCAGAAGGACAAGAGTCCTAGGCATGTCTGCACTTGTGATCTTTGACTCTCCTCGTTTTTCTCTGAACCCTGAGATGGATTTAGCATTGGTTTGAAACAGACTCTGTTCAGCTACCCAACTACAATAGGTACCACCAACAGTGTTATTAGCCTAATTCATGGGTGTTTTCTAAATCTTAACTGGGGGCTTAATTCAACACATACACACTATCACAATGACCATCAAAATAATAGGACTTAACATAATCATTGGCCATTAATATTTCTCAACATCAATAGACTCAATTCTCCAGTTAAACAACATAGGCTAACAAGGACACTTCATACTCATCAAAGGAAAAATCCACCAAGAGGACATCTCAATTCTGAGTATCTATGCTTCAAATGTAAGGGTACCCACATTCATAAAAGGAACATTACTAAAGTATAAATTACACTTTGGAACACACATGTTAGTAGTGGTAGACAGCACTACCCATTCTAACCAATGGACAGGTCATCTAGACAGAAACTAAACAGAGAAATAATGAAACTAACAGATGTGATGAAGCAAATGGATGTAACAGATCTCTACCAAACTTCTCATCCAAAGTCAAAGGAACATACCTCCTTCTCAGCACCTCACGGAAAATTCTTGAAAAATGACTAGATACTTGGCCAAAAAGAAAATCTGAAGAGATAAAAGAAAATTGAAATAACTCCTTGCATCTTATCAGAATGTTGTGTCAGGGAAATGTTATAGATCCCTCAAAGCACACACAGGAGCCAGTCTAATGCAACTCACAGTAAGGTCTTTATTCTATTGTAGCTATCTCGCACCCCCCATAACACACTGCTGTCACAAAGGATGGTTCTGGTGGGGGGGAGCTCCAAATGTCTATTGGGCAAGGCTTTATAGTATTCAGCAAACAGGGAGTACATGTGTAAGCATCTAATTGGAAAGTTATTGTGGCTTTTAACATAATTGGCTGGTGCTGGGAATCATATCATATCACACTCCCTTCTGTATTGGTGGTTGTTAGGCAAGGGGTGGGCTTGTAATCTGGGGTACAGGTTTGTTGGGAGAGTAACCTGGAGACACTGGTCTTGTTGAAGGTGTAACCTGGAAACTCAGGTCTTATTAAGGATTAGCCTAAAGACTGGAGCTTGGCTCAGGTTTTGTTGGAGAGTAACTTCGAAGCTAATGGTAGATACCTGCCACGCACACTTGCGTGATGGCGGTATTTGAGGCGAAAACTTCAAGAAAAGTCAGCCTCCTGCCTCTGCATTGTTGCCTGGCACCCCAAACTCAGAGGTGGCCCAGATATGTCCTTGTACTAGTGTGCTAGGAACTCACCAAGATATCATATTCTTACAGGTAGCAAGGGAAAATTCGGACATTGCTTTCTGACCTTCACCAATGTTTCCAACTATCCTAGTTTAATGTTTTAAGTACTAGAGAGTAATTGTAAGGTTTCTCTCTAAGACATTAGCTGAAAGTGTTAGGTCGAGATTCTCCTCTGCCTGCCTCTAGCAAGAACCAGAGCATTAGCATAAGAATACCTCAACAGAGAGGGCTCTACCCCTCTTCCTCCTGCTCTACACCTGGCTTTTA
>NW_022196891.1:37493840-37495458 GCF_008632895.1 Mastomys coucha | reverse complement strand
CCCACCTGGCCAGAATCCCTTGTCCCGCGGAACAGGGACCCCGCGAGAAATCCCGGTCCGTGGCAGATACCAACCTGTTAGTTTAGCTGAGTTCAAACTTAAGTCAGGTTCTCTAAAATGGAGTCTGAACTTAAAAGCTTTGGAATCTCAAGACCACCATGAACTAAAGTTGGACTTCAACAACAGAAAAATTAAAAAGCCTACAAACGCATGGAAATTCAACAGTTCTCTATTCAATAATCAGTGGTTCAAGAAAGAAATAAATCAAAGACTTTCCGTAATTCAATGAAAATGAAGGCAAAACATACTCAGACATATGGGACACAATGAAAGCAAACTAAAGTTCATAGCACTAAGTGCCTTCATAAATAATGTAGAGAGATCCCATACAGGCAATTTAACAACA
The DNA here is from genome assembly GCF_008632895.1 of Mastomys coucha. Classification (NCBI taxonomy): domain Eukaryota; kingdom Metazoa; phylum Chordata; class Mammalia; order Rodentia; family Muridae; genus Mastomys; species Mastomys coucha. Next base: position 37,495,052 of record NW_022196891.1, on the reverse strand, counting down.
CACCTGAAAGGTCTAGAACAAAAAGAACCAAACACACCCAAGAGAAGTAGACAGCAGGAAGTAATTAAACTCAAGGCCTAAATCAATGAATTAGAAACAAAGAAAACAATGCAAAGCATAAATGAAACCAAGACCCAGTTCTTTCAGAAAATCAACAAGATAGACAAGCCCTTAGCCAAACAACTTAAAAGGGAAAGCGAGAATATCCAAATTAGGAAAACCAGGAATGAAAAGAAGACCATAACATCAGACATTGAGGAAATCCAAAGCATTACATCTTACTTCAAAAACATGTATGTCACAAAACTGGAAAATTTAAAGGAAATAGATGATCTTCTGGATAGATACCACTTACCAAAATTAAATCAAGATCAGGTAAACAATTTAATTAGACCTATAAACTCTATGAAAATAGAAACAGTCATTCAAAGTCTTCCAAACAAAAGAAACCCAATACCAGATGGGTTTATCACAAAATTCTACTAGATCTTCAAAGATGAGCAAATACCAATACTTCTCATACTATTCCTAAAAATAGAAACAAAGGGATTATTGTTGACCTCATTCTATGAGGCCACAGTCACCCTCATACCTCAAGCACACAAAAACACAACAAAGAAGAGGAATTTCAGACCACTTTCCCTTATTAACATTCATGTAAAAATATCCAATAAAATACTTGCAAGCTATATCCATGAACACATCAAAAACATCATTCACTGTGATCAAGTAGGCTTCATTCTGGGGATGTAGAGGTGGTTCAATATGTGAAAATCCATCAATGTATTCTACTATGTAAACAAACTGAAAGAACAAAACACATGATCATTTCATTAGATGCAAAAAAAATCATTTAACACAATCCAACACTCATTCATGATAAAAGTCTTAGAGACATCAGGGATATTGGTACATAATTATACACAATAAGGGCAAAATACAACAAGAAAATAACCAACATTTAATTAAATGGAGAGAAACTTAAAACAATCCCACTAAAATCAGGGAGGAGACAAGGCTTCTCACTGCCTCCATAACTATTCAATATGGTACTTGAATTTTTAGGTAAAGCAATATGACAAGGAGATCAAAGATATTCAAATTAGAAAGGAAGAGATCAAAATATCACTATTTACAGATGCTATGATAATTGATCCCAAAAATTCTACCAGAGAACTGCAACTAATAGACATGCTCAGCAAAGGGGCTGGA
>NW_022196891.1:37485832-37493830 GCF_008632895.1 Mastomys coucha | reverse complement strand
AAAAAACTCAGTTGCCCTCCTTTATACAAATGATAAACTGAATGAAAATGAAATTATGGAAACAACACCCTTCATAATAATCATAATTAATTTAAAGTATCTTGGTGTAACTGGAACCACGAAAGCAAGTAAAAGAACTGTGACAAGATCTTCAAGTCTTTGAAGAAAGAAGATATCAGAGTATAAAAAAGATTTCCCATACTCTTGAGTCAGTAGTATTAGCATAGCAAAAATGTTCATCTTACCAGAAACAATCTCCAGATTAAATGCAATTCCTATCAAAAATCCAACAAAATTATTGACAGACATTGAAAGAACAATTCTCAAGTTTATACAGAACAGAAACAACCCCAGGATATCTTAAACTGTCCTGTACAATAAAGGAATTTCTGGAGGTATCACCATCTGTGGTAGTTTCAATATGCTTGGTCAAGGGACTAACAATATTAGGAAGTATGGCCTTGTTGCAGTAGGTGTGGCCTTGCTGGATGAAGTCTGTCTATGTAAGGTTGGGAAAAAGAGAGCTTCCTCCTAGCTGCTTGAGAATACCAGTCTCCTTTTGCCTGTCTTAGGATCAAGATGTAGAACTCTCAGCTCCTCCTCTGCACCATATCCACCTGGATGCTGCCATGCTTCCTGCGATGATGATAATGGACCAAACCTCTGAACCTGTAAGCCACCCCTAATTAAATGTGTCCTTTAAAAGAACTGTCTTGGTCATGGTGTCTGTTCACAGCGGTAACACCTAATCAAGACACCATCCCTGATCTCAAGCTGTACTACAGAGCAATAATACTAAACCCCATATTGAATTGGCATAAAATCATACAGGTTAAACAATGGAATTGAATAGAAGACCCAGAAGTAAAACCATACCCCTATGAACACTTGCTTTTTGAAAAAGAAACCAAAACTATACAATGGAAAAAATAAAGCATCTTCAACACACTGTGCTGGTTTAACTGTATTCTACATGTAGAAGAATGCAAGTAGATCTACAGTCATCTCCCTGCACAAATTTAAATCCAAGTGGATCAAAGATCTCAACATAAAACTGAATATACTACATCTGATGGAAGAAAAAATAGGGCATATCATTAAACACATTGATACAGGGGACAACTAGCTGAAGGTAACATCAACAGCATAGACACTGAAATCATCAAGTAATTAACTAAAACTGAAATCATGAAACTGAAATGTATCTGAAAGGCAAAAGACACTGTCAAAGGAACAAAACAGCAGCCTACAGACTGGGAAAATATCTTCACCATCCCAACATCTGGCAGAGGGCTGATGTACAAAATATATAAAGAATTCAAGAAATTGGCAACAAACTAAACAACCCAATAAAAAATGGGGTACAGAACTAAACAGAGAATTCTCCACAGAAGAATCTTTAATGGCTGAAAGGCAGTTAAAGAAAGGTTCAACATCTTTACTTAGCAGGGAAATGTAAATTAAAATTAATCTAAGATTCCATTCTATACCCTTCAGAATGGCTAAGATCAAAAACTCAAGTAACAGCTCATGCTGGTGAGGATGTGGAGCAAGTGAAATCATTCTCCTTAGCTAGATGGAGTACAAAGTTGTGCAACCACTTTGGAAATCATTGTGGTGGTATCTCTGAAAATTGGAAATAGTTCTACCTGAATATCCAGCTATATCATTCCTGAGCATACCACAAGGATCCTTGCTCAACTATATTCCTGGTAACATTACATGTAATATCAGAAGCTGGAAACAACCCAGACCTTGACTGAATAATGTAGTACATTTTATACTTCCCCCCAACAAGTACCACAAATAAAGAAAAATTATTTCTTTTACACAATGAATTATTAATTAGCTATTAACAACAATAGTATTATGAATGGATAAAACTAGAAAAGATCATCCTGTGTGAGGTAACCCAAGCCCGACAAAACAAATATGGTGTATACTCACTTATAAATGAATACTAACCATGAAGTACAGGATAATCAAGCTAAAATACACAGACCCAACAAAGCTAAGTAACACATAGAGCTCCAGGGGCAGATGCTTGAATCTCATTGAGAAGTGGAAATAAAACAGACATCTTGAGTGGATGAAGTGAGGAAATTTGGGGAAAGAGGTGGGGAAAAGAACACAAGGGATCAAGTGTGGGGAGGCTGACAGGAGAGAGAAGTAGAATTAGGGTGACAGTGGTTGCTAACGCTGGAACAAACAAGAAATCTAGGACAATGGAAAATCCCAAGAATTTATAATGGCGACCCTAGCTAAGACTCCTAGCAATATTGAGATATGGAACCTGAAATGGTCACCTTCTGTAACCAGGCAGGACTTCTAATGGAGTATACCAACCCAGCCACCAAACCTTCAACACAAAATTGTTTGTGCCTGTAAGAGGTACTAAGATGAAGAGGGAGCAGAAAGTGAGGGAATGACCAGCAAAATGAAGAGCTCAGCTTGAGTCCCATGCCATGAAAGAGAGTCTATTCCTGACACTATTAATAATACTTTGCTCTACTTGCAGACAGGAGGGTAGCATAATAGCCATCAAAGTGGTTTCATCCAGCAGCTGATGAAAACAGACTCTGAGACCCACAGCCAAACATTAGGCAGAGCTTGGGGAATCTTTTAGAAAAAGAGAGAGGAAGAATTGAAAAAGCCAGAGAGGTCAAGGACACCACAGGAAAACATACAGAATCACTTTACCTGGGCATATGGGGGCTCAGAAAGATGAAACCAACTATAGACCATGCACAGGAGGCACCTATTCTCCCTAGGTTACACATAGGTAACAGATGTACAGCTTGGCCCTTATGTGGAATCTCTACCAGCAAGAGTAAGTGCTGTCTTTGCTTCTGTTGCCTGCCTTTGGATTTCTTTCCTCATACTGGAGATCCTTGTCTAGCTTCAACATAAGAAAATGAATCAGTCATACCACAACTTGATATGTTAAGGTGGATTAATATCTATGGGATGTCACCCTTCTTTGAGGAGAAAGAGAGGGCTGGAGGGTGGGTAGGTTAAAGGGAGGGACTAGAAAGAGAGGAGAGAGAGGAAGCTCCGATTCAGATGTAAAGTACTTAAATAAATTAAATAATAAAAAAGCAAAAATAAATAAACATTTATTACAAGTCAAAAAATTATAACTTGTTTGGATTCCTTCATATTCATTCCCTCCCTCTTCACATTCATCATCACCTTTCTCTCTGCCTGACCTTTGCCACCCTCCCAAGAAAAAGAAATATCCTATGATCAAATGTTCAAGTCTGAATGCTCAGAAACTGGCTTCTGAGACAGTCCCTGACCTCACAGAACCTACTCACTGTACTGTGGCATCTCTCCAAAATGGAATCCAGTATTTATTTGAGAGTAGGACAGGTAAGATAGTAAATGTAAGTATCTTAGTGTTCCCTGTTGGCTAATAATACTACCAGTGTTTTCAAAATGAAAGCATCTATATTTTGGAATACTCTTTCTTGCTATAAACTCATTTTGCTATTTAGCCCATAGTGAGTTTAATTATATTTATTTAAGAAATTTCACAGAACTACTTGAAAAAAATTGATTATTTTTAAAGATATAAACTAGAGTATGTACTGAGAGCACAACTGATAAAGCATAAGTAAGAAGGGGAAAGATGACTATTTATACTTGGGAACTACCATAGAAATAAACTATATGGACAATCAAAGATGTATCTTAAATATTTTCCACTTAGAAGCCAGATAATACAGCCATTATAAATTAAAACAAACAACCTAAACTGTCTTCACACACGTAACAATATCTGTGTGCATATGACCATACTGAATTCAGAAACAATAAGCTGAAGGAAGATAGAGAACTAAATGTAGAGTATGTTTTCATGTTGGTCCCCACAAGCTTGGTGATTGCTCAAAATAAAGATATGACAAAAGAAAACAAAAACAAAAACAAACAAACTAACCACAATGTGGAAATGTCATAGCCAAATCAACACCTAAGACAGAAACTCACCACCTCCTACTCTAATGAGCACCTCAAAAGATATTGAAGTGCTCATTAGGAGGAAGAAATTCATCTGTAATATTTTCCAATGTTAGGACTATCCTTTTTGAGATGACATTTGCAGATTTAGAAAACAAGTATCAAATAACTCTAACTTGTCCTTTGTACTTTCTGTTTTTCTCTTTTTGCCTGAAAGTTTATGAGCTCACTTGGATTTAAGCCCTGGGAATATCATCAATTTACACAGTGTGTCACAGAAACTCCAAGTGTTATGAGTTTGTTAGTAATCTTACAACTAAACTTGAGTTCTCATATAGTTTCCTAAATCGAGAACATATCATTTCTTCTGGAGTTGACTATCAAGTTCTCTAAGGTCATGGTTCTCCCATAGCTCATCCCTTTTGAGGGTTTGTTTCAGTCAAACCCTCAAAAACTACTTTATTCATATCTTAATTTCAGAAGAGAATATATCCCTGGAGGTCAAGCCATCCTTGGATGTTCTTGCTTATAAGTAAAATAAAGTTTGATGTTACTTTATGTTTCCTTAATAAAAATTAAAGAAACATATCATATCGGGTGGTTTGAACAAGAGATTTCCTTCATAGTCTCCACCATTTGAACACTTGGTACCACTGTTTAGAGAGGATTGCATGATGTAGACTTGCTGGGGGAAATATAAAATATACTCTTCCAGCCTAGACTTGCAGAGACTTGAAGTGCCAGCATGGGTGAGCACCCAGAGTGGTCCCATCCACTCAGAATGGGAGGGCGTATAGGGGAAGGAATGTTGGTGTGGGACGGGGTGACTGGGAATGGGGCAGTGAGCAGGATGTAAGGTGAATAAGTTTTTTTAAAAAAAAGTAAATTAAATTAAAATAATCCACTATTTTGTAAGTTACATTGCTGACAGTATTTCATCACAGAGGCAGAGAATTAAGTGATTCAGCATCTCACACCAGAATGTTCAGACATTTGCAGCTTTACCAAACACATAGTTACCTATTGACACCACGATGACAGTTTGTTTGCATTTAGAATAACCTACAAGTTTTTGATTTTCCTGCCTGAAGCCAAAAATAAAAACCACTGAAGTCACCCAGTCTGTGTAATTTTTTCTTCCCTCAATCCATTTTAAAATGTAACAAAACATAACTCATTTCAGAGACTCTGCATATATTTGAAGTAGAAATGTTAATCTTTTCTCAAGATCACATTATATTCAGCATATAGAAATAAGTCTCCATTAATATCATGTTTAAATTTTGTTTTACAGACATTCTATTAACATAAGCAAAAAGTCTATGCTTCTCATTCATTGTCTGAGGTTCTACTAACCATATATATCCAAATGCATTGGTTACTTCCTCTAAGTTTGGCTAAAAATGTGTGAACAATATAAATAGGAAATTTTCATGTATGTGCATCAGAGGAACAAAATTATCTACCAGAAGAATTATTATTAATAACTTGGAATGACAATAATTTGCAAAAATACTTTTTATCTGCATTTTTATTGAAACTCAGTTTTCTGGTTGGAGAGATGGCTAAGAGTGCTCTTCCAGAGTACCAGGGTTCAAATCCCAGCCACCATATGGCAGCTCATAACTGTCTGTAATCTCAAGACTTAACCCTCTCACATAGACTTACCTGTAGGCAAAACACGAATATATATAAAATAAAGGTAAATAAAATTTTTAAAAATTTTTTAAAAAATCAGTTTTTATACAATATACTCTGATCAAGATTCTGCCTCCCCCAGATTCTCCTAGATCTCCCCCACCTCCCCACCCACCCAAGTCCATACCTGCTTTCTTTCTTTAGAAAAGAAGCAGATGAAAAGAAAAGCAAACAAAACATAATAAAAAGAAAATAACTAAGAGAAAGCATATGAAACACACAGACACAGATATACACACAAAAGCCTACAAAACACAAAATCAGAAACAATGACATGCAAAGAAAAGACCAATAAAACAAAACAAGCCCAAGTAATGTGAGAGAATAGGTCTAAAGAAGTGCTGTTGAGTTCATGTGCTGTTGGACTTCTACAGCTGAACATGGGATGTACCTTTAAGCATAGCTTATATACCCAGTGAAATTCTCTGGAGAAATATGATTTTTTTTCTTTATAACTGGATAGCAAGTGGAAATGCTTCAAGCTTATAAATTGTAGACATTTTTAGCATCCCTGGATTTGGCATGATTCAAGCAAGCATTGGGCCAATGACTCCAAATCTCTGGCATAAATGTGTTCTTTTTACTCAGATGAACAGAACCCAGTTTCTAGCACTAGTGCCTGAAATAAAAAATACAACAAATAAAAAATGACTATTTTAATAGTGTTATCAAATGTATCAAAATTACCAGCCATTTTGGTGTAACCCCATAGTTTTTTTTTTTTTAAATAAATCCAAATCGTGTAACAGTTGTACCATTTTCCCCCTAAATTTTACCTCTATTTGTATGCTAATTTTCAAACTGCTGGCATGGACTGACATTCTCTGTTTAGGTCCTTACTTGGACATTCTGCACACACACCTGATCCCTTAGAAAATTTAAATTTTCACAACAGTAGCAGACTTCCAAAGACAAATAATCAAATCATGTTCTGTTTACCAATATTGTACCCAAGTTCAAAATATCATTTCTATGTTATTTTTTTTTTTTACTGCATGGATTGAGCACTCTTCCACTTGGAAATTTCTTCTGTAGTGACAGCTGCAACAAAAAGAAAGAACAAAAACATGTGCCCTGTGCAGCTTCAATGAGATGACAATTCATCCATGACTTGAGTCACAAATTCCACATGCACTCTTGACAATCTTTAAGGGAAAAATTGAGAGAAGGTATTAGGACAAGTGAAAACTCATAAATGAGTTTTAAATAGTGTATGGGTGTCTATGAGTATATGGGAGAGCTACCTAAAGATCACACCTTCCCTGGGAGGTGTGATTGGATACAGGTGTTCTAAAGTGAGGTTGCTAAGCAAGAAAAGACAAAACAACCACAAAGACCAGCCATTTTTACAGAAAGCAGAGGACAGGGAAGTGTTCGCTTTGCGAACATGTTGACAGCTGATCAAAGCCTGCTGAAAATAACCTAATATAAGCTCACCATGCCATACACAGCAGCTGCAGTCTTGTGAAAAATCTGAAGCAATGTCCTCAGCACATGAGGGGAAAACCAAGTAAGAATAGACTCTTTGCAGACATGATCAAGCAGTGATATGAGCACATGTCCTAAGTTTTCATGACTTCTGCTGGCAGCTGTGTTCTGTAGCCTTAACTTTACTTAAGAAAAATATTTGAGAATCCTTTATGTGTAATGTTAGTAATTCTTAAGAATCAGAAAAAAGTAAAAATGAATAACATATGTATATATTTAAATATATGTAAATAGAGAAGGAATTATATAAGAAAACAGATAAAAATATCAGAAATGGCTAATAAATAAAAATGAATAATCTTTTTTATTTTTAATCATCTATTTTTTATGTGCATTGTGTGTGTGTGTGTGTGCATCTTCACACTACTTGTACACAATACCCATAGAGGCAAAGAGGAAGCATCAAACCCCCTTAAAATGGATTTAAGGCAGCTGTAGCCAGAATTTGGGTGTTGAAGACTCAACCTTCATCTTCTACAAGAAAAACAAGAAAAAAACTAGACACAGGAACTATATGACATTAACAGTTTTAAAATTCAAATATTTACTATTGATGTGTTTATAAAAAGATAAACAGAGGAGCGATATGTTCTATGGGGGTATGGTGAGGTATGGGGGAAGGGGTTGCCTCAGTGGGACCATGCTGAGGAATCCCTTCCCCCTGAAGGACGAGCCACACAATGGTATAGTATAGAATAGAGTTTATTCAGGGCATGGGGAGGGAAGATAAGAGGGTAGTAGAGGCAGAGAAAGGCAGAGAGAGAAAGACAGAGACAGAGAGAGAAGAGAAGAGAAGAGAAGGGAAGGGAAGAGGAGAGGAGAGAAGAGAAGAGAAGAGAAGAGAAGAGAAGA
>NW_022196891.1:37483152-37485737 GCF_008632895.1 Mastomys coucha | reverse complement strand
GAGAAGAGAAGAGAAGAGAAGAGAAGAGAAGAGAAGAGAAGAGAAGAGAAGAGAAGAGAAGAGAGTAGGGAAGCAGAGGCTGGTCATGAGCACGTGGAGAGGGGAAAGGAAATGGGAGAGATGATGGAAAGGAAAGCAAGGAGGGGCAAACAGCCCCTTTTATAGTGAGTCAGGCCTACCTGACTGTTGCCAGGTAACTGTGTGGGGCAGAGCTTAGACAGAATGCTAACAACTATAACCATGCTTTTTTTTAAAAAAAAATGTGAGCAATTATTTATAAGTTAAAAATGGCATAAGATATTCTAGAAAAAAAACTTATCCAGAACATTAAAACTAAGAAATATACAGGAGAATCTGAATATATACAAACATGAAATAGTAATAAGAGAGTTTATCAAAGTCTTGAGATACTAGGGGAACTGAAAAAGAAAGATGTATTTTGATTCTAATGAAAATTCATCAGCTTAAAGTTAATAAAAAGATGGGAGATTGGATAAATCTGATATGTACTGTATCTGAACTCAATTAGAGGTTATTTTGAAATAAATGAGCAACATATATTATTCAACAAAAATTATTCATACTGATGAATAGTTAAAACATACAATGACCTCACAAAATACAGTATGATAAGAAAATTTACAGTGGAGAAAATAAAACTATTAGTAAGTACAGAAAGAATGGGAAGAAATATTTATACATATTAGTACCCAAGGAAATGCAAATTAAGTGATTAGAAGACTCCAAACATAAAGGAATCTTTGTATACTATATAGGGGTGTTGTTTGCTGTCAATATTTTGAATAACACTAATATATTCCTGTAAAATAAAATTTCATGCATTACCTCCTAGAAATAGAAAAATCACTTCAATAATACTTCCAGAAATATTTGGTCCATATAGACCATGTATAAAGGCACATTGCAATGTGTTAGGACAGCAAGAAGTTGAAACAATTTAGGTCACTGTCACTGAAGGCATGGGCATCAGTGATAGAAATCCATAAAGCACAATATTTGCAAATATAAGCATACATTTCAAATATAATTCTGAATAAAATAAAATAAGATACCCTATAAAAATGCATGGAGAAAATAATTTACACCAAAACTATAACACATTTTAGAGGAATGTGAGCAAAAGGTATATACTCACTATTATTTATAATAAATTTGACAACTGAAAGGAAGGAGACAATAATAGGAAATGGAATAGCAATTTAAAAATTACATTAGGAACATTGGATTAGTCCTTTCTGTCCTAAATAGCTGACAAGAAATCAAGGAGGAATTATTTATTTTGGTTCATGATTTCAGATGTTTCCATCCAGAGTTCATTGGTACAGTGAATCTTAGGAAAACATCCTACAGTATGAGAGAGAAGGAAAAGAAAGATTTTTGTCAAAATACAGAGAAAGCAAGGCAGAACATGCTCAGAGATTTACCTCTACCAAGCCACCCGCAGGGATCTAGTTCATATGGGTTGACCACCTCCCAAAGTTTCTGAGCCTCCAAAATTATTGCTATAAGCTGGGTCCAAAGCATTCAAGCATAAGTTGACTGATTCAAACTGACTTCTCACTGAATTGCTCTGCTTGGAAAAATTGTCTCTGAATTCCACACACTGAATTACACTCACTGTACTGACTGAAGGAAATGAACAGAACTGAACAGAACTGTACAAACTTAACTGAACTCAACTACATTCAACTGGACTACACTGAACTGAACCAAACTCAAAGAACTCCACTGCATTAAACTAAATGGAACTTTACTGAACTCCACTCACTGAACTTCCCTGCCCCCTTTCTCTTATCTGCCCTGCCCCTTTCTCTGATCTGCCCTTCAGTAGTCTCTCTTTGCTATGTTGTTCTTCTGAGAATTAGGTGTATGTGATCTCTGACTAATTCTGTCAAATCTTTCTCTGATTTGTCACTTTGTCTGACCCTCAGTTAAATGTCACTTTCAAACATGGCTGCTTCCTTCTTCAAACTAAAGTTACTGTCATTGTTAGGGATTAAAGGTGTGTATACTAAGGGCATGTATGTATTCTAACCAGATCATATTGTAATTTAGGGCATGCCTCCCAGATCATATCTTTGGATGTGATTCCTTCCCAGGGCAGCCATGTTGTTGGATTAAAATTCCTCTAGAGCATAACAGTCTACTACTGGCTCATGATTACCTCATAATGCAAAACACATCTAGGTCCATATCAAACATCCTCATAATCTTAACACTTTCAATATTGTTAAAAATTCTAAGTCTAGAACAAATGCTGAAGTTCAAAAAATTCTTCTAACTGTAAGCTATTCAAAAAATTTAAAATAGAATAAATTCTCATATGTAATTACAGATAGCATGTATTCACATAAAAAGAAGGAAAGTGACACAAAAAGAAAATATTGGCTAGAAGCAGGACCTAAGTCAAGCAGAGCATTATAGCTCTATTTCTGGGAATGGAGCATGTAAGAGCATGATGTGAGTTCTAAAAGGCTTGTGCACCTCCAATGCTGTTTCTTTTTATTATAATTAGATATTTTCTTTATTTACATTTCAAATGATATCTCCTTTCCCAGTTTCCC
>NW_022196891.1:37461547-37483142 GCF_008632895.1 Mastomys coucha | reverse complement strand
AAAAAAAAAAAAAAGAAAGAAAGAAACTTGTCCCCTGCCCCCTCTCCCTGATCAACAATCAACCCTCTCCCACTTCCTGGCCCTGGCATTCCCCTACACTGGGGCATAGAACCATCACAGGATCAAGTGCCTCTCCTCCCATTGATGACCAACTAGGCCATCCTCTGCTACATATGCTGCTGGAGCCATGAGTCCCACCATGTGTACTCTTTGGTTGGTGGTTTACTTCCTGGGAGCTCTAGTTAGTTCATATTGTTGTTCATCCTAAGGGGCTGCAAAACTTTATAGCAACTTGAGTCCTTTCTTTAGCTACTTCATTGGGGATCCTGTGCTCAGTCCAATGTAGGGTTGTGTGTCTTTACTTCTGTATTAGTCAGGCACTGTAAGAGCCTCTCAGGAGACAGCTATATCAGGCTCCTCTCAGCCAGCACTTGCTGGCATCCACAATAATGTCTGGGTTTGGTGATTGAACATGGGAAAGAATTCCAGGTAGAGCAGTCTCTGGTTTGTCCTTCTGTCTGTCTCTGCTCCATAGTTTGTCTCTGCAACTCCTTCCATAGGTATTTTGTTCCCCCTTCTATGAAGGATCGAAGTATCCACTCCTGGGCATATGCCCAGTAGATGCACCAACATATAATAAGGACACACGCACCACTATGTTCATTGCAGCCTCATTTATAATAGCCAGAAACTGGAAACAACCCAGATGTCCCTCAACAGAGGAATGGATGCAGAATATGTGGTACTTTTACACAATAGAGTACTACTTAGCAATTAAAAACAATGAATTTATGAAATTCTTAAGGAAATGGATGGATCTAGAGAATATCATCCTGAGTGAGGTAACCCAATCACACACATGGTATGGATTCAATGATAAGTGAATATTAGCCCAGAAGCTCGGAATACACACAGTACAATCCACAAACCACAAGAAAGTCAAGAAGAAGGAAGTCCAATGCTATTTCTTTGGCTGTATCTCACTTGGCATTTGCACCAGCCTGACTCTACTTTTTGCCTACATCCCTGATTCTGGAGTTACTCAATGTGGTTTAAGATTTGCCCTCATAACCTCATCCACCATCCTCTCTGGAGTTTTCTTCAGGAGAAATCAAGCTTGCTATAGTTTTTCTGGCCTTACATATTTTATTGGGAAATGGGTAGAATCCTCCATAATCCTGAAGCTCTTATATTCTTCATGGTTGCAAAATCAGTATCATATTTGTGACACCAAACTCTGCTGTCAGCCCTGGAAGTTCCCAGGCACCTTAGCAACCACGGAGGCAGGAACTTTAATGTCTAGGCAATTGAGGACTAGAAAAACAAAACAAAACAAAAACAAAAGCAACTTCTCCAGACCATCCTGTTAGAACAGAATGTACTTAATGTACTCTTTCACTAAGATAAAGTATTATACACTTCTATTATTGAACTTAATTCTTAATCAGTTTTTAAGTGCCATCCAGAAGACCACTTCTAAAATATTTGGCTTTTCTTTAACAGTGTCAATATATATATATATATATATATATATATATATATATGTATGTATGTATGTATGTATATATATATATATATTCTTTCTTTTCACCTTTGCATGCATTCCTTTTCTTTTGCTTGAACTGCATGTTTCTCTCATGTTTATCTTATGTCTTTTTCTCCAAGTCATTACTGTAAACTAAAAGCAGCCAGTAATGGTAGTAACAGGCTCTCCATGCATCTTGTAATTGTCCCTGCCAAGTTGCCCATTACATCTAAATACAGTGTTATTCAAGTTTACAAGATACCGATAAAATGAAGGCAAATTCTTTATCAAAATATAGAACCAATGCTCTCTAATCCAATTTGCTGTAGAGTTTTCTCCCATATTTGAAACATACTGAATACAGACATTACTGGCTGCATTTCCACTGGCATTCTTGTCTTCTATAACCCTACAGAAAGCATCCACTAAACCCTGATTATAGCTTTCAGGGAATTTGCTAAGCTACAACTCCAAATTTCCAAATTCTTCCTCCAAGCCACTTAAAAGCCCAAAAGAAGGCATGGCCATCTATTCACTATGGCAGTCTCACTTCTCTGCCAGTTTTCTATATTTGTTACTTTATTATAACTGTGAGAAAATACTTAACAAATGCAATTTGAGAGAAGAGTTATTTGGTTTAGTTTATGGATTCAGAGGGTTCAGCCTGTGATTTCATGGCTCCATATGCTTATTCAGAACATCATGGCATTGTGACTATGTGGTCTACAAGTACTATTTCTATCACTGAAGACCAGAAAGTAGAGAGAGCAATAAAAAAGTGAACACTAACAATACATCAAAGACCCACCCAATGACTTAGTTTGGCTAAGTAGGCTTCATCTCAGAGATTCTTGATCCTCCAAAATACTGACACCAGATTGGGATCAAGTGTTCAAATATGAGCTGGTTATATGAACGAAGGGGAGAATCCTTGCAGCAGGAGTTTATTAAGTGAGATCGAATGAGGAATAGGGGAAGGAGTGATGGAAAGGACATATAATCAAAATTAGTGATGAATGAAGAACATAGAAATAACTATAGGCTAAATAAGTATATAATTTACTCAAAATGAAATATAACAAATGTGAGTAGAGGTGCTCTCCAAAAGTATATAATGATGTTCTAAAATCCAAGGATTATGAAACAAAACTTACAGAGGATATGAGATACCTTCCCTGAGTCATTAGTCAAGATGACCTTGAAGCCCCCAAAACAATACTGGCTATTGTCATTGTTCTTGTCTTCTCACCAGAAATGACAGATAAGACTTTACGCTGCAGACATCATATACTTTGGTTACATGACACTGAGAAATCAGGCTGAAACTGAACTGGAAGCTTTCTCCCTGCTGGCTAATATTCTTAGTGGTAGAAGTGTGATACAGACTCCTGAGGGAGCAAAGTCATCAATGGTCTCTAATCAGATATGAACTCTGCATACTGTACTACTAATGCACCAAACAAGATCTGCCTGCTATTGAAACAGTGATATAGCTGAAATGGGAAAGCCAACTGCTTTCTGGTTAGAGTTGAGGTCCACTCTTTAGGAGGAAAATTGTTCATGGTACTTTAAACCTGGTGTAAAGTCCATGTCTGTGAATGCCATAGTTTTTGGGTCTGTGAATTGTTGAAGAAGCATACCCCAGCTCAAACAGTATGCAAAAGTAAAGATCAGTTTTTACTGCACTCAGAGGCCTGATTACTTCAGGATGGAAAGAGGCAGACTGAATTAAAAGATTCAAATTTAAAACCAAGAAGAGGAACATTAGGGAAGGGTAGGTGTTCTATATCTTGCTTGGTGGGTTCTATTTCTGGAATCTGGGTGATGCTATGATTCAGACTATTTTTGCTTCATGTCAAGAGGAATACCTCTTAACCTCTTGGCTGCAAGCTTGGCTAAGTGTCCTTTTACAAGTTGGGGTTGGGGTCCCTTTTACATAAGCCTGCTGTTGTTCCAGAAACTTAACTAGCCTAGTCTGCGAAGTAGAAACTCAGGCCTAGTCATCTGAACTGCTAGTTTGCAGCCTGTCATGGAGGCAGCCTAGCTCAGGCCAACTCACTCCTTTCCATAGGTCTTAGGAGAAAAATCTACTATCATTATATCATTAAACAGATATGTTGCCAAATATCTTCTACTATTTATGTTTATATCCATAAACAACCTTGACTCTCAGCAGATCAGAGAAACTTCTTGTTAAGATGTATAGGAGTTAATGTAGAGATTGAAAACTTGTCAAAGTTCTCAGAGTAATTTTTGAGTGCTCAGGCCTAACTAGACATCTGGACTTCCCCTTCCAAGGCTCAGAAAGCATACAGCAGGAAGAAAAAATATTAAAGGAATGGAGAACAGGGAGGAATGATGTGAATTTCTGTCTTTTGGACATGGCATGCCAACTGTAATAGTAATTTCACAGCAGATGTCATTATGTGCCCAATGTATTAGGGAGAGGTGCATATCTCCTTGAGTAGTTATCGTAGGTCATGTGCTATCAGGATAGGGGAAGTCATTTTCTTCAGTAGTATAGCCTCTGCTAAGTTACTCAAACTACAGTAAATAACTCTCCATCCATGGTGATGCAAGACATGCTAATTAAACTCAGTGTGTCTCACAAACAGAAGAAACAACAGAAAGATTTGTAAGTCAGTTTCCCTATACAGAAGTACATACAATATAATATGAATATAATATGTTACATTTCCTATGTGTACACATAAGACGTAAACTTTGTGAATATTGATCCTCCTTGTAATGTCAACAACTTTTTAAAAATTAATTCATTTATTTAGTTTACATAACAATATCAGCTCTCCTCTCCTCCCAGTACACCCATATGAAGATCCTCCCCCACTCCTCCCTCCCCTTCTCATGTGAGAAGAGGGAGTTCCCCACTGGGTATCATCCCCACCTCCCAATTGCCACAACTACCCCACCACCCTAGGCCAGCATATTAAGTCACTGCAGGATTAGGCACATCCTCTCCCACTGAGGCCAGACAAGGTGGCCCAGTTAAGAGAATGAGATCAACAGACAGTCTGGCAACAGATTCAGAGAGAGTGCCCTCCCTTCCACACACACACCAGTTGTTGCGGTACCTGCAGGCTGATCAAGTTTCACATCTGTTACATGTGTGCAGCCTATGCTCACTTTGCGGTTGGTGGTTCAATCTCTGGGAGCACCCAAGGGTCCAAGTTAGTTGACTCTGTTGGTCTTCCTGTAGAGTTCCTGTCCACTTCAGAACCCTTAATCCTTCACCAAACTCTTGCATAAGACTCTTTGAACTCCATCTCATGTTTGGCTATGGGTCTGTGCATCTCTTTCCATTGGCTGCTGGGTTGGGCTTCTCAGTGGACAGTTATGCTAGACTACTGTCTGAATAAAGAGTAGTAAATACCTTAAATATTTAATAATGTCTAATTGAAAAAAAATAAGTGGAAACAGTTAAAGGTATCCTATCGCTGCTATCCAGGTAGAACTCACGAAAGGGGTAAAATGTGAATGCTAAGGCTGTTATGTACAATGATTTGCCTTTAAAAAGTGTAATATTGTTTCAGAGTCTTTGAAAAGAAGTATGACTCAGCTTGGCATTTTGGCATAAAATAAATTCATGGATATGAAAGAAATCTGTCAGTATCAAAAATTTGCCCTAAAAGAGCTCTGGAAAAAAGATAAATCAAAATTAAAATTCTTATAACTGATGAACAATGTTTAGAAAGAACTAGTTATGTCATTTAAATGTAAAAACTAATATTAGAAAAAAAGGAATATTGATATTAAATTTAAATAGCTTTGGAATTATAGAAAAATGTTAAACCTAGTAAAATTAGAAAAGAAAAATATTCTAACGACAGAAGAACTGTGCTTTATAGTGAGGCTATTGAATATATCCATGAAACCTGTGTTGGGCAGTAAAGTGGAAGTTAGAAGGGTTTATGTGATTGTCAAGCACAAGCTTTAAATTATTGTGTAATCCAACAGATCCCATCCCTCCTGCCTTGTTAACTGACACATTCCAGATGGCACAGGTCAAAGACAAAATGCATTCTCATTCCCAAAGTAGCCTATTAAAAAATAGGTACATTGAGTGAAGCACAGCATAAACAAACACAAAATGTTGCTGCAGAAATACATACTTTAAATGTTTAAGTTATTTGTATCTTATAATGCAAACAGGACTTTTTAATCTGGACTTTTTATACATGCAATCAAGTAGTTAACAAAGCCTTGTCGCTCCACTTACTAATTTATCTACTACTACTTCCTCTTGCATGGTCTCAATCTAAAATGTCCCATGTGTCATTGCTGACTTCGTGACACTGGTAAACTCATATAAAAATCTCTCATAAAAGGGAATAGTCGGATGAGGAGGTGAATATGATCAAAACCTATTGTATATAATTCTCAGATAATTAAATAAAAATGAAGAAAGAAGACCATAGGTTGCCTGCCAGTATTCCTACACAACATGAATATATGATTTGACATTGTTAATCAAATACATAAGCAGAATTAACACAAAAATTGAGTTGGATGAGCACCAATCTCAGTGCCTTGCTTCATGGTTCATCTCAGGAATGGTATGTCTTCCTTCCCTTCTAACCATGGTTTTGGAGTTTTGTTCTGATAACTGACCAAGAATGGAAATAAAAGACTGGTAAACCAAATGGCTTCCATATTGGTTTTATTTATCACAATCACAAAGTTTTACATGGAATATGGTCATTACAGTCTTCACTCTCAGAATTAAAAACTGGATTGTGACAAAAATCACTGAGAGTTGGGGAAAAAAATCTATTTTTATAAATTGCACAGACACAGATTTCAAAATTATAAGATCCAGAATTAAGAAAATAAAATGCGTTTGTAGATTACCCAGAATGCAACACAAAAAGATCATGTAAAAGGAAAGTAGAGATTATGAGAACAAGGTAGAAGGAGAAGGTCTGAGGCATAGGTCCTGGGTTGGGGGAAAATACATGTGCACACACACACACACACACACACACACACACACACACACACACAGATGCACACATGAGGCAGAACATTTGAAATTATTATAGCTGAGCATTTTTCAGAATACATTTAAAATACAGGAAGCAAAGAGTGGAATAGTATTTAGGCAGAAGTTCAGATTCATACCTAACCACACAATAATGTCACTGAAGGACACAACGGAGAGAGACTTCCAACAGAAAACAATATATTAAAATAAGGAGTGAAGTAACATATAATTAAAAACATAACAATAAAGTCTTAAAAAGCAAGATAAATAAGGATAACAGAAAATAAGCAGAGCAAGATATTATTTGTATTATATTAAGTAATTTGAAACGACCAGCAATAGATATGCCTGTGATAAGATTAATCAGAAAAAGAAATTTACACATTAAACAGTATAAAGATTAAATAATGAAGGTGTTATAAACAAAGTCAAGCTGATATACTTGAAAGAGGTATGCAATAGTTATTAAATTCTTAGTAAAATATGGAAATTATTGCAATTAAAATTGATTAAAAATAACAAAATGAAAAGTACAAAGCCATAAAAGCAAATGATTTGAATTCTAGCTTCAGTTAAAAAATCACAAACTGATTATCAGAAGTGTTATGAACTCTTTTTGTTCCAGTACGAATGTTGATGGCCTGTGTAGACTAAGGCCAGTGCTCAGGCAGGGGAGATCATAACTGAAATGATAGATGTGAGCCTCAGTCCAGGAAAGAGAAAATGAATGTGTTCTCTAGTTCCTTACACACTTAAAACTTTCACACATGAACTACACAAATCTGTGCACACACATGCATGTGTCCACACACAAACAGACAGACAGACACACTCACACACATTTCAAGAACAAGACTGGATAATGAGCATACTGTGATCCAAGGTCTGCAAGCCAAAGGTTGGGGGACATTATGAATATCAGGAATGCTGGCATTAAAAAAGTCTTTTCTCCATGGACTGGCTCAGTCAAGCTTGTCTCAGTGTTTGCCATGTTTAATAAAGAGGTAGGATATAAGTCTTTTTTGTTTTGTTTTGTTTCCTTTATTTTAACTTACTTAAAATTTTCTTTATACATTCAATAACACTTTCAGTTCCTCTTACCCCTCCCATATCCTTCCCACCTCCCCATCCACCCAACTCCATGCTCTTTCTTCTTCATATCAGAAAACAAACAGGCAAATACTAAAAGGAGAAATAGAAAAGAAACACACCCACCCCCTACACACACACACACAACCAAAAAATTGGAAACCATAATACATAAGCAAAAGTAAAAGACAAGTAAGATAATGGATGTTCAAACAAAGCAATATGAGACAAAAAGTGTATAAAATTCTACAAAATGGCTACCAAAAAAAGCACAGAATTCATTTTGTATTGGCCATGCTACTGGGCATGAGCTTACACTTATGTGTAGTTAATACACCCAATAAGACACCATTAGAGAAAACAAAGTATGTGTTAGCTGTAGATAACTTCTCGTTTAAGGATGGAAGTACAAAAAGAAAGGAAACAAACAAATAACAATAGCACCACCAACAACAACCAGTGTCTTAAAGACACAGAGGACTGGTGTACACATGAACTCATGGAGCCATGGCAGCATTTGTGGGGTCTGCACAGGTTCAAGGCAGATGAGTTCCCAGCACTGAAAGGAAGAAGTAAGTGATCACTGTGCATATTTGTCTAATTTTAATGGTGCACTCATTTGTTGTAAATACTTTTACTGGTTTTGGTTGACATGGCTCTCTTGCATTTTACCATATGCCAGCAAAGAAGCTTAGGTAGTATTATCTTCCTCCAACATGGAAAATTTCATGATTACATTTTGCTGGAATATAAAGTATGGGCTGTCTTTCCTGAGGTTGGTACATCTACTTCATTGGTTCTCCCTATGCCTTTGCATGACCTTCACCTTGCACATATTTTGTATACTATTAACATTTTCTTCTTTTCTTTAAAGATTTGTTTGTTTTATGTAAGTACACTGTTGATGTCTTCAAACATACCAGAAGAGGGTGTTGAGTTTCATTACAGATGGTTGTGAGCCACCATGTGATTGCTGTAAATTGAACTCAGAGCCTCTGGAAGAACAGTCACTGCTCTTAACCACAGAGCCATCTCTCGAGCCCATTATTAACATTTTCTAAGAGTGAAGTGGAACATCTAGAAATTAAAGTGCTAGATCAGTGAGAGGTAGCACACCTGAACTAGGTAGTGATTTTGATTATGAAACATTACCCAGAGATGCAATAAGGGTAATGAAAGTCATATGTACATTCTTGTAATATTAAAAAGAGAATTTATGCACATCATTACACCCATCTCCCAGGATTTCTAATACATAGCCAATTAAATAGTGCATTTCTTCTCAAGAATGAGACTGTCTTTGTCCAGATTGATGACAGCTAGAGGAACAAAAAGTTCACAAGAAATCTATATACGTAAAGGGGAGACTCTTTGAAATCACTGTGAAATAACACAGATACCATAGGACATTCTTGACTTAAGCATTATAATCTTTTCTGCTACCATCAGAGGTTAAAGAAAATCCATATATCCTCAAAGGCCATCGTAAATACAGAAAGATGATAGTGCTCCTAGTAACCAATACTGTTATGAAAACAGGGGTGGGAAATTCTTCTCTCTTTCCACACCCTTACCCATGCATTAACAAACAAAAGAATTTGAAGACATTTGGTCAATCGGCTCTGCAGAAAACCTTGCTTCAGCAATCAGAAATGTAAAAGGCTTTGAAATCAACATTAGCTTTGATGTTTCTCATTAGTTTGATCGTAGGTCTGTGTGTCCTTCACTGCCTTACAGGACAAAGATTTTATGTTAATTATAATACCTTTATTTTGCCTTGATTATGAGTAACAAAAATACTGAGTTTTGAGCAATGTTCTACATTTGGGGGAGGCGGGGATGTGTATTATTAGTATTTTGTTCCAAGCATGTTACCACGTCTTACCATTGTGATTAACCTTGGCTCAAAAAAAAAAAAAATCTGTGTAAATGTAAATTTTAGTCAATATTCTAACAATGTGTTCCAAGTCCAGGAAGCCCATTTCATGTTTTTCCAGAGCATCCAAATCTGGCCCAATGTCAGTCACTCATTATATCGGAAGGTAGCTTCATGGTACAGAATTCATTGTCTTTTACAGCAGACTATTGGTTTGAAACATGTCCTGTGTCCAAGAGTAAATTTGTCAGGACAGCTCAGTTCTGCTCTCTCCACGAGATATTCATGACTTTATGTCTGTGAAGATAATCTAAGTCAATAGGGCAATTTGTTAGCTGCCCTGTAGCAGAAAACTTCAACACTGAGTTCAAGAGGAAAACAGAGAATTTATAGGGTTTTGCAAAAGGCTTTAATCAGCTCCATGCGTACATGAAGAGAATTGTGATGTCATGGGGTCTGAATGAGCTGCAGACTTCTGGATTGCACTTGTGTTACTCATCTATGGATTGATTTCAGAGCTACTGTCTGTGGAGATGCTGCTGCTTCTCTTTTGCATTAGTGTAGAGAATGCAGCAAAATCCCACTACAGTGTGTGGAGTTTGTGATATTCCAAGAAGCTCATTAGATGTAGAGCCCCATCTTTGCAGTTGGTGGCTGAAGAACCAAGAGTTCATCTTGACCACTTTTTGAGGTAAACTGCAAATAGCTTTCCAGATGGGAACTTGTGCAAGAGTTCTGAATACAGCTTCTTCCAAAAATCAACATTGTTTTTTTTTTTAGATAAATTATTACACGCTATGTGTAGTTTTCTCAATAGATGTCATTATATATAAAAACATAATCAGAAGAGAATTGGAATAGACAAGGAACAGAAAGCATACCCCGGAGTTTAGAATTTTATAGCCAACAAAATCATTGTGTATTTTGAATGAGAAAGGCCCTTCCCTGTAGGCTCTCATATTTCAAAGCTTGGTCCCCTGTTGGTAGATCTGTTTAGGAATGATTAAGAAGTGAGATTTTCTTAGAGAAAAAAAAGTGTCATTGGGTTATTATGCTATCCCCAGTTATTATGCTATCTCTCTGTCTGTCTATCTGCCTCTCTCTGTCGTCTCTCTCTGTGTGTCTTTTTGTCTTTGTGGCTCCTCTCTCTCTCTCTGTCTCTCTCTCTGTCTCTCTCTCTCTCTGTCT
The DNA here is from genome assembly GCF_008632895.1 of Mastomys coucha. Taxonomy (NCBI): domain Eukaryota; kingdom Metazoa; phylum Chordata; class Mammalia; order Rodentia; family Muridae; genus Mastomys; species Mastomys coucha. Next base: position 37,472,462 of record NW_022196891.1, on the reverse strand, counting down.
CTGTCTCTCTCTCTCTCTCTCTCTCTGTCTCTCTCTCTCTCTCTCTCTCTCTCTCTCTCTCTCTCTCTCTCTGTCTCTCTGTCTCTCTCTCTCTCCCTCCCTCCTTCCTTCATTCCTCTCTCTGCCTCCTGCTGTGGATCAGATGCAAGCTCCCAGCAACTGGCCCAGCACAATGGATGTCTGCCTGCCTGCTTTAAAGTTTTTTGTCATGATAGTCATAAACTCTTACCATGCGAAATCATAAACCCTTCATTGTTTTATTTTTATAAGTTTTCTTGGTCATGAAGTCTTAGCACAGCAAGAGAAAAATAGCTAAGAAAATTATTCTTAAAAGCAGAAGGATAAATATTTTTTCAAAATCTAAGGGAATCTCACCTATATCTGAGAGAAATGTGAAATATTTTGTGGGTAGAAATAATATGAAATATTAAAAACAGATCTATCTAAAATGAATGCTTAGAAAGAGACAAACTATAATAAAATCTATTTTCCTCATTTTTAATCAAACTTTAAAAGCTGGAATTATGAAATTATCTGTAGTGCTATATAGGGAATAATATGTATTTGACAAAATGGTAGAAAACTTTATAGCACATATTATAAATGTTACTGTATTAACATGCTTTAAAAATCAATTTGGAAGTATGGAATCTCAGGATGGAATCTGGATTTTTAATAAGAGATTATCTGCAATATAGATGGCATAATGGAGTTCAAAGTGGAGAGGAAGAAATACTAACTTAGGAAGCAGAAAGCTGATGGAATCGATGTGACTAAAGCAAAAGGAAGTAGGGAATAGCCTTGGATATGTTGATACAGGTAACAATATTCTGAACAGAACATTGTTGCACCTTGCTACTAAGGTTGTAGTCTACCATGTCTGGATAGCTCCTCTGAGCTTGGCACAAAATGGAGGCCTCCCTTTTCTTAGGGGTGAGGACTTCCTTTTTTCTCCATAATCTGAGGAGCCTGACCCCAAATTCTCTGCCTGAATGAATATCACATAGTCCTTAGTAAGCCCACAAGTTCAACTCTCCCACCCCATAAAACTCATCCAGCTAGTACCTAGGATTCCTGGAATGCCATTCTTGACAAATAAGGCATTAACAGTACTTTAAGTTCCAGCCAATGAAACTTTACCCTAAGAAGAACATCATTTCACTTTTTATGGTTGACATATAGCACTTGTGCATACCAAATAAAGTGTATGCCTACACAGATACCCTGAATAAAAGTATGCAAATAAGCAAGAGTTGTTTCATTAAAAATCCTTGGAGAAGCCATCTTCCCCATATAGGTACTAACAAACAAATGGAGTCTGATCCTGTAGACCCTGCCTTATCCAGACACCACGTCAGTCCTTCCAGCCTGGTGTGCAGCAAAATCTAGACACAATGAGAGGTAGGAAATGGACCCCCAGTTGGTCTGGGACATGAATAGCATAGAACACCAACAACTCAGGCACTAAAATCAACAACTAATAACTGGGACCTCGTGAAACTTAAAAGCGTCCGTAAGGCAAAGGACACTGTCAATAGAAGAAAATGGTAGCCTAAAGAATGGGAAAAAATCAGATTGTCATCAACCTTATGTCCAAGAGAGGTCAAATATCCAAAATACATAAAGAATTCAAAAAATTAAACACCAACAAATCAAATAACCAAATTTAAAAATGGAGTGCAGAGCTAAACAGATTTCTTAATGGAGAAATATTGAAAGGCTGAGAAAAATTTAAAGAGATGTTCAATACTGTTAGTCATCAAGGAAATGCAAATCAAAAGGACTCTGACAGTCCATTTTACACCAGCAAGAATGGCTAAGGTCAAAAACACAACTGATAGCATATGCTGTCAAGGATGTAAAGAAAGGGGAATACTCTGTCATAGACAGTGGTAGTGTAAACTTGGACAACCACTTTGGAAATCAATCTGGCAGTTTCTCAAAAATATTTGGAATACTTCTATCTCAAGACCACGCTATTCCACCCTTAAGCATATACCCAAAAATGTTCCATCATACCACAAGGACAACTGCTCACCCATGTTTATAGTGGCTTTATTTGAAATAACCAAAAATTGGAAAAAAACTGTGGGTGCTATGTTGATGTCCCTGGCTCACATTACCTCTACCAAAGGTCATATGAATGCTATGTCCTGGGCTGCCACCTAAGGCTATCCCAAAATCTGTAGGCAGTGCTTCTGCCTGGGGCCATGTTGATGTAACTGGCTTGTGCTGCTACCTGAGGCCATAGTGATGTCCAGATCCATGTTGCTACCAATCACCATGTCTGGGACCATGGTCCTACTGCATTTGGAGTCTGTGTTGATGTCTGTGGCCCATGCTACCACAACAACCATGGAGATGTCTAATGGCCTGTGATGATGACTGAGGCCATGTTGATGTCTAGAGCTTGCCTCTGAGTGTAGTGAGAGGATCCATGGCCTGTTTTGCAACAGAATGCTGTATTTATGCTCATAGTCTTTACTGCCATGGGAGACCATGCTAAGGTCCTTGGCATAGTCTGACCTGGAGATGATGTGGATGTCCATGGTCCATGTTGTTGCCAGTAACCATGGTTAACTACAAGATCTCAACTCTTGCTGACTGTAAAGTGCAAGAAAGCTACTTTTGCTATGGTATTAATGACTACAGGGAGAGGGATACAGAAGGCTCCTGTGACAACACCTACAACAACTCATACTTCCCCCAAAAAAGTAATAGCCTAGACAGAAAACCACTGTGGAAGAGAACTCTTAAAAGTTCTGATAAAAGGTGGACAATGGTGGTACACACCTTTAATCCCAGCATTGGGAAAGCAAAGACAGGCCTGGTCTAAGGAGCTAGTCTCAGGACATCCAACACTCCACAAAGAAACTCTCCCTGCCTCAACAAAACAAACAAACAAACAAACCTAAAAACAAAACAAAACTAAAATGTGATAAGGTTGCTGAATTGTAGCTCTCCACAACTGACGACATTTGGAAGGAGTACAGATAAAGAAGGATTCCATTTTCTTTAAGGGCCTAGGCCACTAGGAGGTTGGCCATGCTCCATTGAGTATATGGAAAACACAAATCAGACTAAATTGGATTTAATATTTTGTGGGTGTGTGTTTGCTTCTTCCTTCCTTCCTTCCTTCCTTCCTTCCTTCCTTCTCTCCTTCCTTCCATCTTTCCTTGCTTCCTTCCCTCCTGCTCCTTTTCTTCCTCTTCCTCTTCTTCCTCTTCCTCCTCCTCCTCCTTCTGTTGCTTCCTCTGATTCTTCCTCCTCCTCCTCCTTCTTCTGTTATGGGGACAGGTCCCAAGGATGGGGGAAGTCTGATTCCATGAGGACTGAAAAGTGAAGGTACTTGGAGTTCATGATTTGAAATCCCCAAATGAACAATAAAAAAATATAGAAAAAAAAAGAAAAGAAAAATGAGAGATCTCCCAACATAGACAGTGTAGAGGAATTTTAATCCAGCAACATTGCTGCTTTGATCATATTCAAAGATCTTAGCCTAAGTGATCTGGCTGGAATGCAAACACACCCTTACTATACACCCTTATTCCCTGGAGCAGAAATCTTTTATTATAGATCTTCATTCTGGCTGGCTGGAATCTTTTTGTACATAACTTTAGTCCCATACAATGATGTCTAACTGAGGGGCAGACAAAGTCATGAATCAGAGAAAGATCTGATAGAATGAGTCAGAGATATGATGCTCAGGGGAAAATCTATTTAAGAGCAGTGCAGAGAGAAGGAATGAGTTCTGTCAGTTAGTCAGTGAGTTTGGAGTTGAGTCAGTTGGAAGGCAGTGCAATAAGTACAGTGCAGGGGAGTTGTTGATGCAGTTCAGGACAGGGCAGCAGAGGCAGTTGAAGACACAGAATAAGAAAGAGCCAGAAGGTAAATTGCTAGAGTTAGTTTGGGGCTAAGTAAAGCAATTCAGTGAGAAGCTGAGAGAAGCCTGATTGAATCGGTCAGCTTAGAGAAGAGTTTGAGCCAGAACAGCTGATTTAAACAGCCAGAGTTCAGAAATAACTTGAAAGGATGATCTTATTCTGTAGTAAGTCTCTGAGATGACAATTACTTTGGCCAAATAAAAGTTACATTTATAAAACAGTGTCTAGAAATCATAAAGAGCAGTATAAACAGTGTTCAGTTTTTGCTTGCTTAAATGCATGAGAATAGAGGAAGAAAAAAGGAATTAAGAGCAAAGCCATGCAATATAAGAACTATCAACAAGAAGGCAGCACAGCCAAAAAGAAACAAATGAAATAAGATCAGAGAGTACTATGAGTGAGAGAGGCCAGTATTGTGGAAGACAAAAAGGAGAATTTCAAGAAGAAAGGTCGATGGAGTCAAATTCATCAAAGAAGAAATGAAAAACATTTGTGAAGTCTGGCTATTGTAGGTTGAATTGTATCTTCTAAAGTTCATTCAAGTCAGAACCTGTTGTAACAGAATATGTCCTTACTTGGAAAATAGGGTCTTTGCAAACATAACAAAGTTAAGATGAGTATAAATTGAATTGAGTGTCTTTAAAAGAAAAGAAGAGGAAGCCTTAGACGCAAAAACAGATATAGACCATGGAGGAGAAGGAAGGCTGTGAATGAATGATTTTAGCAAAGCATATCTCAAATAGTTAAGCCCTGCTGAGGAATGGCTTCTGATTTTCATAGTATTTTTTATACTAAGCACTGTGATATAATATGTTTCTGTTCTTCTAAATTGCATATTAAGAGATACTTTCTACTACAATTTTAGGAAATTAATAGTTGAGCTTACAGGGAGAATTTCAAGGTAATTATGGAAGTGGAAAAAAGAGAATCACTAAATTACAAATACCCATGATGTGCAAGAGTTATGGATGCCATATATTTTAAAACATCATTTACATTTTTAATATTGAATTTTTTGCTTATGCTACTTAGAAATCTTACATATGCATGTTACCAAGATTGTGGTAAAATTGTATGCTTTCATGTAGTCTTAATGTTTTGAAAACTACAATAACATTATTGGGCAGTATAAAAATCTTTTGTAACTTAAAATTCACAGCATTTGTGGACTTACCAATTTATTCTTGTTTTAGATTTATTTTTCCTTGTGTATTTGAGCCATTTTGCAGACATCTATTTTCATAGTTAAATTCATACTGAACAGTTTTTTCTTCTTTCTTTTCATTTCATTTTCTGGAATTTAAGTTGGCTATCTTTGCATATATACATATATTACATATATAAATGTAACCAGTACACCATTTCATTTCATGTTACCAAGGTCAATATATAATTCACTCTTAAAATAAAATAAAGACTAGATAGTTCTGTCTGGGTGAATCTCACCCTGGAATCCATGCTATGTAGCCACATTGTCATTTGATTTCTTATAAATAGGAGCCATTATTCCTCATAGATACATTACAGCATTGATCTCAAGCATTGGTTTTGCTTCTCCAAAATTACTATACTGAGCTATAATTGATACATGAGTTTTACATATTCAATATATGTAAAACTTGGCACATGAGTTATACATATTCAATATATACATCTCATTGTTAAGAACACAAGAAGTTCTCTATTACAAATCAAATTGCAAGAATATGTTGGTATCGCTGATTTTCTAGAATCAACTTCTATAGCCATTTTCAGATACAAGAATAAAATAGCTTTCCTTACTGATATGTTCCTCAAAATAAATCATTACAATAATTTGAACCTGATTTGGACCATTGTTGTGACAAATCTAAAGATAAAAATGGAGAAAAATATAATTGGTCATTTCATTCACTAGTTTGAACATTTCTTGGTACATAAGATTCTAGCATTGTACCCTTCAAAATATGTCAAAATTAATCTATGAACATTTAAAGAACAGCTATATATAATAAAAGACTCTGCATCACTTTGGCATATAAATTACTTTCTAGTAAATTGTATTACACAGAAAAAAAACCTTTCTATATCTTTAATGAAGTTTGTAAAGGACTAACAAGTTTCTTGTCCTTTACTGTAACCATAGCATGGGTTTATCTTCCAACAGCATTGCTACAGAACAAATATTGTAATATACTTTAAAATTGTTTTTGAGAAGCACTCTTTATTGATTTCATTTATTTACATTTAAATTTTTGCCCCTCTTCCCAGTCTCCCCTCTACAATCCCCCCATCTAAGAGGGCACAACTCCACCCACATACCTACTCCTGCCTTACTCCTCTAGCATTCCCCTACCTCTTCTCTGAGGCAACAAATTTCCACAGGACCAAGCACCTCCCCTCTCATTGATGCCAGATAAGCATATACAGCAGAAGCCATGGACCTACTCATGTATACTCTTTGGTTGATGGTTTAGCCTCTGGGGGCTTTGAGGGGTCCAGTTAGTTGATATTGCTGTTCTTCCTAAGGAATTACAATTCCCATCAGCTCCTTCAGTACTTCTCTGTCTCTTCCATTGGGATCCCCAGACCAATGGTTAGTAATAAGTGTCTACATTTGTCTTAGTCAGGTGCTGGCAACTAGACAACTCTACTGGGCTGCTGTCAGCAAGCAGTTCTTAGCATCAGCAAGAATGTTGGGGTTTGGTGTCTGTGGACTATGGTTGATCTTTCCTTCTGTCTCTGCTCCATTTTTCCCCCAAATTTCCTTTAAACAGGAACAATTCTGGGTTAAATTTCTTTTATGGTATAAATGTTTAATAAATGATAATATTCTATTTGACTTTCTTTTTTGTCATCAAAACAATTTATAATAGTTAAATGCCTCTTAAATATATGATATTTTCTGAAGCTAAAAGTAATATGCACTTAACCAGTTTTTTTAAATCTATTTGGAATATTAAACAAGATAGAAGTAGAAAAAAATCTCTTATGAAGTCCTCTATGAAAGAAAATTGTGACAGGTCCCTGATTAGACAGAAACCATGCCATCTCCAAGGGAGAGTACACAGTATAACTGTGTCTTCCTAGAATGAATTGGGTAGTATTCCTTCTGTTTCTATTTTGTGGAATAGTTTGAAGAGTATTGGTATTAGGTCTTCTTTGAAGGTCTGATAGAATTCTGCACTAAATTCTCCTGGTCCTGGGTTGTTGTTGTTGTTGTTGTTGTTGTTGTTGTCGTCTTTGGGAGACATTTAATGACTGCTTCTGTTTCCTCAAGGGTTAAGGGGCTGTTTAGATGGTTTACCTCATACTGATTTAATTTAACTACTTGCTATCTGTCTAGAAAATTGTCATTTTATACAAATTTTCCAGTTTTGTTGAATATAGGCTTTCATAGAAGGATATGGTAAATTTTCTAATTTTCTCAGTTTCTGTTACTATATCTCTCTTTTTATTTCTGACTTTCTTAATTTGGATACTGTCTCTGTGCCCTCTGGTTAGTTTGGCTAAGTGTTCATCTTGTTGATTTTCTCAAAGAACCAGCTCCTGGTTTTGTTGACTCTTTGTATAGTTCTTTGTGTTTCTACTTGGTTGATTTCAGCCCTGAGTTTGCTTATTTCCTGCCATCTACTCATCTTGGGTGTATTTACTTCTTTTTGTGTTAGAGTTTTCAGATATGCTGTTAAGCTAGTAGTATATGCTCTCTCTAGTTTCTTTTTGGAGGCACTCAGTGCTGAGTTTTCCTCTTTGCACAGCTCTCATTGTGTCCCACAAATTTGGGTATGTTGTGCCTTCATTTTCATTAAATTCTAAATAGTCTTTAATTTCGTTCTTTATTTCTTATTGGCCAAGTTATTATTGAGTAAGGTGTTGTTCCACTTCTATGTACATGTGGGCTTTCTGTTGTTTTTGTTGCTATTGAAGACAAGCCATAGTCTGTGGTGATCTGATAGGATGCATGGGAATATTTCAATCTTCTTGAATCTGTTTAGGCCTGTTTTGTGAATGATTATATGGTCAATTTTGGAGAAGGTATCATGAGGTGCTGAGAAGAAGGTACATTCTTTTGTTTTAGGATGAAAAGTTGTATAGGTATCTGTTGAATCCATTTGGTCCATAATTTCTGTTAGTTTCACTGTGTCTCTGTTTAGTTTCTGTTCCCATGATCTGTCCATCGCTAAGCATGGGATGTTAAAGTCTCCCAGTATTGTTGTGTGAGGTGAAATGTGTGCTTTGAGCTTTAGTAAAGGTTTGTTTTTTTTTTTTTATGGATGTGGGTGTCCTTGCATTTGGAGCATGGATGTTCAGAATTGAGAGTTCATCTTGGTAGATTTTTCCTTTGATGATTATGAAGTATCTTTCCTTATCCGTCTTGATAACTTTTGGTTGAAAGTTGCTTTTATTCAGTATTAGAATGGCTACTCCAGCTTGTTTCTTGGGACCATTTGTCTCAGTCTTTTTTTAGCCCTTTACTCTGAGGTAGTGTCTGTCTTTGACACTGAGGTGCATTTCTTGTATACAGCAAAATGTTGGGTTCTATTTACATATCCAGTCTGTTATTCTATGTCTTTTTACTGGTGTTCGTTCATAATAAGAGATATTAAGGAGCAGTGATTATTGCTTCCTGTTATTTTTATGCTATTTTTGTGTTTGTGTAGCTGTCTTCTTTTGGGTTAGGTGAAAGGTTACTTTCTTGCTTTTTCTAGGGTGTAGTTTCCCTCTTTTTGCTGGAATTTTCAATCTACTATCCCATGTAGTGCTGGATTTGTTGAAAGATATTGTGTAAATTTGTTTTTGTCATGGAAAATCTTGGTTTTTCCCTTTATGGTAATTGAGAGTTTTGCTGGGTATAGTACCCTGGGCTGGCATTTGTGTTCTCTTAGGGTCTGTATGACATTTGCCAAGGATCTTCTAGCTTTCATAATCTCATGTGAGAAGTCTGGTGTAATTCTGATCGGTCTGCCTTTATATGGTACTTGCCCTTTTTCCCTTACTCATTTTGATATTCTTTCTTTGTTTTGTACATTTGGTGTTTTGAATATTATGTGATGGGAGGAATTTCTTTTCTGGTCCAACCTATTTGGTGTGTAGGCTTCTTTTATGTTTATAGGCATCTCTTTCTTTAGGTTAGGAAAGTTTTCTTCTATAATTTTGTTGAAGATATTTACTGGCCTTTTAAGTTGAGAGTCTTTGCTATTTTCTATACCTATTATCCTTAGGTTTGGTCTCTTATTGTGTCCTAGATTTCCTGGATGTTTTGGGTTAGGAGCCTTTTGCATTTTACATGTCCTTTGACTGTTGTGTCAATGTTTTCTATGGTACTTTCTGCACCTGCGATTCTCTCTTCTAACTCTTGTATTCTGTTGGGGATGCTTGCATCTATGATCTCTGATCTCTTTCCTAGATTTTCTAGCTCCAGGGTTGTCTCCCTTTCTGATTTCTTTATTGTTTCTATTTCCATTTTGATCCTAGATGGTTTTGTTCATTTCCTTCTACTTTTTGGTTGTGTTTTCTTGTAATTCTTTAAAGGATTTTTGTGTTTCCTCTTTAAGGTTTTATACCTGTTTCCCTGTGTTCTCCTGTATTTCTTTAAGGGATTTATTTATGTCCTTCTTAAAGTTCTCTATGTCTTCATGAAATGTGATTTTAAATCAGAGTCTTCCTATTCTGGTGTCTTGGGGTATCCCTGTCTCACTGTCATAGAACTAATTTCTGATGATTCCAATTAACCTTGGTTTCTGTTGCTTATGTTCTTGACCTTGCCTTTTGCCATCTGGCTATCTCTGGTGTTAGCTGGTCTTGCTGTCTCTGACTATGGCTTGTCCCTCCTGCAAGCCTGTGTGTCAGTACTCCTGGGAGACCAGTTATCTCTGGGAGGAATTTGGGCATGGAGAGCTATAGCACAGGTGCAGCTCCTGGGTGCAAACAGAAACTGTAAGGATCCTGTCCCAGGTTGTTCCTTGGTTCCTGTGTCCTGAGGTCTCTGAGTGGTTTCCTTGAAGCAGAAGTGGTGGTCTTACCTGTGCTCACAGGTGTGTCTGCATTCCTGGGAGACCAGCTCTTTCCCAGAAGTATTTGGGTATGGAGCACTGTGGCACAGGATCACCTCAGGACTCAGAGAGAAACAGGAAGTTTGACTTTCTTTATTGACAAGATATCAGGGGAAATGATCATGTTATAAAATGATAATGGCACACTCTCCTCTGTGCTAGAGAAGGAAAAGAGAAGGAAAACAGAGCCCCCTTTGGCTTTTCTGGGCTTCCTTCAGGAGAAAAACAAGGACATTTTCAGCTTCCATTTAAAGACAGGAACTACAACTGTTCCTTTTGAGAGTCCCTGCCCCTTAACCGCTGGACCAATTTCTTCTGCTGACTTAATGCAGGTGCCCGTTTGAGATGGGTGAATGCTCTACTCCCTCAACTGGAAGCCATACCTATCTACCAGGGGTGGTTTCTTCAGGTTCTATCTCCCCTCTGTAGGGTATTTCGGTTAAAGTCATTCCTATTGAGTCCTGGGACCTCTTGTATCCCTGGCATCTGGGACTTTATAGTAGTCCCCCATTCTCCTCCCCACAGCTACATATTTCTATGTGTTCTCCTGACCCTCTGGATTTCTGTCTCTTCCCATACTTTAACTTGTCCCCTTTTTTCGCTCCTCCTCCCCTCTCCAGCTCAGGACCTCCTTCCTTCTACCTCCAGTGATTATTTTGTTCCCCCTTCTAATTGGAACTGAAGCATCCACACTTTGGCCTTCCTTCTTGTTAAGCTTCATATGGGAGTTTTGAATAGAATTTTATTCCTTTATACTACCTGATAGAAACCAATTTCTACTATATAATTATGTCTTTTCATTACCCTACTAGTACATAAAATAGGAACAGTAATATTAGTATTAGGTTTAGTTATAAATAACTAGAATGTCAGTATAATTCAAGCTTGGAAAGTGGAACTAGCAGTAACCAAGTTGCTTTTTATATATTAATATAATCTTATATCAGATATACTAAAGTCTGATCATGTACACAGTAAAACTAATAGGTTTTATGGGGT
>NW_022196891.1:37457511-37461537 GCF_008632895.1 Mastomys coucha | reverse complement strand
TGTCCTAGAGCTCACTCTGTAGAGCAGGCTGGCCTCGAACTTAGAAATCCACCTGCCTCTGCTTCCCATGTGCTGGGATTTAAGACGTGCGCCACCACACCCGACTATAGGTAGGCTTTATTTCATTTGCTTGTTAGTATAAAAATTATCATTTGCTAAGGCAATAGGCTTTTATATTCTGAGGAGAAAATGAAAATTATTTTTTTATAAAATTAAAGTCTTAATAGGAAATGAGTATAAGAAGACAATGTTATGAAGAAAATACGTTTACTGCAAGATTAGAGGGTGACAGGAACAAGAAAAGTCAATATTGTAGATGATAGGGAGTTTTGAGATTAAATATAACCAGTGTCATCAGAGATTATGGAGAATATTTATGAAGATAAAATTTTTTGGAATAATTTTGAATCTCAATTGCTTCTGAATAATGGCATGTATATCAATTTAATTGGCTATATTGGGTAATGAACCATCTACTTTGAACTCATAAATGATCATTAACAATTTATGTCCAGTCACTCACTAGTTTTACATCATAGGAAGGACATTTTATTTTTCCCAAGAAATATTTACTTTTATGATATATTACTATATTTAATTTATTAGATATTATTTGAAAAATAACTTACAAAATATAATTATGTTTTAGTAAAATAGAATCAGTATGAAAACTACATTGTTTACACATAAATCTTTGTAAAAGACTACCTTAAACAAGCTTTAAGATTTTCCTTTGCCTAGAGATACAGGTGGAATATTATACTTCTGGAATAATATGTACTTAAAGTTTGAAGGAAGTGTAGTAGTTACTCTTTTTAATGTGTGATCAAATACATTACAAGAAGTAATTTAAGGAAGGAAACGTTTATTTTTACATTTGAGTCTTGGTTGAGAACTTGAGGGGAATGTCCTCATTGTATCTGCAGGCATGGGATATGTGTGTGTGTGTGTGTGTGTGTGTATGTGTTCTATAAAATTTCAAATTACTCAGTGACCTATTTTCTTTAGAAATGCTCCAATGTATAAAGGTTATTCAAAATCTTTAAATAGTGCCACCAACTAGAGACAAAGTGGTTATGCACATAATGCTATTAGGCACATTTTATATTCAAACCACAGAATATGGTGAGTATAATACATAAATGTTAAATTATGATATAGACTATGGGGTTTGGGTACCATCAGTAATTTCAGTTGCTATTTAAGTCTCTCTAAAATTCAATGTCTCTATTTGGGTAGGGGGCATGGGAGTAATAAAGCTATCTGCCAAGGTGGTAAAGATTTAGAAATTTAAAATTGTGGACAATGTATATAATAATACACTGCTACACTGCTGTACACTGGTGAAAAGGACTAGAAACCCAGGGGGAAAGCATTAAGAAGAAGCAGATAGGATAGAGAAAGAAGAAAATCAATTTCTTTTTTAAAAATGAAGTATTCTTTTAGTTATTCCCTTTACATCCTGCTCACTGTCCATATCCTGGTCACTCCCTCTCACAATCCTTCCCCCAAGCCTTCTTCCCTTCTCCTCTAAGTAGGTGGGTGCTTCTGGCTATCCTCCCATCCTGGCACTTCAAGTCTCTGAGAGGGTAAGTGCTTCCTCTCCCACCGAGAACAGACAAGGCAGCCTAGTGAGAAGAATATATCCCACTGACATGTAAGGGTTTTTGAGATAGCCTCTGTTCCAGATGTTCTGGACCCACCTGAAGACCAAATGGCACATCTGCTATATATGTACAGGGAGGCCTAGATCCAGTGGATGTATGTTTTTTGGTTGGTGGTTCAGACTCTGAGATCCTCAGGGGTCAAAGTTAGATGACTATATTAGTCTTCCTGTGGAGTTCCCATCCTCTTCAGGGCCTGCAATCTTTCATCCTATTCTTCCATAAGAACCTCAAGCTCCATTCACTGTTCAGCTGTGGATGTCTATTTGTTTGAGTCAGCTGCTGAGTGGAGCCTCTCAGAGGACAACATGTTCCTGTCTACAAGCATAACGAAGTATCATTAATAGTGTTAGGGACTGTGCTTGCTCATGGAATGTCTCTCAAATTGGACCTGTTATTGGTTGCCCATTTGCTCAGTCTCTGCTCCACTGCCACTACTGTTTCAGATGAACTGAATTGCTGATATCCTGACAGACAATGCAGATTAGATTTGCTCCAAATAACTACTTCAAAACAGGTCCATGTCCTCTTTTGCCTTATCAACCATTTTTTCTACTTCCTCTGGTGAGTGGGGACCTAGAAGGCAAGTTAAAGCATTTACAAACCCTTATTAATAGAAGATTTTCAAAAATATTAATCTATAGGACTCTGGAGGTTGATCTGAATGCATTTTGTACTAAAAGATGTCCATGAGTCTGTGGCAACCAGAAGTGAAACATGAAGATGCTTCAACTTCCATGCCTTCCTTGATGTCTTAATCATTGCTCTAGTACTCTGAAGATGCTTCAACTCCCATGCCTTCCTTGATGTCTTATTCATTGCTCTAGTACTCTGAAGACTGTTCTTAATGAGACTCGTGGCAATGTCTTAGCTGAAAGCCACTAAAAGGTGAAACAATAACAAACAGCTTCCATGCAATCTTTGGATTTTTACTGCATGGTGAAGAGAACAACTTTATTTTCCCACGTTAGTATATTTGAAGGTTAGAGTGAGGCTACTGGACCCCTGAGAGTGTCAGAACTCGTCTAGAGCTTTAGAGGTCATAGGACTCAGAGCTGCCTGTGAACCTGCTACCACAAGGCACAACTGAAGGCATCTTCCTTCTGATCTTCGAATTGCCCAGCAGTTTTACTGAGTCACAGGTTATTCTTAAATTTAGGTTTGCCCTTGATGAATGCACTATTAGCCTTCTATATAAAAACTTCAAGGCTCTCTTCAACCCATGTGTTTGGGGACCAGATTAAATTACCAGAAGCACATTGAGAGAAAAACTGACTTTAGATACTGTCAGAACTTGGACCTTCTAAGTCCAAGTACACAGATTGCTTCCATGTAGTAGGATAGAGTCAGATATGACACTTTCTCCATGTAGTTTTTATATAAACTGATAATATGTTCACTCTAAACTATGATTAAGTAGAGAACTTTTATTTTTGTTATAAGGGAGAGAGCCTCCAGAGGCAACTGAAAGAGTCTAGAGGAAACAAAGAAAGTATTAAATTGAAATGGACATAGCCAGCAAATTTGACTTGGCTATGGAAGGAAAGATGCAGAGAATGAGAGAAGAAGAGGAGAGAAGGGCCAAAAGAGAGGAACAAAAAAGAGTGGACTAAGAGAGGAAGACAAAAGAGAGCACATAGCCAAAAGTAGCAGGGTTACAAGGAGAAATGAGAAGCTGGAGGAAGAAAAGCTGTGAGCTGAAGAAGTTCAGACTTAGGAGTGGGGAGAGAAGATCGAGGATACCAGCACGGATTCTGAAATATGTAACAGGTACTTGTTATACTGAGGGAGCCTGGAGGCCAGAATGTGCTTTTATATGCTAATGGGCACCATAGATAGTCATTTGTCCCTTCTGTGAGTGAGAGGGGAATCTGGCAGTGTTAAAGAAGAAAGATTTCACAATTTACTTTGAAATGATGTCTTTTGTCTAACTACCAGAATTTGGATCTGACATTTTTTATCGGGATGCTTGTGCAGGTCTTTCACATAGACACAAGTGTGTGGGTTCCTTTTCTCTTATCCCTTGTGTGTAGGTAAGTGAAGTATTAGCAGTTATCTGTGTGTTCTGCTGCAGTTGAATGTTGAGATCATCCATATCATGTAAAACTGTGGGATTCTAACTCAAAAAGTGTTTTCATTTTACCTAGAGGTACTTTGAAGACCAGGTTTCAGAAGCTAGTCAATGATAATTGTGGTAGGTAGCAGGAATGAGTCATTTAAGAACCATTGCCTGTAAAGATGCCTAGCTACTCTAAATATATATATCTATATATATCTTTATATATATAATATATATAATATATATAGGTATATATATTATATATATATATATTATATATATATAATATAATATATAATATTA
>NW_022196891.1:37455280-37457291 GCF_008632895.1 Mastomys coucha | reverse complement strand
GATAGATAGATATAGATATAGATATATGTATATATGCAATATATATACATATATGTGTGTGTGAATCTCATATATATGTATATATGAACATATATACATATATATGATGCATTATGTTACATATTAATGTTATATATATTATATATATTACATTAATGTCTTCTTGCCACAGAGGCAGTTAATTGTTAACAAGTGCAGGATTTACTATTGACAAATGAGAATTTCCTATATGATGTATATGATGTATGAACTCTACGATTCTTTTCTAATTGATTTATCAATTGCTTAAGAATATATCTGCTGTTGATCGTGGTTTTGAGTTTCTGCCCCATTCCTGACTCTTTTGGTTTCCACATTTTCCTCTTCATGTAGAGGAAAATGAGGAATGTGTCAGCCAGATTTTATATCTTGTTCACTCCCTCTGTAAGAACCCCTGAGTGAATCACATGGATCCTCATCGATGTAAAGAGCATGAGGATTTTTATTTCAGTGCAGTGAGGCCATCCTAGTCCCTAAGGAAAGGAGGTAACCCCCCACCCCCACCCCCCACACAGCTTGTTCAATGAGCTTTTATACAATTTTCAGGGCAGCAGCCATTAGACATGATGTGACTTTTTAAACTGATTGGTCTTCAGGGAATGAGGTGGCAGGAACTTCCCTTGTCTGAAGGTGGGCAAAGGTCCACCCTGTGGAATGTGCCCCCAACCGCAGGTTGGTTCTCACCCTGTGATCTGAGGAATGTTAATTAGCCTTTTCCTTCCGGAGAGTTCTACTACCTTCCCAAAGTTCCTGAGCTTATCTTATTAAGGAAATTCCTGGTCTCCCAGTGTTTTCTGAGATGTCCCTGTTTTCTCAGTTCTTACACCTACCTCCCTCTCTTCCTCTCTTCTTCTCTTGTTCTTCCTCTCCCTCTCTCTGTTTCCCTCTCCTTCCCTTTCTTCCCTATCTCTTCTATTACTACAAACACATAACTATCTAGACATTATTTTTGCTTTAAGCTTTGGTTGCCATTTTTGCAGTGTTCTTCGCTCTGTACTGGGAGCAGGGCACTTGGCTTCAGGAATGGACTCTAGATTGCTTCACTTTTTGCTATGATTTCTAAATTTTTCTTTCTTTATTTGCTACTTAACCTCAATGTCATGACCAAAACAACTGAATACAAATGGATAACTTTGGTGCCTTTTAGCATACCAAAGTACATGCTGGCTTCTAGGTTCACTCCATATTTGTGGCTCCTCTCAGCTATTCTCACTTTGCCTCCTACCCTGAACTCCAGATTATTGGCTTTTCTTCCTTCTGCTTCTCATTTGTGTACAACCTACCATTTAGGCCATGCATGCTTTTGGCCATCTCTTGGCTCTCTCTTAGTCCTCTTGGTCCCTCTGCTTGGTCCTCCTCTCTTGCTCTCCCTATCTCTCCTCTCATGGTTCAATCTTCTGGTCATGTCTACTCTACTACTTTCTTTCCTTGCTCTGGATTCTCTTGGATGTATGAGTGTTAACTACCATCTACACTCTCCTTAATTAACTTAAAATTAAATTTAGTTACAAGAAGCTCCACAGCCAGTCCCACAACACTCAGAGGAAGCTCCACTCCCAGGCTCTCTGACACACCCAGGATCAGAGGTGAACATGAACCAACATCTGTCCCAACACTGGGAGTAACTGGGACCAGCAGGACTAGGCAAACAGGAACTCCGCCAGCCCAGTGACTTGGGTTCCTTCCGGTCTGTCTGGGCTGGGGTCCAGAGCAGACATTGGGCCCAAGCTCCACAGCCAGTCCCACAACACACAGAGGAAGCTCCACTCCCAGGCGCTCAGACACACCCAGGATCAGAGACCTTGGTCACAAGCTCTGCAGTCAGTCCCACAACACACAGAGAAAGCCTCACTCCCAGGTGATCTAACAAGCCCAGGATCCCAGGATCCTAGAATCACAGGATTACAGAGATAGCTTGACTCTGAGGAGTTCTGACACAACCAGGATCACAGGAAGGACAGACTCCAGTCAG
>NW_022196891.1:37429182-37454012 GCF_008632895.1 Mastomys coucha | reverse complement strand
CAAAAACAACAGGAAGTGACAATTACTTTTTCTTAATATATTAATTTGAAAATTAATATGACCAATATTTCCTAATTGATTAAAATCCAATAATATCAGGAATTGGAGATTTGTTGATTGTCATCCAATGTTCTCTCTAATTTGATAATTGTAGAAATAGGTCCAACATTGTACAATCTATACACTGTCAGCTTGTTTGTTTGTGACAGTGTCTTGCTGTGTACAACATAAGGGTCTTAAAATCTTGCTTCTCCTATCTCAGCCTCTCTATATGTAGTATTGTTTATTTCATGTTTTTACATTATACTATGGTTTTCAGAACAGCTTATATATTTCAAAAGTATTTATATACTCAAAAGAAACAGACGATTGACTAGGGAGATGGCTTGTAAGAGAACAACAAAGTGAGACTGAATACTTTACTTGACATTTGAAACTCTTGTATCAAGTTTGAAGAAGAGGACTTTATAAGTTATTCTTTCTCTGAGATGAATGCTTTTCCAAATTATCACAGCTAATGAACCAAATTCTTACCCTTACTTAATGTCTGTGCCACCCTCCAAGCAGAATCATTGTTCATTGAAACAGTTGGTGAATGACTTTATGGATAGACCATCTTAATACCTACACCATTTCTTAAATGAATGTTACCTGTTCTCTGTGGGCTGAAAATGAAGTCACTCACTCAACCATAACAGGAAATCTGTATCCAAAAATCGAGCCTACAATTCATTTCTTGGTGCAGCAGAACTATCAACTCTCAGCTTAGCTACAATGGAGGTAAAATCCTTTGATGATATGAGGATCATTGAAATACAGCCTTATTACAATGAAACCCAATGTCTAAAAATTGTTCTTATTTTGGGCTTGTACCACAGTAAGAGCCAAGATTTTAAACTCTACTAAATACAAAACAAACAAAAAGACTTTATATACTCATATTCATTTAAGAAAATACTAGTAGTTATGTATTATTTTTAAGTAAACAGCTAATATGTTTGGTATTATTTAAAATTTATATTGAGAAAAATATATTTTCACTATTGCAGTAGACGAGCACCTACATAAGACTGTTAAATCGATTGTTGTTTTATATCAAACAACTTTTATAATCCTTATTTTTATTTTTATAATATTTTATAAATTTTAAGGAATACGACAAAAAAATATAGGTATTGAAAGGGGTGTCTATGGGAGGAGCAGTGGTATAAACGGGGAACAAGAATGTGATTCAATTCTATTTAATTAAAATATGTTTTTAAATGTTAACAAATTCAGATAAATCATGTAATTTTCTGATAAAACAATAAAAGTTAAAAAAAAATTAGTTACAAATAAGAGCTTGTAGCTGTTGTTATGGACCTTAGTTCACAAATCAGAGCTAAGACAGTTCTCTCCAAAACATTGGGTCTATGTAATATTTTTCCATTCAACATGTCTGTAGGTACTGTTGCACTTTTTATAATGTTTAATTAATTTTTATTCAGAACAAATATCTCAATAAAGATATTACCACTAAATGCTACAATAGTGCCACTGACATCACAGAGTAATCAATACCTTATTGGCTGACTCGATAGAAGGGGATTACTGCCTTTTATTGGAAACCTGCCCAGGAATGATGGCTAGAGAGGTCTTAGAAGAATACTTATTACTCCTATTTTGCTAAATTAATACAGCTTCCAACTATATTCTAAATATTTGTCCTGAAATATGCATAGACAAGCTCAGCTTTCACTCCTTATGAAAAAGTTTCTCTTTTTTTTTACAGCAGATAGAAGTTATTTCAGAGACACACAACTGGTCAACATGCAAAGAAAAGGTGATTGTGGAATTCTCGGTGTGACTAATACATATACAATACAACCTCTGTGCCCTAGTCTGAAGGAATCTCACATAAGAGGTAAGAAATATTTTTAAAAGCCAGAGGATCAGTGTAACTATTTTGAGGTGGTATCTTCTAGACAAGATTAAGTTGGTGTTCCTATACATTTAACAATATGGTTGTCTGCACAAGAACTTCCCAAGATGACACCAGATCATGACAATGTAAACTGGGGAAAATTCATAAGGCCCTATGCCTAGATAAAAAGTTAGGGCAGTTGATGGCTCAGACAAACAGTTGGCTTCAGGGACCAAACTTCTGATAGGTTTTCTAATCCTAAGTGGTCACACACACATATATATGTATCAACATTAACTAGACTCAGTAGATTGTGACTGTACATATGTATACACATATGTGTATGTATAGGACAATAATTAAAGAGAAAAAAGACAAGAATTAGAGAGGGGTAGGAAGAACATGGGAGGAGTTGAAGGTGAGAAAGAGAAGTGTAAGTATTATTCAAATACAGAGTACTCATGTATGAAATTAATGATTTAAAATTAGGACAAAATTAGGACAAAATTAATTAATTAAAAATTAGGACAAAAAGTTTTAAGTAGGTAAAATTAAATATGAACTATCATAAACTATAAGTTTAAAATTACTAAGTAAAAATAATAAAGAAAACCATTGTGCATATAAACCATATATATCACTGAGCCTTAGTATTGCTGTCTCTTGCCTCCACTTGTGAATTTCACAGCTAAATTCCTCAGGAGACTTTATCTGTCTCTAGACACCAGCTTCACCCAATAAGGGGTATCTGGTCCCTTTTTAAGTGTTTAAGTAATTTCTCAGGCCATAGCTAGCAGAAATTACTACCCTCAGCATATTTTTCATGAGATAAATTGTACAGTTATCTTTTCAAGGGTACTTGGATAATAATAAAATAGATGTTGAATCTGCAAACAACAATGAGTAAGAAAGAGTTAAGAAGTAACAAAATATGCATATTATTTATGTAATAAGAAATATGCTACTTTTAACTTTTGCATTTTGGGGCTAGCTACAGTTTTGATCATTTTATTGTAAGCCTTGATTTTATAACAGCTTCACTAAAGATAAAGAAGAAAAACATTCTCTTATCAGATTTGATTAAAGTTTGTATTTTGTTAGCAAAATAATAGAAAAGATGTCACAAGTTCACAGTAAATTGTAATGTCTAAGTTTTTATTGTTGTTAAATTTCTTTGATAAAATGAATAGCATTTCAGGGCATTAAGCTCTTATGACATGATTAATATTAAACACTCTGAATTGAGGATTTATAAATTGTCAGTGTCTCTCATGAGGAGGGGTCCGAGACTGAAGAAAAACAAAATGAGCTCGGCAACATTCATCATTGCTCTCAGCAGCAGGACTGCTGTCGCCACATGACCATATGCTTCTGAGGCTGTTCTTCCCTGACTGACAGGCTCTCTACAAGAACTGTAAGTAGCAATAAACCTTTCCTTCCCTTAGCTGCTTTCTCGGATATCTTGTCACATCCACAAGACAAGCAACTACTACAATGAGTTATTGGCAGTTGAATTCCTACACACTGAAAGAAACAAGAAACAAGCCATCAAAATGCCCATCTTGTATAGATTTGGGATATTAGACCATCGGGTTGATTATCTCACTCCTGAAATTTCTTATGGCTTTAAAAAAGTGCTTAAGTGTTCTGTGCTCAGTTAACTCATCTATATGCTTAATCTAGAACAGTTTACCAAACTTCACACTATCTAACACCAGCAGCCCTATTTGTACTATTTTCTAGTTGGACTCTATCATTAACATGTACAAGGATAACTAAAAATTGTGCTATATTTGAATGATTGAATATTACATAGAATGACAAATGAACAGTCAGGAGTCATGTCCAACAAACACATTTCTTAGTGAAGGACTTTACATAATCAAAGGAATAAATTGCTTCTTCCACACTTAGATAAAGTACAGGTAAATACAGTCCATGTTCTTAGAGACACTGACAGTGGGTGGGAACCTGGAGGGCACAGTGGGTATCAAGGTTAGCAGCTTGGGAGGTGATTATCTGCCTGGGTTCCGCACCAATTCGGCATGCTGCAGACACTCTTTTGCACCTCTGTATTTCTTACTGTACAATACCTCAATGAGAAGTTAGAAAATTAGCATTCAAGTTGATAGATCTTTTTCGAGTTATTCACTTTTAACCAAGGAGACCCAGACCAGTTGCCTCAGACATATAAAAAGAATTTCTTGGAAGATTCAATTCATGAATTTTAGAAAACCAGTCCCATAAACAGCATCCCTCAGTATGACAATCTTGACAATGTTTCTGTACTATGCACAAGTGTTGGTCCTGAAAACACTGCCTAACTGAAGTTCCCTCCACGTTTTTAAATGTGCCTTCATTCCTTTCTGTTCTGTGGTTTGTCCAGAGTAGAACACAGTTTAAAGGATTATGAAATCTAGCTCCTGCTCACATTTCCAGAAATGTGAGCTTGTTTCCAAGCAAAACAAACTGATTTACAAGAACAATCCAGCAGGTCACAGACAGGGCGCAGCCACAGAAGAGATCAAACGCCCATGCTGTTGGACTTGTGATCTACCCATCCAGTTTACTTTGCAGAAGTTGCTCATGGGCGGAGCATCTGGCAATCCTGATTTCCTAAACTGACTTTCAACTTCCCTTTGGGGCGAGCCTTTCCCTGCCGTGACCTCAGCTCATAGCAGAGAGGAACTGGATGGTACAGCACACACTTCTCTTCGAGTCAGTTGGTCCCAGAAAGATCCAAACTATGAGACTGTCAGCAAGAATTATTTGGCTTATATTATGGACTGTTTGTGTAGCAGAAGGTAAGTTTAAAACATGCTTTCTCCATTCTGACTGACCCGCATTATAAAACGTTTGCAGACAATATTTCTCATAGCAATCATTCAAATTAAATCTAGAAAATGTGGGTAATTACTAGTCTGTAACGTAGTGGCTTTTGGTGGTAAGTTTAAAAACTGTGAATCGTTCATTTGACTATTGTAATTGATAGTTTGACTTAACGTAAAGCTCAAGACGGTGCTTTAAACATGTATTTGCAATCCATAATTAGGCATAGTCATTATTAAATTTTTAGTTATCATGAAATACAGGCTCTTCTTTTTTTCATGAGTGTCCCTGAAATACTTTACGTAAAACTACTAAGAAATATGTAAATATCCAAACTTAATGAAAGCATTCACTTTTATTTTAATGAGTGGATTTATTTCAGACATATTTCTAAACCTTCCTAAGTATATCACTTACCTGATATTGCCATGGCTTTAAAAGTTTTATACATAAGAACTGCAAGTATGAGATAAAAAGATTATAAAATATGACATCTAATCTGTACACAATATTGGAAGGATCCGATTTATTTGTGGTTTTGTTTTCTGTGAGGATGTGTGGAACATACTGGCTTCTGTAAGCCATTTTGAAGTAGGTGTTGTGAGTGTTGGAGTTCTTCTTTCATGACAGTAGCAGGAATTCCCACTTTATTATTCACTTAAGTTCTACCAAAATTGCTCAGTTTATCCAACGAAGGAGCTTATTTTCCTAATTTATGATTAGTAACTATTATGAAGAAAATATTTAATTAATTCTTTTTTGTGTTCTGATTGTGCTTCTGGGACTCACTGTAGTCCTCCTTATGGCTTCTCATGGGCTGAGGTTACAGGTGGGAGTGACTGCCATGCCTGACATAGCACTTTTTATTTCAGGTGAATAATATAATTATAATTTCTTTAAATGTTTCTCTTAGCAAACACTTTGTAATTTTAGGTTTTGCTGTTACTTCCTCACTAAAGAATTCGAACAAGCAACCTCTAACTGGATATTTACCAATCCAGATAAGAAAAGTAGACATGGTTTCTCAGTTATATCTTTTAGTAAAATTCTGAAAAAAAAATATTTAAGAGTACTTAATACTTTTTGAAAGAGCAAACTTTTTCAATTATATTTTCTAATATTATTCCTTAAATTTTAGCTTATGAGTCTTATATTCAGACCAAGGCAGTCATTTCCTTGTATATGAACATTAAGTATTGCTAAAATGAAATATTGGCCAGAAATACTAAAGCAATATTGATATTACTAAACATAACTCAACTTTTTATTTAGTCAAAGTCAATGTTTTCATCTTCTATTTTACTACTCTACTTGAATAATAATGTTTACTAAGAGATTTTTTTAATATATATATATGATTAAAGAAAAAAGTATTTTATTTCCAGCTAATTTTTAAATCTTAATTAGCACAAATTGAATTAATGTATTTACATAATTACAAAGTGAAATTTCAATATTGAAAAGGAAGTGGCATGATGTTTACATGATACTTTAATGTTAATGATTTAAAAATCCACATTTATGCTATGATATCAGCTGATTTTTGTTATTGCTGGATTTTAATTTTCATAAGTATGTATTCACATGTGGTGCCAGTTCTTGCTGATGAGTTGGGCAATTACACCTTATACATAACTGTTTCTCTGGCTGTCTAGTCAGAGATGAAGTGGGAATTTAGTGTTTAAATTGTTACATAGGGTAACCTCTTAATATCCATAAAGTACATGTAATACAGAGACAGATGTAAGAATTTTCATGGATTTTCTGTGGGCACAGTACTCCCACTTTAGTCTTTGCTTGGCTTGTAGCCTGTGTCTATCTCAAATGTAAATAATTTAGTTTATCAACTTAACAGAAATTTCACCAGACAGAAGAGCTTGGATCAATTAAAACAATTATGTATACACTTCAATATTTGCTTCTGTTTGTTTCCCACATCAGACAATGGCTATTAAGCTAATTAAAAAAAAAATGTTTGTGAAATGCTATTAGGCTTTCCTAAGCAGGGAAGAAAAGATTCCACAAGTCTTTTTTGTTCTGATAAAGATCAACATTCTTCTAAAACCAATGTTAACTGGGCCAGCAGGTAGGGTAAACAGGATAATGATCTTGCTTGCCAAATAACCTGGCTACTTGAGTTCAATTCATGGGCCCCACTTGGTAAAAGGAGGAAAACAAACCTCCTGCAGACCGTGCTCCAGTTTCCTCATGCAGGCTTGGTAACTGTGTGTTACACCCACCCAAATAAAAACTAATAATGACCTTAACAAAAAATGTAAAAAGCAGTATTCATAATTAAAGAATAGTAACCAAACGAAGTCCTATGACACCAGTTCGCTTTCTTTCTTTCTTTCTTTCTTTCTTTCTTTCTTTCTTTCTTTCTTTCTTTCTTTCTTTCTTTCTTTCTTTCTCTTTCTTTCTTTCTTTCCTTCCTTCCTTCCTTCTTCCTTCCTTCCTTCTCCCTTCCTTCCCTCCTTCTTTCTCCCTTTCTCCCTTTCTTTCTTTCTTTCTTTCTTTCTTTCTTTCTTTCTTTCTTTCTTTCTTTCTTTCTTTCTTTCCTTCTCCCCTCCTTCCCCTTTCCACATGCCAAGGGCTTCCTCCTATCTTTTTAGTGCAGTGCTTGCCTGCATTCACACTCCCAGCTGCCAGGAACAGTAAATACTGCTTCTTGCAAAACCACATGCTGCTTAGAATTGGGACAGATTTACAGGACAACCTGTAACATAAGAGAGTTCCTTGGCTGAGCTGTTTAATTTCAGTTCTGGGGAATGGATTATACCCAAGCTTTCCAAGCATGCATTTTAGTCTCACAATTGGATATTGTATGAAATTAGGCCACAGCCCAGAATTGCTAAAATGAACCAATTAAACCTGTGCTGAAACAAAACCAAATAACTGCTGTGTGCCTACTAGGGAGATAAGTGTTTTCTAATCCTGGATGTTTAAAGGACAACAAAAATGTCCTTTCAGGCTTAGAGACTTTAATCATAGAATGGAGAATTGGTTTAATTCTATAATGTTTTGTTTTAAGTATATAAGGTTTTCAAACTTAGTTCAACATTGGCATGGAAAAATTGATGTTATATATATTAATTAAGAGTTAATAATAGTTGCTTTGGGGAAGTTTAGAGAAAAGTTAATTATGCTATTTTTTTTTTGTCAAAAAGTCAAATGATTAAATGTAAGATAGTTCTGCTTTTTCTTAAGAAAAAGAATTAATGTGGAACATGCTTTTACTTTTTCCTTCACTCCATGTCCAAAATTGAAAGCAATTGATACTGTAGGGTCCACCACATCT
Source organism: Mastomys coucha (assembly GCF_008632895.1). Lineage (NCBI taxonomy): Eukaryota > Metazoa > Chordata > Mammalia > Rodentia > Muridae > Mastomys > Mastomys coucha. The sequence continues at coordinate 37,445,982 of NW_022196891.1, read as the reverse complement.
TAACTGAACACCATGTCTGCAGCTTTTCCTCCAGTCTTAGCCATATTGAATGTCAAGTTTCACATGTTCTCCATGGCTGATTGAAGAAGGATGAAACAAGTTGGAATACAGAAGTGTTCGGTGTCTCATCATGCATGTGTTGTCACATACAGTATCGCATAAACAGATTTCTGCCAGAAGTGTCACAGCTGTGCTGTTTTCACATTGCTTTAAGTTTTTGAGGTAGTCTCACCATGTGACAAAAGCTAGCCCTTAAACTCCTGGTCTTCTGGTCTTAGTCTCCCAAGTACTGAAATTCAACATCAAGAACATCTTATACAGATTTCTTGTCACCTTCATTCAACTAAATTGACAGAGATAGCTGGTCCTTCTTTAGAAAGAATGAAAAAAATCACATTTCATATTGTCAAAAGCCTTCTAAAGAAGATGCAGCAGTGGGGCAGGAAAGGGTGGGCGGGCAGGGGAGCATCATCACAGAGGCAAAGGGGACAGAGGAGAGGGTGGATGTGGGATGGGGGGTTTGTAGTGGGGTAACGGGGAAGTGGTATATCATTTGAGATGTAAATGAATGTGATGATTAATAAAAAATAAAAAAGAAGCAGCCTATAGCTCTCTTTTCAAAGAGAGAAAGTTAAAAAAAAACACTTAAAAACTAAAAAGTCAACCTTTAAGACATAGATATAAGCTACATTATGTATACTGCACACATTATATTTAGAAATATATGTTTATGCATATAATAACAATTATGAAAAATAAGTGGCTATGAATAGAAAATAGGAAGGAAGATATGTGGGAAGTCTTGGAGAGACAAAAGGAAAAGGGGAAATGATGCAATTATATGATAATCTAAAAAAGTATAAAAGAAATAATGATAAAAAGAAATAGAAGTTTCTGTGCTAAACTAAAAAATGATGTGTGAATCTACAAAGGAAGAATCCATATCTACACACCTTCTATGCTTTCATCGACATAGAGAACCAGGTTTGGCGAAGAATCCATACGTACACACCTTCTATGCTTTCGTCGACATAGAGAACCAGGTTTGGCGAAGAATCCATACGCACACACCTTCTATGCTTTCATCGACATAGAGAACCACGTTTGGCATCTTGCCTTTCTGCTCCTTTATTACATCAAAGATCTATAAACCTGTCACAGCATAAACCAGGACTTAGTTGTATGCACATTTTAAAACTTTCTTGTATTTCAAATTATAATAAACACTTGGACTTACTGCTGCAGTCTCAACAGTGGGTATCATAATGTTTTCAAAGCCAGAAGACATCTTAAAAAAAACTCTGAAGTTAACTATCCTTGGTATTTGCTTGGTCTTCTTATTTGGGGCAAAATTGAAGGAATTCACAGTGACAACCAAACCACCTAGTACAATTGATAGCACCTACTCGCCACGTCCTAAGTGTACATTTAAGCAAACAGCCCCAATCCAATGCAGTTGTTTTGTTCCTCTCTTGAGAAAAACAAGCAAACAAAAAAAAAAAAACCAAAAACCCCAACATCCTTCGAGCCTCCTTCTGTTGAATCTTTGAATTGGAACAGTAATCCTTTTCAATACAAGCCATGGAAGCAGTTAGTAGATAGACGACCATATTTCTCTAGGGAACTTGGCTGGATTGAGCAATCAGGAGAGTGACAGAGACAACAGCATGGAAATCCTTCCTGGAGGCTTAAGACTCTTGAGGACAGTCTAAAGAGATAAGGTTTAAAAAGCATGCACCCTATTTGCTACGTTTTTTCACACAGTCGAGCATATTTATTGAGCTTCTCAGTGCTAGTCTCCCAGGCCCCAGAGGTCAGAGGTCCAGTTATGCCACCTTTTGTCACATTTGCTTAAGTCCACCCTCATGGACTTAAGTGAGTGTTATAGATCATTATGTAAACTAGTTTATTATCCAAATTAGGTTTTAATTTCAATTTAATTCAGTAATATGGTTAAATTTAGTGCTATTATGTGTAATTTACTGTGAAATTTCACTGCTAGAGGATAGAATTGGACAATGGTAAAGGACAAAATAGAGCAAAGTCATTCTGAGACAGGAAGCATTCTGGGATGGAATGCTGTAGTCAGTGACGAAGGGTGGAGAAGTTGCTCACAGGCGGGTGGAAGGTGGACTGTGAAAGCAAGCCTTGCCTGTCTCCAGCACAGGCATATTCTAGGAATGTGCATGCCCTTTACCAGGATGGAATTTAAAACTTCAACATTTAAATAGTGCAAACGGGAATTATTCTAAAGTAGAAACTGCCACAGAGTAAATAGTCTTCATCTTTGTCCTTAGATTGCTCAATTTTGAACTCCACTTACAAATTAATCCAGTTTTATTTGCTGACTCTGATTGTTAGTATTTACTCTCTCTCTCTCTCTCTCTCTCTCTCTCTCTCTCTCTCTCTCTCTCTCTCTCTCTCTCACAAACACTCACACACACACACACACACACACACACACTGGGTACTCAGGAGTTCAGTTGATGTTAACTTTAGCACTTCTCAGAACATAGCACATGAAGAACAGAAAAGGTAACTGGGAAAAAAAATTGTTACATTTTGGTTTAAAATTAGAAGAATAAAATCTAGTTCAGATAAAGTCAAGTAACTAAACAGAAAAAAATTCCTACCATGAAATAATAAAAAGAACACAGGGATTTGACAGAACACTTGTTTTGACATTTTAACTTAGAAAGCCTAGTTTCTCACAAAGGGTGTTAACTGGAAATGCAATAGATAGAAGATGATTATAGAAACACCCCTTCAAAGGTTCCAAGGGATTTTTTATACTTTGAGCTAAATTCAAGTGATTCCTGACTTCAAAATCCACAACATAGACAGATGTGAAAACTCTACAGAGAATTTTCAGTGCATGCAACAGGCACACAAGTTCACCAGACAATGGTTCTCTTCCAACTCCTTCCTCCATTCCTCCTCCTCTTTTTTTCAAGTTGTCTCCTTTTTATCTTTTTCCAAGCCTTGTCTTTTAAGTTTCACATTTGCTTCTCTCAGCTGTATCTGGCCATATTGACTGTATGGATGTCTACTGTGGAAAAGCTCCTACTGTTCTTTGTGCATTCACTCTCTCTTTTATTCATGATCACTTTTGAATAACTTCTTAGTACTAGGCAGTATAATAATACTTTCCAAAAGGTTGTCATCTAGTGGAGAGGAAAAGAATGAACACTGCATTTAAATATTTGCATAAGGTAGCTCATTTTATAAACTATTGTGACTGAGATTTTAAAAGTTCCTAGAGCAGAACTCTGAGCTTGGAAAGATGTGCTGCATACAAAAAAATGAAGTTTTGTTCAGCTACAAAATAAATGAAATTATAAAATTAATCGGGAAAATGGATGAATCCAGACTCAGAGAGACAAGCACTCCATGTTCTCCTTCATATTGGATTTTAGTTTTTAATATACATACTTTATATGTCTCTGTTTAATATAATATATATGTATATTTGTATGTGATTTGTGGATAGAAGATGTGGAAATAGAAGTGGAAAAAGAACTGTGGAGGAAAGGGCCCATGGAAAACACATGTGGATGGGCATAAGGCAGGAAGGGAGATAGCAAAAAAGAAGAGTGAAGAGAATCAATAAAATTGTTTTTTAAAAGTCATTAAAAAAGCTGAATGTGGCAGCTCACACCTTTAATCCCTGTGTGGAGGAAGCATAGACAGGCCCTTCTCTAAATTCAAGGCCAGCCTGATGTACAAAGTGAATTTGAAGAGAGGTCTACATAGAAAAACTCTGTCTTGGAACAAAAAAGCCATACGATAATATAATGTAATATAATACCTCATACATTAATTTTAAAATTACATGAAATAAGTAATTGGAATGGGAGAACAGGTCAGGAGTGGGAGAGGGTGGGGTAATTGGATAAAGATGTTCTGCTGATTTTGTTCTATGTGGTTTCTCTGAGACAAGTCAGATGAAGCTCTCAATTCAGTCTTCCCTCTCCAGTGTGCTAAGGGGATAGGCATGGAGCCTCAAGTAGGTAGACTCTGAATGCTGCAGAGGAGTTAGTCAAATGAAGCCAAAGAAGATGTTAATGGTAAAACATCAGATCTACAGAAAGAACTAGAGGTTCTATAAAGCTGTGGGGCTCATCTCCACATCTACAACTTAAGATGGCTTAACTTTCACAAGAATTAGTGGGGAGGTTAGGAAAGAAAAAAATTTCACTTGTTTTAATTCCTATCCTCAGGATCCTATATAGCTCTCATACACTCTTGTACTGGAGCTGCTGAACATTCAGCCTTCAGTTACTCCATCTTGTGGCTAAACTGCTTTCTGAGACAGCTGTTCAAGCCTAATGGGAACATTCAAAATATACTAACAGTTTATTTTAAAAGGACAACAGTGTGCTTGAAACCTTCTTGGTCTTAGGAGACTGTTGTCTAAGTGCTGCCCCTTTCAGAAATGGATTTCAAGATGACTCCTCACAAGACACAAATGCCAGCTGCTCAGGCAGATTTCATCCAGGTTTTGCCATGTACGTGCCCATTATGATATAGGTTTTTCTCGAGGTTATCAGGTTTATAAAGAAAATTCATAGCCCTTTCTGTATATTTTAGAAGTAGAAATTTGTTTATTCAGTGTTCATTAAATATATATCCAAACTTAAATTTTTGAAGATTGTTCTTTAAAGTACTTTATTGCAACTGATATTTTCTTTGTTCAAAAATTTCAATTTAAGTATTCTTGTACTATTTACAAATTAATCTAAATATTTTAATTAACAAAATGCTCTTTTGATCATATATATGCATAAACTTAATACTCATTTATATCAATAAGAAGGCAGAAGGGAAATTTAATGAAACTATCATTAATGCTATTACCACTTTAGTCATTTGCTTTGTTTTTCTAAGTAACTTCTAGTGTTCATTATCTGCTAGGAAATACAATATGAATTTAAATACAATTTAAAACAATACTTCTTATTCTTTCCTCAGAATCCTTTTAGAAGCTATAGCAAGTGAAAAAAGATGACATCTACATTTTTAATCTATCTAAATATAGGTACAACTGATGTTTTACAAAATATGAAAATTCATTGACTTATGTAGTTGCAGCAATAACATTTCAAAAAGCAATTTTGATACATATTGACATTGGGAAAAGGGATTGCATTTGGTTTGTGTGTCTGTCCTAGCTCTTTAAAATCTGTGTATAAAAAAAAACCTCGTAATGAGGATTATTGAAATAGCAAATGTTTGCTTGAAAATTCAATCAAAATTATAGTTGTCTCCCTTGTATTTAAGTAAAAAGCTTGTTTTCAGATAATCAAACCTACACAGTCATTCTGTTTGTGAAAAACATTTGGAATTGGCATTTACATCCAAGTAAGTAGAAAATTAACAAAGTAGGTTGTTATAAGGCAAAATTAACTGTTAATTATGTTATTGCAAGCACATAGGGTCAGGTTTTATTTATTGTAATGTGAGTAAATACAGAAGTAGAAGAAAATTGAGTTTACTCATTCACCTGGACATAGAAGCAGTTAGCTTCCCCCGTATTAAAAGGCTTAAGCTGAATCACCCATCTGAAAATGTGTTTATTCTCTTGAAACTACTTCTGTGCTTGGTGTATGTTTATGTTGACTGATGAACTACATGAATGAAAAGAACTTGTTCCTATATAGTTAGAATGCCTCGAGAATTCATTTTCAGTGGAAGGTGAAAAAAATGCTTGTCACCATCTCATGACACACTTAACTGTTGCTGTAGAAATACAGTGAATGGTTACCTTTAACTGTTTAAGCTAGAACACAAGTTATTGATAAAAATTATGGTGAGATTCTAAACAAAGATGAACAGCAACTGAAAACAGAGGGATTGCTTATTTTCAGAGAGCAACATGTTTGGAAGAACCAGATTTTGGCTGTGGCAGTAGTGGGGTATTAGCACCATCTAGTGTGTGAAAGTTTAATTACTGAAATGATGAAGACCAAACTAATTTCAAAAAATTAGATCAAGTCAATAATGTTCAAAAGACTCAAATTAAACCTGACAACCTAGACAATTGCTTTATTCTTCTATAAAATGTAGTGGTCCTTTTATTTCATATGCTGTCTAGCATCTTATAGATGAAAGTTCCAGGTGAGATATATTCAATAGGGTGTTCTCTTGCTTTTAAAAGATAAAGTTTAGAACAGAATAGCAAATTGTCATAAAAGCAAGAAGTAAAAGAAATTGCCAGTTAGAACAATATTTCTACAAATATAATAGATAATGAGCTTTAGAATCTTTCATTTAAGAAACAGCATGTTGGCTTTTACTAATAACAATCACTTAAATATTAGGTAATTCATTGCAAAATTAAGCATTGTGCAATATTAAAAGTGATTCTATTCCTTAACACTAATATTTCATGGTCACAATTCCAGCACCTGGAAGATTAAGGCAAGAGGATTATGAGATATACTCCAGTCTGGTTGGCAAAGACTCTGTCTTGGAAATAAATAAATAGACAAAGAGATGGATCCATGGAAGGATATATGTATACATAAGTGTAGAAAAAAATGTTAATTGTTGGACCTGCATGTTAGCCTTATTGGCTTTTATTGTAAAATCAAACTTCCTAACATTTGGAATTTTCTGTAAAAAAAGTATAAGCAAAAATTTTCTCTGATAAAACTTAAGAACACAGCACAGGACCTCCAATTTATTTACTTCCTAGCCCCGAACCATAAGGACTAGTTCAAAACCTCTAGCCTCAGTGTCTGCACACTTAACTTCTGCTGCTGGCAGTTTCAGAAATCTTGGAAAAGTTGGTAGATAATTTGAATTTACATGTCCTTAAATAACAAAATGATGACAATGAAAAATAAATAAATAGAACCAAGAAACACAAACTCCCTAAAAACATTTTCTCCTGATTCTTTTGTTTAATTATTTGGGAATCAAACATCATAGTCTCCCATTGTGTTCGTCTCCTGGTCTTCCCACATTTGCCCCCTTATCTGTGAGTTCCTCAACACCCTGCCCCCCCCACACACACACAAAGAAGAAAGAAAGAAAGAAAGAAAGAAAGAAGAAAGGAAGGAAAGAAAGAATGAAAGAAAGAAAAAAGAAAGAAAGAAGGAAGGAAGGAAGGAGAGAGAGAGAGAGAGAGAGAGAGAGAGAGAGAGAGAGAGAGAGGGGCGTGTTGAGGGATGGGGCTGGGGAGTCTGAGGCTACAGAAGATGCAGGCTGATGTCTACCATCTTGTCTCCCCTACTGGACAATGGTAGCATGTGGAGCTCAGCCCTCTCTCTCACCTGTCACCACTGTCACATCTCCAGTTCTGCTTCTCTCCCTAGGCACACACCTCTCCATTACATGTGCTCATTTCAGTAGTGCTGGGTGCCTTCAGGCTGTCACACAGTTACAAGGTGCCAACAGGTACTTGCTTTCCATTATATACAACATATATTATATATTTTGTATATAATATACATTATATATATGTATGTATGTATGTGTATACTATATACTATCCTTAATATATTGAAAAGTAAACATACAAATCTGAAGGTTCTTATCTAACATCTACAATGAAAGAAAACATGCAAAGTTTATCTTTCTTGGGTCTTGGGTTCCTCGTTCCACATGATTTGTTTCCAACTCCACTTGCAAATTTCCTAATTTACTCCATTTTGTATAGAGACCATATTTTTGGTTATCCATTCTTCAGTTGATAGACACCTAGACTGTTTCCACTTCCTGGATAGTGTGGACAGAGCAGCAATGAGCGTGGATGAATGGAGATCACTGTAGCGGGATATGGAGTTCTTAGGGAGTATGCTTTTCAAAGAGTAGTATAGACCTATTGCTAGCTTTTGGGAGAAACTTTACTCTGATTTCCATAAAGGCTGCAGCAGTTTGCACTGTCACCAACTGTAAAAAAGTACTCCCATTTCTTCACATTCCACACCAGCATCTATTGTCATTTGTTTATTTGATCTTATTCAGACTGGGAGAAGATGAAATCTCAAAGTAGTTTTAATTTTCATTTCCCAGATGGCTAACGACATTAAACATTTAAAAAAGTTTATCAGTTATTTTTTATCTCATTTCCTTCATTGAAAATAAATTTTGGCCAGGGAGTGGTGCCACATGCCTTTAATCCCTGCCCTTTGGAGGCAAAGGCAGGCAGATTTCTGAGTTTGAGGCCAGCCTGGTCTACAGAGTGAGTTCCAGGACAGCCAGGGCTATACAGAGAAACCCTGTCTCGAAAAACCAAAATAAATAAGTAAATAAATAAATAAATAAATAAATACATTTTGTTAAAATATATTTTCATTATGGTTTCCCCTTCTCTAACTCCTCCCAGACTCCCCTTCTCAACCCACCCAAATCTACACTGTGTTTTCTCTCTCATTTTTATACAAACAAGGATCTAAAAACAGATAATAATAAAGTAAAATTAAAGTAACAGCCAAACAAACTTTGTAAGAACTGTCTTGTTTTTAAAATGGCCTGTTCACATTCTTGATGTTAAGGATGGCTTTTAGCAGAGCCGAAGAAAGTTGTTTGGCTTTTTGTTATTGTTGTTTTTATAAACAGTTATTAGGAATTTAATGCAATTGTTCTGAATTTGAGTTGATAACTTTAATCACATTTGGAAAACTTAGAGGTTTCAGAGGTCACTACTGTCTGTTCTCTCATCTACTTTTAGACATCCAATTAGATATAGCCTATATCTTTTGCTTCTGCACACTCACACAAACACACACACACACATACACACACTCACACATTAATTTGTTCTGTTATTGATTTTACACTGTTATTTTTCTACCCTATTTGAACATTTCTATCTCAACTCTCCCCAAATGGAGTACATTTCTTTATGATTTAAGCTGACTTCAGATCATACTATGGGCTACTATTTCTGATATTAATTCATAACATTAAGATGATATTTTACAGTTATTTTTATTTTTAACTTCTTTAATTGTTGTTTTCCTTTATTTAGAATTCTTTAAAGATGCTTAAACTAGTTATTTAAAAGATCTTTTTGCTAACTCTGATATCTAGATCAGTGTTGATTATACAATCTATTTCTTCTTCATGTCTATTTTTTATCTTTGTGTTTTAATTTTCATAATTGTATATATATTTAATAAAAATGAACACAGTGACTAAAGTTTATGTTATTCATTTACACCAAGAACATTTATCTTTCTTATCTCAATCATGAATTTAATTAAATTGTATATGAGTTGCAACTTTAGCTTAAGTTAGATTACTTCTTGTCTTAAATATTTCAAAGCAAAGACCTTCTTGTGTATGAGCTTGTGGACATGTGTTTAAGCCCGTATCTGCTCCTTTCTCTGTTCCAGTAGACTACAATAAATCTGTCTTCTCGCCTGCTATTTTGAGATACACTTTAAACATTGAAAGACTTTCAAATATTCTAATGTGTTAATGAAATCACCAGTTCTATATTTCAAGAAAGAATGTTTTTCTTGTGACTTCTGTGAGACTATTGGAGAATCTAGGCTTCACTTAGGAATCAGGCAATTCTAATAAGACAACTAGATTCAGATTCTGCACATGATTCAGAATGTCTCAGGTTAGACATACCTCCAATATACATGTCTTATTATTTCTGCCTTCACTGCCATTCTCCAAGTCACATAACCCTGATCATCAGTTCATATACAGAACTAACACATGTAACCAGATAAGAAATACCGTAGACCTCAGGCCTGAGTAGTTCAGGCCCTTCTCACCTAGGTTTGTTCATAAATTTTCAATGCTCCTACAATTTGTGCTTAGGCACTGCTATAAATACCTCCACACCAACTTCTTTCCTCTTCCTATATATAGTAGGAACATAATTCTGTCATGTCTTTTTATACTATTCAAATGTTGAATGTCTACATACAGTTCATGTTACCTTATGTAGAGGAATTTTAATTCAACAACATGGCTGCTCTGGCAAAGGATCACATCCAAAGACCTGATCCATCTTGAATGCCATTCTTTTAATACCTCTGGCTGGAAATACAGATATGTCCTTAGCACACACCTTTAATCCCAAATGAAGGCAAAGTTAGTTTGTAAAAGAAGCAACCATGTATGAATGTAATGACTAATTGAGGGTCAAAGTGATGAATCAGAGAAAGATTTAACAGAATGAGTCTGAGATAGGATATGCCCAACTCTCATGAGGATAGGAATGAGGTGACTTAACTGTGTAGTAGGGGTGGGTGAGAGAGAGGGAAAGGGAAAAGGAGAAGGAGATGGAGAGGGAGAGAAAGAAGTTTTACTGGAACAGTTTTATAGAGACAGGTTGCAGGTAAATACAGAGTGAGCCAGAGAATGAGAATGAGAAGGAGCCAGAAGGTTAGAACAAATTGCCAGAGCTTGTTTGAGACCAGGCAGAGCACCTCAGTGATAACCCAAGGGAAGAACTGGAAAGGGTGATTTATTCAACAGTAAACCTGCAAGGTGACAATTATATCTTGTGAATGAAAGTTATTTTTATAATTTTACTAAACTTTATTTTTATAAGTAGAATTTACTGTCTATAATACATATTATATGTTTAAAAAATACTGTTTAGCTTTGCTACTAGGAAATATTATAAGGACAGATAGTTTATTTTATCCATAGTTTTGTTTGTCTATTTGCTTGTTTGCTTTTTATAACTTAGAAGATTGCCTAGCAAATTTTCATAGGGTTGTGTACATAAACAGCTGGATGGACCTGTAATTAGTATGATTGAAAGAAAAATAACATATGCATACTTTTTACATAGGTATTTCAAATATTGGTATGTTTTTATTGCTTGTAGATTGTAAAGGTCCTCCTCCAAGAGAAAATTCAGAAATTCTCTCAGGTTTGTGGTCGGAAGAACTATATCCAGAAGGCACCCCGGCTACCTACAAATGCCGCCCTGGATACCGAACACTCGGTACTATTGTGAAAGTATGCAGGAATGGAGAATGGGTGGCTTCTAACCCATCCAGGAAATGTCGGAGTAAGTACTTCATGTTTGTAAAACTTAAGAACATTTTTAGTTTTGAATATATAAAATGTTTTACAATATATTAACAAATTGTATTACTACTATAACTAAAATATAGAGAAATCATTTTAAAATGTAATTATCCTACAAAACTAAAGTGGAAGCATGCAGTTATCTTCAATTATAAAATAATTTTTGTTATGTTCAATTTTTCTTCTATTCAATGATATCCAAAATGTGCTTCACTGACTCCTACTTAAGGTGTGTTTCACGGACCATATACTAATATTGTTTCTTTTTTTTTCATTTTAGAAAAGCCATGTGGGCATCCCGGAGACACTCCCTTTGGGTCGTTTAGGCTGGCAGTTGGATCTGAATTTGAGTTTGGTGCAAAGGTTGTTTATACCTGTAATGAGGGGTATGTTGTTAACATTAAAAGGCTTATCCTTGAAACTGCATAGGAACTCTACAAATTTGTACTTTAGAAAGACTAAATTTTCTATTAATATCTAAAATATAACACATAAATAAAATTATGTAGTGAATGCTTTAATTTGGATAGCATATGAGCTCCATAACATTAGAAAGTAAACAATTTATGATTATTCTGATATAGTGTTGAAATAAGGGAGTATTAAGTTGCTATAGACAAAAATAAAGCATTCAACTCACACGTCCTTACTACATTCCACTATTGCACAATATCATGTGAGACTGGTACTTTTGTATATTAGGGACAAGATTTTTGAAAACAACTACATTATGTGGTAACCCTCTTTAAAAGCTTTTATAGTATTTAAAGAAAGCAATACTTTTACTTATGAAAAAGTCTCTCTCCTGAATGCTATTGTTAAAGTTTAGTAGTATGCAAATTACTCTTATTATGTAGGGGCAAAAGGCTAATTTCTCAGAATCATTGACTCCTCTCTCTGAACAGCCCCTGTTTCTTATGACTGACATCATCACTCACTCCTCAAGTGTTCATTTACTATCATAGAGGAAAGTTATAGTTCTAGTTGTAATATTATTCCATATAAGTAAATTAAACATTTAGAATGGAACCTTTTTAGTTGCCTTTTATTTACTAATTTGAGGTAATAAACTATAACAGTTTCTACTTTTCAGAGTTTAGAATTAGCTCCAAAAGATCCCTAAACTCAAATAGTCAATGAGTTTAAAATATTCCTCCAACTCCCTCTCTTACAAAAGCAGAAAATGCTTAAGAGCATCATAGGATTAGCAGGAGAAATAAATATAACTCACACTTGAAGCCCTTCAAAATGATCCCAGATTACCACAAATATGCACTAGATACTCAGTTTTATTTAACTTCTTGTTCACAATCTGAAGGAGATTTTTCAAACTAATTTTTAGCCCAATTTTCAAGGTCACTGCTGACATGATTCTAGAAATCCAACAAGAATTGTCTTTGCAAGAATTTTCCAGGTTGCTCCATTCTTTGCTTTTGAACTAGCTGATCTTAGGCCAGCCTTCCTGATCTAGGTTTCACTTTTATACTAAACAAGGAGATAAGTATTCATATTCTCTTCATTTGAATTCCTCAGTCTCAGAACTTAATATTTACAATTTTATGAAGAAATACAAGATACATATACATATATAGGCATATTTTCCAGCTTTTAATAAAGGTGCAACCTCTCCTCTAATCCACCACTCAGCAGAGGTAATAGAAGAGAAAAGTTATTAGGGTATGGGGGAAATGGACCTGTTCGGCAATAGTTCTTTGGAGGTGAGCTCTATCTTCTTCGGCAGCAGTTCCGTCCCATAGCAAACGCCAACACAACTCATCAGTACAAGAGCAGCGCTCTAGGCAAGCAGGCAGCACACAGGAGTTGTAAGCTACGGAGCAGTCCTTTTGACAGGTCAACACTAGGCACAAACCGGCAGCTGTCAAAATCTGAAGGAACCACTAGGCTCACCAACCCTCACTGCTGAGGGAACCTTGGGAGAAAAAGTTCATGGGGGAGATTCTCAGTGACTTAGAGAAGAATGGTTGAGGCAGAGTAAACCAAATCAATGCTTAGTACTCATCTCCCACAGTGAAATCATGATTATACATCTTCATCAAGTGTCCTTTCACGAGTGTGCCCCAGCAAAACATCGTTTGACATAACTACCTTTCCAAAGAAAACTAGGAGTTTCCACTTCACTTATTTACCACCAATTCTTGGTCTCTTGAGCTCATTGTTGCTTCTTTCATCTTGTATATATCAAGAATAAACATTGATACAACCCAACTAGGTCAGTAACTTTGTATATTGAGTCTGAACCACCAACATTGATCTGTTCATCATATTATTGACAATTACCAGATAAAGTCCTCACACCATGTAGGATAAAATAGGTAAAAAAAAATAGTTCATATTAATTTAAATTTCTATTGATGAATGTTTTATCTATATTGAGCCATAGTTTTTTTTTTAACACAGAAATGAAAGGTAAGGATGGGGTAGACTTATGGCATCCTTATTTTTTTTGCTAACACTTTGTCTTTGTCCTATGCCTATGTTCAGTTCTATGCCTTTGTCTAAATTTTCCCTGCTGTGTATACGTTTAATTACATGCTATATATCAGAATGATTCCTCATGAGCAATAATTTTATTGTCTAAAATCATTGTGAATGATTTTGATATGGCATTGAAAACCAATTTTTCCCTCTGTATGGGCAGCCATTTTTTTCTCCTTTCTCCTCCCTCCATGAAATAAGTACAGTAAGGTTTTTGTAGAATTTTACAAGTTGTCTGGAGGAACTTAGCAGAATGGATGAGTCTCCATAGTGCATAGAAAGTTTTTACCAGGAACTTCATTTCTTTTCTGTTGGAAAAGAAATTATTTTGTCTCCTCTATATCAAGCATCAAGTAAACTCTTGACCCAAGACTAACATATCCTCTTGAAGTATTTTCTTTCCATAAAGATTTAGAGTAAGATAAAAATAGCTAAAGAATGAGAAATATTTTTCCTTTGAAATCCCTTGCTGGAGGATATCCAAGACTATACAGAGCTTTAAACTATATAAAACACATAATGTCTCAACACAAATTATGCTTGTGTTTTTAGGTATCAACTCTTAGGTGAAATTGATTACCGTGAATGTGATGCAGATGGGTGGACCAATGATATTCCAATATGTGAAGGTAAATGAAAAACAGATATATTTATAATCTAAATATCTAAAATAGATAAGATTTTCCAAACTGTGTAGAAAAATATTCTTAAAGTATATACTTATGAACACACACACACACACACACACACACACACACATTTCTTCGATTTTTTTTTTTTTTACAGTCCAGTCATTATCTCCCTCCTGGTCTGCCCTCTGACAATTTCTCATCCCATTTCTTCTCCCCTGTCTTCAAGAGGACATCTCTACCTCCATCACTCCTGCCCCATTAGACCTTCCCAATTCATGGGGCCTCAAGTCTCTCAAAGGTTAGATGCTTCTTTTCTCTTACTGAGACCAGACCATGCAGTCCTCTGCTATATATGTGTTGGGGGCCTCATATCAGCTGGTACATCCTGCCTCATTGGTGGCTTGGTGTCTGAGAAATCTTGGGAGTCCAGATTAGTTGAGACTGCTGGTCTTACTATGGGGTGGCCTCCTCCTCAACTTCTTTTTCCTAGTTCAACCAAAAGGGTCCCTGGCTTCTGTTCAGAAGGTGGGTATAAGTATCTTCATCTGACTCTTCCAGCTGTTTGTTGGGCCTCTCAGAAGTCAGTCATGTTAGGCTTCTCTCTGTAAACACACCAAAGCATCAGTAACTTTGTCAGGCCTTGGATCCTCCTCTTGAGATAGGATCCTACTTTGGGCTAGTCACTGAGCCTCCTTTCCCTCAGTCTCTTCTCCATTTTTGTCCCTGTAGTTCTTATTTATAACATCTTATATTTTTAGTATAAAATATAATATAAATATTTTATTATAGTACTATTTTGTATTTTATATCAATATTCTGAGAACACGAAGTCTAAAGGATTGTGAATTTCTCAGGACTAGTGTTGATTCATTGAGGTCTTAGGTTTGGCCACACATCCTCATCAATAAAACTCAAAACTTTCTAAAAACATAATAAATATGAATAGAAATTAATATAATTTTATGACCAAAGCACTGAATTTAAGAAATACGAAAGCCAATTTTTCATTCATTTTACATTTCATACACTAATATTTATTACACATGCCCATCACTAGCTTATAAAAAAAGATCCGAATTTGAGCTATGTTTATGAAGAATGACACCCATACTAACCATCTAGTTACGGGGATATAGGCTATAACTGTGGTAGAGATTTTATTGAAATATCTTTCAACAGTATGATGCTGTAAAGGTTTTCCCATAACTTTAGTTTTAGAAAAAAAGGAGAGGCAAGAATTATAAACGAACTCATGCCTTTAACTTCTTGCTCATATGTTGCTCATATGTTAGAGAAAACATCAAGAGTGAGAAAATATAGTTCTTGTTTGTGTTTGGGGGGAAAACATGTAAATAACAAAGGTCTATCCAAATGCCGTGTCCTATTTTCATGGGAAAACATAAATGAGAGAAAGGGGTAGAAGAAGAGAGAGAAGGAGAATGCCATGGCCCTGGACATTCTCCTATAGAGACTTTTCAAGTTAGAAAATGAGAAATTGTTCCAGGGAACATCTGCATCAGAATTTCCATGATGCTTGTTTAAAATTGAGGTTTGAGTCCCTCAAATGGCCTGTTGAGTCAGTATCTTTGGGTGATAAGAAAATTTCACTAGGATATCCATTAGATCCAAAGTTCCCTTCAGGAAAGTAACTTTGAATTCCTTCATGACAGAGAAATTAAGTTCAAAATACGTTTAAATATTTTGAGCACTGAGGTGAAAATAAAAGAAACATTACAAAGTTTTTTTTTCTATCAGAAGAAATATCTTAAAATTCACTGCTTTTACATCTTATTATAATGCAATATCACATTGCTTTGAAGCATTAATAAGACACTTGTATTAGGCTATTCCGAAAACTCCTATCTGTTCAGAATTCAGGAGACCTTGCTATCATGAAGATGTAAACAATCACTCTAAGTAATAGTTTCCTTTTCCCATCCCTACAGAAGCTGATAAGCAAACTACTCATGTTACTTAACTTTTAGGTTTTGCAAACAGTGATACTGAATATTTCTCCAACATTGAAGCCACTTCCTCCAGGTTTAGCCTGCTATATGCTGGGGTTTTTATTCACATACATGTATTTTATGTTGAAGCTTTCAAGTTCTGTTAGTAAAAGCTATGCCTGTATTTTTAGTTGTGAAGTGCTTACCTGTGACAGAACTGGAGAATGGAAGGATTGTGAGTGGTGCAGCAGAACCAGACCAGGAATACTATTTTGGACAGGTGGTGCGCTTTGAATGCAATTCTGGCTTCAAGATTGAAGGACAGAAGGAAATGCACTGCTCAGAAAATGGCCTTTGGAGCAATGAAAAGCCACGGTGTGTAGGTAAGGTACACATATGTGTCTGCTTTTAAGACTGAATGGTTTTAACTCTTCTAGTGAAAAATATACATTTCTTTTTTTTAAAAAAAATATTTATTTATTATTATACATAAGTACACTGTAGCTGACTTCAGATGCACCAGAAGATGGCATAGGATCTCATTACAGGTGGTTGTGAGCCTCCATGTGGCTGCTGAGATTTGAACTCACGTCCTTCAGAAGAGCAATCGGTGCTCTTACTGGCTGAGCCATCTCGCCAGCCCTATACATTTCTTTTTTAAAGTACATTTTTGATTAAAATAGGATAGCAAAACTCTAATGCTTGTTAAGCATGAC
>NW_022196891.1:37425037-37425271 GCF_008632895.1 Mastomys coucha | reverse complement strand
ATATATATATATATATATATATATATATATATATATAGTGCAAAAACTATTCAAATAATACTTAAAACCAAAGAATTCTGTGCCAGACTGAGTCTAAGAATGGATTGTGAAGAAAATTTCCAGATTCCTATTATAATAACCTTCTTTTATCAATTAAAATATTAGATTTAGATGGGAAAGCATGAACTAAAGAAAGGGGAATGATAGAGACTGTGATTTTATAAACTGAGTATG
>NW_022196891.1:37422613-37423851 GCF_008632895.1 Mastomys coucha | reverse complement strand
TTTAATGTAATATTATAAAAAATATTAAAATTTAGATTCTAAATAATATTTAAAATACATTATAGAAAACTAAAATTTTTAATTTACTGCTACTTATATATATGCATACATACATTTTTAATTTTCTTATAATTAATCATTTTCTAAGATTTGTAATAAATTATTGGGTAAAAATATTGTCATATGGATATTGATTTTACTTATTTATTGGCATCATAGTAAATACTCCTCAATAATACTTGCCTCATAACAAATCTTTATTGTCCCTTCATTTCTGTCAGCCAGATCTGAAGATGACTTGGCCACTGGCTCTGCATTAGTGTGGTGCTGTCAGATATTCTTGGCTGTCAGTCATCGGGAGACTTTGCTGAGTACTATGTCCAACCTGCCACACTCACTAGGATTTGGCAAGAGGGCTCAGTTCATTATGAGAAAAACCTCTGTATAGATTGTTTCACCAAACCTGACTTTCTTTAGAGTTAACTGATCAGAGAGACAGTAGTGGTCTAAAAACCTAACTTACCTTAGAGTTAACTGATCAGAGAGACAGTAGGGGTCTATAACCATCCATGAACTACATGGGCCTCACAACGTCTTCACCATGGCTGTTCCTTATATACTAAGTTCAACATGCACTTGAAGAGGGGGAATTATGTTTTTCTATCTGAAGATGGTTGTTTTGAAGATGTCAGTGGCTTCTCAGCACATGAATACCACTGTGTTATATTGAGTCAAGAGTACTTAATTTCTGGGATACTCTATTCTTTTCAGATTTTTTGCCTATCTGCATCCATACATTTTCCTTTTATCTAACAGTCTATGGCAAATGTGTCTCATACTTAAGCCTGATATCCCCTAAGGGATAAAGTGTACAATGACAGATGAGCAGCCGAGGATCCTCTCCCACTCATCTTTCTGTTGCTATGTCAATATTACTGAATTAATTACTTAGAAGAAGGATTTGTTTTGTTTTGCTGACTTGAGTTCATGGTCAAGCTGTCCTGCCATTTTCATCCTGATATCAAGAGGATCTTTATGTCAGGGAGTGAGTGGTAAGTTAAAACTACTTGCCTTATGACTACCAATGAAGAGATATAAGGAAAAGGCCAAGATCCCCTTCAAAGATCTAGACCCAAAGACTTAACTTATTTCAGTGTGTCCAGAAACTCTGAACTTTATACCCTTTCCAATAGCACCAGCAATAAGAAACCAAGTTTTTTTTCTTCTTCTCTTTTTAT
>NW_022196891.1:37413501-37421577 GCF_008632895.1 Mastomys coucha | reverse complement strand
ATTTTCTTTATTTACATTTCAAATGTTATACTTTTTCCTGGTTTCCTATCTGAAAACCCCCTTTCCCCACACAGCTCCCCCTGCTCAACAACCCACCCACTCCTGCTTCCTGACCCTGACATTCCCCTATACTGGGGCATATAGATGTCACATGACCAAGGATCTCTCCTCCTATTGATGACTGACTAAGCCATCCTCTGCTACATATGCAGCTGGACCCATGAGTCCCACCACACCATGTGTATTCTTTAGTTGGTGGT
Organism: Mastomys coucha; assembly: GCF_008632895.1. Classification (NCBI taxonomy): domain Eukaryota; kingdom Metazoa; phylum Chordata; class Mammalia; order Rodentia; family Muridae; genus Mastomys; species Mastomys coucha. The sequence goes on along the minus strand of NW_022196891.1, from coordinate 37,421,317 downwards.
TTAGTCCCTAGGAGTTCTGGGGGTACTGGTTACTTCATATTATTGATCCTCCTGTGGGACTGCAAAAACCTTCACCTCATTTAGACCATTCTCTAGCTCCTCCATTAGTGACCCTGTTCTCAGTCCAATGGTTGTCTGGAAACATCCACCTCTGTATTTGTCAAGCACTGGTAGAGCCTCTCAGGAGACAACTATAACAGGTTTCTGTCAGCAAGCACTTATTAGCATCCACAATAGTGTCTGGGTTTGGTGACTGTATATGGGATGGATTACCAGGTGGGACAGTCTCTGGGTGGTCATTCCTTGAGTCTTTGCTCCACACTTTGTAACTCCTTCCATGGGTACTTAATTTCCCATTCTAAGAAAGACTGAGGTATTCCCACTTTGGTCTTCCTTCATCTTGAGTTTCATGAGGTCTGTGAATTGTATCTTGGGTTTTCCGAGCTTCTGGTCTAATATCCACTTATCAATGAGTGTATACCATGTGTGTTCTTTTGTGATTGGGTTACCTCACTCAGAATGATATTTTCTACCTCCATTCATTTGCCTACAAACTTCATGTATTCATTATTTTTAATAGCTGAGTATTACTCAGAAGATGGAAAAATCTCCCGTGTTCATGGATTGGCAGGATTAATATAGTAAAAATGGCCATCTTGCCTGAAATCAATCTACAGATTCAATGCAATCCCCATCAAAATTCCAACTCAATTCCTCACAGAGTTAGAAAGAGCAATTTTCCAATTCATCTGAAATAAAAAAACATAGGATAGCAAAAACTATTCTCAACAATAAAAGAACTGACCTCAAGCTGTATACAGAGTAACTGTGATTAAAAACTGCATGATATTGGTATAGTGATAGACAGGTAGATCAATGTAATAGAACTAAAGACTCAGAAATGAACCCACACACCTATGGTCACTTGATTTTTGACAAATGAGCTAAAACCTTCCAGTGGAAAAAAGACAGCATTTTTGACAAATAGTACTGGCTCAACTGGTGGTTAGCATGTAGAAGAATGTAAATTGATCCATTCTTATCTCCTTGTACAAAGTTCAAGTCCAAGTGGATCAAGGACCTCCAAATATAACCTGATACACTGAAGTTAATAGAAAAGAAAGTAGGGAAGAGCCTCGAACACATGGGCACAGGGTAAAGTTTCCTGAATAGAACACCAATGGCTTGTCCTGTAAGATCAAGAATTGACAAGTGGGACCTTATAAAACTGCAATTCTTCTGTAAGGCAAAGGACACTATCGATAGGACAAAACAGCAACCAACAGATTGGGAAAAGATCTTTACCAACTCTATAAGCAATAGAGGACTAATATCCAATACATACAAAGAACTCAAGAAGTTACATTCCAGAGAATCAAATAACCCTGTTAAAAATTGGCTACAGAGCTAAACAAAGAATTCTCAACTGAAAAATACTTAATGTCTGTGAAGTAGATAAAGAAATGTTCAGCACCAGGTAAATGTGAATCCAAACAACCCTGAGATTCCATCTCATACCAGTCAGAATGGCTAAGATCAAAACTCAGGTGACAGCAGATGCTGGCAAGGTTGTGGAAAATGAGGAATATTCCTCTATTGCTGGTGGGATTGCAACCTGGTACAACCACTCTGGAAATTAGTTTGACAGTTCATCAAACTGGACATAGTATTACCTGAGGATCCAGCAATACCACTCCTGGGCTTATCCCCAGAAGGCATTCCAACATGTAATAAGGACTCATGCTCTACTATGTTCGACAGAATAATAGATATAGAAAATGTGGTACATTTACACAATGGAGTACTAGTCTTGACCCATTCTTTAACATTAATAGTTCAACACATACTCACATATACACCCCTAGTGAGTCCATTTTCTGCTGGCAGCCAGAATGTATGTGTTTTAAGCCTGGTCACTTGGAATTGGGTAACTTATCTAAGAAAGGGTTATTCCAAGAGAAGATTGATTTTTCAGCAAATATTAATTACATGTTGCTCTTCACTGAGGGTAGTGATTGTGATATTTTCTCCATATGTATTGGGATGTCAACTAGTATCGTAGTAAACTCACTTAGACAACTATAGTTTGAGATTCCATGGGTCCTACCTGCCTGTCATACATAGAAGATATTATCTCATAGTAGACATCCTAATTTTCTTGCCATAAAGTCTTTCTGCTCCTTCTCCAATGATGATTCCTCAAGCCTTAGGTGTAGAAATTGCTTTCTATAGTCACCAACATCATGGGTTTCCTTACTGTCTACTACATTATATAAGACAATACTTATAATACTAGACATTAACTTCATTTCTTCCTAGACAGTTAAATTTAAAATATTTAAACGTTAAATGAAAGTGTAGGTTGAAGAAACTTATTGTTAGGGAACTATATTATTTCTATTAATCAGCATATTATATAATACTTACATTAGGTTTAAAATATCTATATCATTGAGCACTTTGAAGAAAAGTCTTGCTATGGTCCCCTGCCATGTGACTTTTAGAATAAGTTTGCTCCTGTATGAAAAATTCTTTTCTGGGATCAATTTTGAGAAAATTAATGCAGCATAATTAATTTCTTCTACAAATAATTATATCTGTGGATTTACTTAGACCCTTGGTTTCTTGTGGTACTATTCTGTGGTATGTAGCAGTTTAAGTAGATGAATAGCTAATACATGTTTTCAAATTGTAGCAATTATATTCATGCTATCTACTTTTCTTAGTTGAGTGGCACAATTCTATGATTTTTACTTACTCTATTATTTTTAACTTTCCAAATTAATTGATATGAATGTCCACAATATTCCCCAATTTTTTGAGTATGTAAAAACATATAATGATATAACTCTAATCATTGCTGTAATGATAGTTTGTGCCATCTCTACTCTTTCCTCTCCTATGTCTGCTTAAAAGTTGATTAACTTAGGAATCTTTCATAGAATCAAGATGTAAATTTAATTTAGCTTTGTTATTTTAAATGACGTGACTCCCACTCCCAATTCTACTCACTTCTATTTTCTTTTATTGCTTTTTTCTGATATCTTTCTTTTCAATTAGATATTTTATTTATTTACATTTCAAGTGTTATTCCCTTTCCTGCTTTCCCATCTGCAAACACCCCTCATTTCCCAGCTTCTATGAGGGTACTCCCAGAACCACCCATCCACTCCTGCCTCACTGCCCTAGCATTCCTCTACACTGGGGCATCAAGCCTTCACAGAACCAAGGGCCTCCTTCCAATTGATGCCAGCTAAGGCCCTTTCAGCTCCTTCAGTCCTTTCCCTAACTCCTCCATTGAGGTCCCTGTGCTGTCTTACTGTTGGCTGTGAGCATCTGCATCTGTATTAGTGAGGGTCTTGAAGAGCATCTCAGGAGACAGCTCTATCAGGCTCCTGTCATCAAAGACTTCTTGGCATCAGCAATAGTGTCTTTGGTGTGTGCATGTGGGATCCATACCCAGGTCAGGCACTCTCTGGATGGCATTTCCTTCAGTCTCTGCTCCACTCTTTGTCCCTTTATTTCCTTTAGACAGGACCAACTCTGGGTTAAAATTTTAGAGATGGGTGGGTGGCCCCAACCCTCAACGGGGGGTGGGGGGGGCACGCCTAACCTCTGAAGAGTCTCAGGTTACTGATGTGAGTCCCAGTTCCTTGTCCATGTGAATGTTGAGTGCAGCCAGATTTTTGTTGTCATACCACAGATTTGTGTGTGTAGCTTTCCTACTGACACTTGCATATAATGGGTGAACATTACCAAATGAGTGCCTGGAATTTTTTTGTTCGGGGAATAAATTGGTGCCACAAATGTATGTATTTTCATTCACCTCCACCACCATCCCTTGAATAAAGTAGCAGCACTCCATGAAAAACTTACTGCTAGTGCTTGGGATCTCCCTTTGAAATTATTGAGTTTGGTTTGGTGAGCTTTTTTTCTTGTACAACTTGAGTGTTTTGAATATGAAAAAAAAAATCTCTTGAGGGGGGATGTCTTTCTAAATGATTATGGTGATTAGAGGAATTTTTTTAGATAGTTTCTTTATTTACATTTCAAATGCTCTCCCCTTTACCAGTTTCTCCTCAAAAAACAAAAACAAAAACAAAAACCCTGTTCCCTCCCTCCTCCCCTTGCTCACCAACTCACCCTCTCAGGCCTCTTGGCTCTGGCATTCCCCTATACTGGGGATTAAAGGAATCTTTACTTTCTTCCACTTTGAATATCTTGAATTGTTGGTTTCTGGGAACCTTTGACCTTAATTTTTAGGGTAGTTTTTCTTCTCATGATCTTCATCAGAGTGTCTCGTAATGTTCTAGAGCATGCTGACATTTAGACAGCAAAGCTAGAGGATGGACATTGAGAAATGCAGACTTCTGCTCCGGTCCGTATTTTCTCTGTTCTTGCTTTTCTATGCCACAAGTCCAGTGACTTCAATCTTTTTGAGCAAAGGAATTTTTGTTGCTTTAATTCAGTAAAATACCCATTTTTTTCTTCTTTAGTTCTCAATTTGCTATTTTCTGGAAAATTCCCCTTTACACAAAACCACCTCAATAATGAACGTCATTAATCTCTTGCTACTCTGGAATTTTAGTCTAGTGTTCTTTGTTTTACAATATATGACATGGCTAGTTTTCACCTATATATGTTTCCTTATTGTTTGAGTCCACTATTTTATTTAATTTTTGTTTGTTTACATATTTATTATATTCTTTTTAAACGACTAAACAACTCATTATTTTTTTCTAATCTTTATTAAACTTTGAACAACTATTCTATTTTAGACAAACAGATGTAATGATAGAAATTATTTGTACTGGAGTCTGTAGTAACTTTGGATATGTTTTCTAAGATCATTGTTTGACTCCAGGATCCCTATGGGATAAAAGAGTTCTAGTTTCCTAAAAGATCCAATTATTCTTAAGCTGAAAGAAAGAATGAATGAAAAAAAGAAAGGAAACAAAGAAGGAAGAAAGGGAGAAAAACATACATACAGACAGACAATATTGTCCAGAGTTCTGACAGTCTGTAAGATTATGGATTCATTTGCACAAAAACATTAAGCGTATTTTAGAACATACTACAAGTCCGTTAAGCTTTACTTTGTAGGGGAAAAAAAAAAACATTCTCAGAGGACTATGATGATGTACCTTATTAAAATCTATAAGGTTTGTTGTTTATTTTCATTTTTTTTTGTGGCCTTGTAATGTGAATGACTTTATTTCAGGGGTTCATGTACAAATGACTAATGGCTACTTTTGTACCTTTTAATATTGTAAACCCTTATGCTGCTGTGCATTCACTCATTTTTTTCTTAATTTTTACCCTTTTAGAGACATGTTCAGTGTCAGATATAGACATTGAGAATGGGTTTTTTTCTGAACCTGATTTTACATATGCTCTAAATAGAAAAACATGGTATAGATGTAAACAGGGATATGTGACAAATACTGGAAAAACATCAGAATCAATTACTTGCCTTCAAAATGGATGGTCACCTCAACCCTCATGCATTAGTGAGTATTTTATTATATGGTTATAATTATGATATGTAGGACTTTACTTTTATTCTCCTTTTATGTGACTAGTATTCTTTTATTTGTAAACTTCAAGTAAAAATACACCAATTTTTTTCTATTTTGACTTATTCCTGCATTGTAGAATACCAGTTCATTGCCTTTTCCGTGCTTTAAAATGTCCTATAGTCTTAAATCTAGTGAAGAAGTCTTTAATGAGCTGCAAATCACTGAATATGTGATAATCTTATAATATGTATTTGACACTCTGAGTTAAGGTTCATGTCAGAACATCTCCTTTGAAGATCTTTTTAAATATTTTGATATTGGAAAGAAAAATGTTTCCAGGAACCAGCAAATTTTGGTGTTGGAAAACATTCCCTTGTTTTATGACATACAATTAATGAAAAATTTCTAGGATTAACCATTGGTTCATCTAATCTTATTTGTCAGAAAAATACCCAGTGCTCTTTTTCAAGAAGTATTCAACATATCTTAAATATAAGGTGATTTAATATTCACTAATTTCATAACATCTTAAGTTTTTCAGCTACTGTGATTTTATAAGATCTAATTAAAAGGGGCCATTAAAATTATTCCCATGTAATTTTCATTCATGCTAAATTATAATGGATAAGGATTTTTTGGATTTTCTTATTATGAAAAAGAAAACCCTTGAAAAACCTGTTTTAACTACTTGTCTATATTTTATGAGTCATTTTAACTACTAAATGTAGCATGTTGATTCACAAATGCTATCATGTTTCCCTAAAAATAAACATTCGCACTTGTCTATTTTTTTGGAGTGTTCAATAAGTATATGAAAAATTGATCTTAGAAACTATTACTAAAATAAAATTTTATAAAAGTTTAAGAAAGGAAATCAATGCTATATAGAAGTATATCTTCTACTTTAACAATTTTCAAGAAAATAAATTATTGCTGGTCTCCTTAGGTTCCTTCAATACTGTATTTAATTTGTTATCATATATTAATCTATAGACTTTTGCTCTCATGTGAATTACTCATATTGACTATTGATACATTAGAAATAAAATTATCTCTTTTATTTTGCATTAGAGTCTTGTGATATTCCTGTATTTGAGAATGCTATAGCTAAGAATAATAGTACATGGTTTAAGCTCAATGACAAATTAGACTATGAATGTCTCATTGGATATGAAAATAAGTATAGACATACCAAAGGCTCTATAACATGTACTTATTATGGATGGTCTGAAACACCCTCATGTTATGGTGAGTATTATTTTCTCTGTAATGTTTTTTATATTAAAAAAGAATGTTTATGCTAAAAATTGAATTTCCTAGAATCTTCCTTATGATTTAATGTAACCTAAGAAAGGGGACTGTTTTGAAAGCCATTGATGTTTATATTTGCACTTATTATTTCATTACACTCATTTATTTATCCTGTGTGTGTACATGCATACCTGTGTGTGATAATGGAGGAGTATATACTGCTTTACACATTTAGGTGTCAGAGAACCTATGGGAGTTAGCTCTCTCTTTTCATCATATGGTTCTGAGGGTTTGAACTCAGGACTCCAGGTGTAGAGGTAAGCACCCTCACTGACAGAACTATCTTTCTGGCTTGGTAATCTGTTTTTAAAATAATATATTTGTCAGTTATATATGGCACCAGATTATTATTCTAGCAATTAGGACCTTGGATCAAGAGATTTTAAGTTTGAGGGTATACTGTGCTGCATAATAAGTTCTGTTTCTAAAAGCAAAGAAACCAAAATTTCATTAAATTAATAATTCCTCTGTGTGGCTTCTATATATATATATATATCATGTATCTCTTATTAGAGGACAATTCTTTTGTTATCAAAGCTCTTAATTATGTAGACTAGGTCTCCATTATCAAAATGATGACTTGAAGTATGAAACTAGGTCATGAAAACTCACGGGCTGGAAAGATGGCTTAGTAGTTAAGAGCATGGGCTGCTCTTCCAGAGCTTCTGAGTTCAATTCCCAGCAATCACATAGTGTCTCATAACCATCTGTTATGAGTTCCAATGCCCTCTTCTAGTATGCAAGTGTACATACACATAGAGCACTCATCCATAAAGTAAATAAATCTTTAAAAAGAAAAAAAAGAAAACTTGAGCAGTGTGAGGGCAGAGGATGAAGGATAATAAAATTTAAAAAATATTTTTTTGAAAGACTAGATACAGACACTGAGAAATTTGATTTGAAGCTTCAAAGGCCCACTCAAATGTGGATGTCTACACCTGCCAAGATGGCTTGGGAGGTAGAAGTATGACATTCTTGAAATCCAG
>NW_022196891.1:37409268-37412083 GCF_008632895.1 Mastomys coucha | reverse complement strand
ATATAAAAAAAATTATAATATGAAATTATTTATGTACCATACATAACAGAATGGTACATAAATAATTTCTTCCCATGGAGGCAATATACAAACATGTACTCACCCCAGATAAGGTTCCCATGACAGAACAATATACAGATACCACCAAATTCCAACTTGATGAACTTTGAGTTGTGCCCAGACTGCAAAACAAAGAAACAAATTAACAAACAAACAAAAAACAACCAAACAAACAAACAAAAAAAAACCAGAGACCACCAGAAACCACAATTCCGATACAAGCACACGAGAGTCTTTAATCAAGCTCAAGCTTGGGCCAAAACACTTCCTGATGGAATAGGAAGGAGAGTAATACTCGGGTCTAGGGGCTTAAGGTTTTCATAGGGAAACAAGTTGCAAGCTGGGGCTTTCAAGCCTTGGTGTTACATGATTGGGTAAATGGGTAAGGAAATGTTAACATTCAAACTAATATCAGGGAAAGACCACACATCTAAAAAGGGGCATATTGTTTTGGGAATGATTCGTGTTTTCTTAACTTATCTTGTTATTGTAAACAATTTTTCCTGTTGCCGCAAGCTGGACATAGATGTTATGTCTAATTTGGGCTGCTTGAAATGCTTGGTGGCTTCTTTCCCAGCGACCAAGATTGGGGGCCATATCATTCCAAGGACAGTAGCTTTCTCCAAGGACAGCAGTTTTCTCCATGCACAACAGCTTAAAATAGAGTGTAGAGTACAAGAAAGAATACCTCCTGCTGCCTTTTGCCTCTTCAGGGTTTTGTTAATATTGAGTTCAGAAATATAGAGGAGAGGTTTCTTATAGGAGAAGAAATGACTCAAAGACAGCTACATCCCCAAAGCCTACCCATTATGGCTGACAGCTCACAAAAACACAGATGAGCATATTCCATAGCTTGTAAGCAGAACAATAGGTTGAAGAATCTTTTTTCCAAGTAACTCAGCTGTGTAAGCACCTTCCAGGTGCTGGGTAGGATCCTGCTTCTTCTGGGAAGTTGGTATGATCTCATTCTTCTTTTTTGCATCTAGGGTGGTCTGAGCTCCTTCCTTGCAGCTTTGCTTATTTGAATGATTCTCAGAAACCTAACTATCTTAATTACTCTGGTAGGGAGTAGCCTGCTGAATCTACTCAGTTTCAGTGAGTTCCTGAAGCTATTTTAAATTGTTAAGGAGCTTTCCTAAAGGATGGAGTATTTTAATCACAAAGAAACTTTTACCCAAAATATTCTTATGGACTTTCAATGTCTCCAGGCCTGACAGGAAATGTGAATCAGAGGAGAGGAAATGGAGTGACTGAGACAGCAATGCAAACTGACATGTTCAGATAATGTTATATTACACACATGCACACACACACACACACACACACACAGGGTTATAACAGACAAGATTTCTGGCCTGACACACTCTGTATAAATACAGTAAGTGGGTCAGATAGAAGAACAAATTTTTGAAATTTTTCACTTTAAGACAGTATTATGATTTATTAAATAATTTGTATAAAAGAAGCAAAAATATATAAACAGAATAGAACAAATCAAAGAATAATTATAGCTAACTGTATCGTGGCATTCATTCTTTGCACTAGGAAAGAGTACACACTTAGACTCAATTTAAGTTTAGATTAAATGAATTTATTCTTACTGCAAGTATCACAGAAGCATGCTAAATGGTTTATAAAGTTGGATACCAAAACGTGTGCATTACAATTATCTATGGAATCTACAGCTAAACAAAAGAAAGTGTTTTACTCCCCTCAATTGTTTATCTTTACCATTGTGTGCTAATAAAAAGACCACTTCATCCCTGTCTCACAAATGCAAAAAAACAAACTGTTAAATATCTTACAACAGGAACTCCAGTAACCCAAACTTCTTTTCTTTTGTTTTCTTTACTTTTGTTTACTTTTTTTTTACTTGTTCTTCTCTCTTACAATATATCCCAACTGCATCTTCCCTTTTCCTGACTCCTCCCAGTTCACACCTTCCCTTTTCCACCAGACTCACTGTTCCTCTCATCCCCTTCAGAAAAGAGCATGCTTCTCATTGATATCAACCAAACTTGACATAACAAGATGCAATAAGACTAGGCACAAACACTCATTTTAAAGCTGGATGAAGTAACCAAGTAGGATAAGGGTCTCAAGAGCAGACAAAAGAATTAGAGACATCACCTACCACCACTGTTAGGAGTCCCACAAAATGCCCATGCTAAACAACACTATGTATGCAGAGGACCTAGCACAGAAACATGCAGAATCTTTGATTGCTGCTCTAGTCTATGTAGCCTCTATGATTCCTCCCTAGTTGATTTTGTGGTCTAAATTTTCCTGCTGTCCCCAGTTCACCCACAAAACTCATTCTATTGCCACTTCCCAGGGTGATCTCCTTACTTAGCCCACCTTACTTAGCCTACCTTGGTCTGTTGACTATAGCATGACTATCCTTTACTTATTTTCTAATAATTACGTAAGAGTTCATATCATTTTTGTCTTTCCAGGTCTGGTTGCAACACTCAGGATGATTTCTTTTTTCTAATTCCATCATTTGCCTGAAAATTTCATGATGATGTTTTTCTAACAACTTGCATAATATATCATTGTATAAATATACCTCATTTTTATGCATTCTTCAGTTGAGGGACGTCTAGGTTTTTAAGCTATCTAGCCTCTGGTTGCTGGCCTTCAACGTAGTGTCAGATATGGCTCTCTCTTACTACATGGGCCTTAAACTGTACCAATTATTGGTTGGTCATTCCTACAAGTTCTGCAGTCACATCTTGCAGGCAAGACAAATACT
>NW_022196891.1:37399718-37400389 GCF_008632895.1 Mastomys coucha | reverse complement strand
TTGTATTTATTACTGTTGTTTTGGAGGCCTTGCTTCATTTTATATTTTAAATATTTCTTAAAGACTAACGTTCACAGAAAGTATTTCCATGCCATTCCAAAATTAAACATATTGCACACATGTTAATGGAGTGCACATGTTGTCTTTGTTATTTTATCATTTCTGCTATCATTTTGATTGTACTATTAAGACAGTAATTGTTTTTCTTTTCTGCATGGCTAGATAGTTGTTCAAAGGATGTAGAGAAAAGTATTTACCACACAGTGTTGATTTATTTCTAATAATTCCATTCTACTTAAGCAGAAATATTTAAAAAGTGAAATTATTAGTAACCATTAAGAAATTATCCTTTCATGTTTTGAATCTGAAAGATGAATCTGAGGTGTCTTGATTTTGTAGTGATTTAGTGAAAAACTTGACAAAAGGTTTCTAATACCAGCACTACATTATCCTGGTTGTGAACCATCAGTTTTCACATCTCTAGTTAGTTCAGGTTAAATGTGATGTCAGGGAGTTGATTTTTTTTTAACATTTGAACAGGATATATTTTATATTTAGAAGAGTAGAAGGCAGCCCTTCTGATGCTTATACAAATGTATACAAATACCAGAAATAGATTCTAGAATTACAGAATGTGATACGTTTCTGGAGTCTAGTCAAATTTTTAAAAG
>NW_022196891.1:37392164-37398552 GCF_008632895.1 Mastomys coucha | reverse complement strand
CTGGACACAGAAGAAATGGTGTGCAAAGATGGAAGGTGGCAGTCATTACCACGCTGCATTGGTCAGTAGTTATGTCTTATTTTATACCATTGCATAAACACTGTGATAAAAAGTCCAACAGTCACTGCTGATGCAGCCACTACCTGCATCTGAAAAGTATAAGATGTTGCTGGGTGGTGGTGGCGCACGCCTTTAATCCTAGCACTTGGGAGGCAGAGGCAGGCAGATTTCTGAATTTGAGGCCAGCCTGGTCTACAGAGTCAGTGCCAGGACAGCCAGGGCTACACAGAGAAACCCTGTCTCGAAAAACAAAAAAAACCAAAAAAAACAAAAAAAACAAAAAAAAAAAAAAAAAAAAAAAAAAAAAAAAAAAAGGAAAGTATAAGATGTCAAATCGGGCTTACTTAGGTACTAACGATATCAAGTGATTGTGTACTTTAAGGAATATTATGTTAATATCAAGAATCGTGTATAAAGGGAGTAAACATTCACCTGTGACCACTGGAGAATGAAGATTAGAGAAAAGTCCGAGGATGATTAGATAATAATGCTATTTCTGCTCTGACCCATGCCTCTGTTTGTTACTTTTTAAAACAAAATCTCAGTAAGCTAATTCAACTTATTGATGTCCTATGAAAAGTACAATTCTTAAAATTGTTAAAGAAAAACATTTATTATAAAAAGAATTACAATTTTAAACCATGTAATAAATATGTAAAAAATTCTTGAAAATTTTCTCTCATAAAACAAATGAGGGTGCTTAAGGAAAATGTTTTTATTTGTATTTGTTGAAATAACTTTCAATATATTGTATGAGGTTTCCTGAAGCAGAATTATACTTCATGAAAAAAGTGATATTATTCTCATACTAAAGTACAAATTATAAATAATAATTAAATATATAATAAAAATAATCATATATTACATGTGAACACACACATAAACTATACAGCACTTCAATACAAAGGTACAAGAAGATCCATATGATTCCATATTCACACTATATTATAGTTTCAGTGAAAATTATAAATCAGCAGTTATATTAGATATTAAGAAATATCTAATCATCTTCTCTGGTGGGGTGTCAGCCATAACTTTATTTCATGTTAAAAGGCATCGTCCAAACCAATGTTGTGTTTTGTCTTATTTCCTTGTCCCACATCCCACTGTTCTTTCAATTCATTAAAAGTAATTTATTTAGTTTGATGTTGGCTACTGGTTTATACTATATTGATTTTCCTTATGTTCAGGTATGGGCCTTGAATTTCTGATCTTTCCAAGAATTTACCATAAAGGAGTATCTTATTTTATCAAATGCTTTTTCAGCATCTATACATCTACTGAGATGATCATGTGATTTGTTAAAATTTATTTATATATGTTGAACCATCCCAGTATCCTTGGGAGAAAACCTACATGATAGTGGTAAATAATCATTTTGATGTATGTTTGGATTTGTTTTTTGAGAATTTTATTGAGTGATTTTGTAATGATATTTTTAAATTAAATTGGTCTGAGGTTCTCTTTCTTTGTTGGGTCTTCTGTGGATTACGTATCAACATAAATATGGCTTTATATATGGAATTAGTTAGTGTTTTGTTTGCTTCTATTTTGTGGAATAGTTTGAAAAGTCTTGATATTGGGTCTTTCTTCTTTGAAGGTGTGGTAGAATTCTGCACTAAAACTATCAGGCCCTTTCCATTTATTTATTTATTTATTTATTTATTTTTGGATGGAATTTTTTTTTAATTTCCTTAGCAGTTATGGTACTATTTAGATAGATTTCCTGATCCTGATTTAATTTTGGTATGTGATATCTCTAGAAATTCATCCAATTTATCTAGATTTCCAGTTTCATTGAATATAGGTTTTTGTCCTAGGATCTATTTACTGTTTTATTTCCTCAGTTTATATTATTGTATCTCCATTTTCATTTCTGATTTTGTTAATTTGGATATTCTCTCTGCCTTTTATTTATTTGGCTGAGCTTTCATCTATCTTGTTGATTTTCTCAAAGAACTAGCACTTGATTTTATTGGTTCTTTTTATCATTCTCGTTGTTTCTAATTAATTTATTGTAGCTCTGAATTTGATTACTTCCTGCAGTCTGTTCCTCTTGGGTGTGTTTGCTTCTTTTCCTTCTAGAGCTTTCAGTTGTGCTGTTAAGTTGCTAAAATAGAATCTCTTCAATTTCTCTATGAATCCTGTTAGTGCTATGAATTTCTTTCTTAGCACTGCTTTTATTGGGTCCCATAAGTTTACTTATGCTGTTCCCTACTGAATTCCAAAAAATCTTTAATTTCTTCCTCATTTCTTTCCTGCCCATGCCATTATTAAGTATGGGGTTGTTCCATTTCCATGATCATGTGGGCAGTTTTTGTTTTTGTTTTTATTGAAGTCCAGGCTTAGTCCATGGTGATCTGATAGAATGCATGGGATATTTTCAATCATCTTGTATCTATTCAGGCTTGTTTTTTAACCAACTATATGGTCAGTTTTGAAGAAAATACAATGAGTTGCTCGAGAAAGTATAATTCTTTTATTTAGGTTGAAATATTCTGTAAATAATTGTTAAATACTTTTGGTTCATAATTTCTCTTAGTTTCAATCTGTTTCTGTTTACTTTTGTATTCAGTGACCTGTATATTGGTGAAGTCTCCCACTATTAATGTGTGAGGTTCAATATATGTTTTGGGCATTAATAATGTTTCTTTTTCAGATGTGGGTGCTCTTGCATTTAGGGCAGAGATGTTCAGAATTAAGAGTATAAATATTTGTGGATTTTTTTTATGTGTATGAAAAGACCTTCTCCATCTCTTGGATAACTTTTGAATGAAAGGTTATCTTATTGGATATTAGAATTGATATTCTAGCATGTTTCTTAGGACTATTTGTTTGAAAAAATTTTTCCAGCCTTTTACTCTGAGATAATGCCTAGCTTTGTTACTGAGGTGTTTTACCTGTGTATATCAAAGTCCTGGGTTCTGTTTGCATATCTAGTATGTGAGACTATGTCTTCTTATTGAGGAATTGAGTCCATTGATCTTGAGAGACAATGAAGGTCAATGATTGTTGGTTCCTGTTATTTTTGTTCTTAGAGGTGCTATTATGTTTGTGTGATTCTCTATTTTTGGATTGTTGTGAGATGATTAATATCTTGCTTTTACTTTGATGTAGATACCCTCCTTGCGATGGAGTTTTCCTTCTAGTGTCCTCTGTAGGAATGGATTAGAAGAAAGATATTGTTTAAATTTGTTTTTTTCATGGAGTATCAACTTCTCTCCTCCTATGGTGATTTGTTGGGTATAGTAGCCTGGGCTGACATTTGTATTCTCTTTGGACCTGCATGACATCTGTCTAAGATCTCCTGACTTTTAGAGTCTCTTTGAGAATTCTAGTGTAATTCTGATAGGTCTATCATTATATGTTATCTGGCATTTTTCCCTTACTGCTTTTTAATATTCTTTTTTTTGTGTATTTAGTGTTGTGATTATTATATGTAGGTAGGAGTTTCCTTTATGGTTCAAGCAAAGGATATTTAGTGTTCTTTGTGCTTGTGTGTTATGTCCATCTCTTTCTTTAGGTTAGAAAACTTTTCTTCTATGATTTTGTTGAAAATGTTTTTGGCCCTTTGAATTGGGAATCTTCACTCTACTCTATTCCTATTATTCTTAACTTCGGTCTTTTCATTGTGTCCTGAGTTTCTTGGATGTTTTAAATTAGGAACTTTTTGAACATATTATTTTCTTTGATTGTTGTGTCCAGTTCTTCTATGATATCCTCTACACTTGAGACTTTCTCTTCTATTTCTTGTATTCTGTTGGTCATGCATACAATTATAACTCATGATATCCTTTCTGGGTTTTCCATATCCAAAGTTGCCTCCATTTGTGCTTTTGTTATTGCTTCTATTTTCATTTGTAGATCCTGAATGGTTCTATTCAATTCCTTCAACTGTTTGATTGTGTTTTCCAGTATTATTGAAAAGATTGTATTTCCTCTTTCAGAGCTTCTACCTGTTTACTTATTTTCTCCTGTAATTCTTTAAGGAGTTACTTATGTCCCCTTCGAAGTCCTCTCTCATCTTAGTGAGACGTGATTTTAGGTCAGAATCTTGCTTTTCAGCTGTGTTAGGGTATCTAGGGCTTGCTGTGTTGAGAGAACTGGGATTCTGATGGTGACAAGTTGAACTAGTTTCTGTTGCTTATGTTTTTGTGCTTGCCTTTCACCATCTGGTTATCTCTAGTGTTAACCATTCTTGCAGTCTCTGCCTGGAGCCTGTCATCCTTGTAGAAAAGTGGATCTTTGTGAACTGGGTTAGAACAGGTCTTCTCGGAGGCAAAAATGTTCTGTCTCTGGCTAGAGGAGCCTCGTGAGTCCTTAGTTATGGAAGGCCTCCTATCATCCTACCTATAGCAGATCTCCTATGCACCTTGTTATGGTAAACCTCCTGGGAGACAGGTTACATCTGAGTAAGGTATGTGTGTGTGGAGAAAGTTGGGGGATGGAATGCTCAATCTGCCCTTTGCATTGTTGTGGACTGTAAAGAAGATGTGTCATCAGCAAGGCTAACAGGTTTCAGTTTCTGCTGGGCTCTCTGGAGATCCCAGGTAGACCTCTTATTGAGATTGGTGGGACTCACTGTGAGCCTGTCTTCCTGCTTATGATGGATGTACTGGGAGGCATGCTGTCTGTGGATGTGGGAGGGAATTGTAGAGCACCTGATCTAATGAGCAGCATTTATTGAAGACACTTTCCTTTTTCTATTTTTTAATTTTAGATTGCTTATAAATAGCAGGTGTTCATAATAGTATGAGTTTATATCTGAATCTTCAGTTTGATTTCATTAATAACTCTGTTTTCATACAAATACTTTGCAGTTTTATTACTATGTATTTGTCATAGTGCTTAAATCATGAATGGTGATAACTCTTTAACAGAGTTCATTTTTGAAAATAGTAAATTAATTGATTTATTCACTTTACACCCTGATCAAGGGCCCCATCCCTCTTCTCTTTCCAATCCCACCACTACAAATCCCTCCCCAAATTACCCCTCCTCTTCTCTAAGGAGAATGGTAAAAACCCCTAGGGCGTGACCAAACCCTGGGCCATCTACTTGCAGTACACCCAAGTCCATTTTCTAGCATTGAGTCCCAACCATGCAGCCAAATTAATGGAAGGGGATCCAATAGCAAACAACTGAAACAGTTTCCTCGACAATTAGACAGAAGTCATGAAAACTAAGCTGCATATCTGCTACAAATATATAGAGTGATTGGAACCAGCCCTTGCATGCTCCTTTGTTGGTGGTTCAGTATCTGTGAGTCCCCATGGCATCAGATTACTTGACTTTATAGGTCTTCATGTGGTGTCCCTGATCCCTCCAGTTTATTTAATTCTATGTTCCACTCTTCTACAAAGCACCCCAAGCATTGCCTAATGTTTGGCCGTGGGTCCCTGAATATGTTGTCATATACTGCTGGTTGAAGCGTCTCAGATTGGAGTTATGTTAGGCTTCTGTCTGCAAGCATGGCAGAGCATCATTAAAGGTATCAAAGATTGTCCCTTTCATGTGTTAAGGTCCTCAAGTTGGTCTACTCATTAGTTGGCCATTCTTTCACTCTTTGCTTCATCTTTATAGCTATAACTGTATCTGTATGTCTACATCTGCATCTACATCTGTATCTAATCTATCATCTATCTATCTATCTATCTATCTATCTATCTATCTATCTATCTAACTATCTATCTACTTTGGGATTAAAGGTTTTGTGGGTGGGTTGGTGTCCCCTACCCACCATTGGAAGTTATACCAGTTTATAGAAGGTGGACACTTCAGTCTTCATATCCACTAGTGGTAGGAATCTCAGCTTGAGTTACCCCAATAGACTGCTCAGAATCTCCCCCATCCCACATCTTTATCTACTCCCAGAGATGGGTTACCACACTCAAGATAATATTTTCCCATTCCATCTATTTGTCTAAAAATTTAATGATGATTTTGCTTTTATTAGCTGAGTAGTATTCTATTGTGTAGCTATACCTCATTTTCTTTATTCATTCTTTAGTTGAGTGGCATCTAGATTGTTTTCAATTTCTGGATATTATGAATAACACCGTCATTAATATAGTTGAGCAAGTGTCCTTCACTGGACGAAGTCCCTACCTTCATATTGATGCCAGATGGGAGTTGATGGATGAGCAGTGGAGCACCCTCATAGAAATATGTGAAGGGAGATGGGATCAGGAGTTTGTGGAGGGAAGGGGATAACATCTGGAACATAAATAAATAAAATACCTAGTTAAAAAATCACATCAATGTACACAATGGAGTACTACTCAGCTATTAAAAACAATAAATTTATGAAATTCTTAGGGAAATGGAT
>NW_022196891.1:37378000-37390500 GCF_008632895.1 Mastomys coucha | reverse complement strand
CACACATTTTTTGTTTTCTTTGGAGCCTTTTGGGGGGATTAAGGACAGTAGATATATTCCCAAGATTTTTAACAACAAACTGTTATATGTAAAATAAAGCCTGTAATTTAAAAAGCTCCCCAAACAAAATGAAAATGGGAACATTTCATCAGATAACAGATGCTTCAAAATAAGCTCCATTCAGGAACTGCTCTGCTTCACAAACATCATTAGTTAATGATTAAGTTAGCAGTTACAGTGGATGCTACCATGGATGGAAATAATTTCACCTAGTCAGAAGTTTAACCCATTTTGGAGGTTAAGTGGTTTTACTTACATTTAAATCGAAACAAAATTTAACAACGTAGCATACAAAATACTTGGAAAAAAGATTTGTTTAATTTTGACATATTATAACTCCATCTTTTAAATTTTGGCACAAAACTAGTTGTAGTCCACAAACTTTATTGATACAAAATGCTTATTGTGTTTCAGTATTTGGCAATTTATACTTTTCAAGACACTTTTATTAATAGTTCCTAATATACAACTCCAAACACATAAATAACCTGAAAGCATAATTAGTCTATGTGTATTTATTAAAAAGAATTACTTACAAAACTATTGTATATTTTCATGTTGTCATTAGTCTTTCTGCCAACATGTTAGTACAGAACCTATGTTAGTGCCAACACATAATTCCAACCTTTGCCACTAATACACCAAAAAATTTAGGACTTTATTTAAAGTCCCTAAGTCAATTCTGCCTTTTATATAAATTAAAAAGATTTGCCATGTGAAAATAAAACACAAATGGATAATGAACATTCAGTTCAATAACTTCCAGGTGAATATAATCTAAATTTCATTAATTTGAAAAACACTACCAGATTTTCAGTTAAAAACAAGTTTCTATATATTTTACCTTATTTTGTTCTCAACATCCTACATGAATTTGAATTAGACAGAATGGCAATTCTTTTGACTCATATGTGTGTACATGTATGAGCATTCACACTCATGCTTTAAGAAGTTTCCCTGGAACCCATGGCACCAGCTGCTTATGCAGTAGAGGATGACCTTATGTGGCAACAACGGGAGGGGAGGCCCTTTGTTCTTGGAATGCTTGATGACCCAGCATAGGGGAATTTAAGGATGGTGAGGCATGTGGGTACGTAGAAGAGCACCCTCATAGAAGTAGGGGAGGCGGATGTAATAGGAGTTTGTGGAATGGAAACATGAAAGGGGTATAACTTTGGAAATGTAAATAAATAAAATAAGGAATAAAAATTAAAATAAAATTATCTAAGATTAAAAAAATAATAACTTTCCCTGGGGTAGGGGAATAAAATCAAGAATAAACTTCTCTAATTTAGTTGTGATTTTGTATTTCAATAATTTCACAATTCATGACTCAGTGTGTAAGTCAGTGGTTGAAGTGCTTGCCTAGAATGCAGATGGATCTGGGTTTATTCCCAAGACAACAAATAATAATAAAGCAAACAAGACTCATTGTAATTAAAAGCCTCCTTCTAAATGACTAATTTTGACCAGCTTCCGTAACTTAAGTATTATAATATTGTAAGATACTGTAAAATGTCAAATAATCTCAAATAGCTCATCAGTGTAAGAAAAAATTTCTGCTCACATTCCAAAGAAGAACAATGTCACCACTTTGTGTTCACCTAAAGAAGATTTACTATGTAACAAACATTTACAAAAATAAAAATTTCTGTAACTCTTAAATTCTTTCTTTATTACTGTCTTGACCCTCTTACCTCAGTAGAGTTATTCAGTATTCATGAGTTTGGAGGTCTTTGTTATTTTTATTATTGTAGAAATCCAGGTTTAATCACTTATGGTCTGATAGGATGCAGGGTATCATTTCAACCTATTATATCTATTGAAATTTGTTTTATGACTAACTGATCAGTTTTGAAGAAAGTGCTCTGAGATTCTGAGAAGAAATATTTATTTATTTATTTATTTATTTATTTATTATGCATATATATGTATATTGAGGTTGTATATTGGGGTTGCCTTTAAAATGTTTATAGATATCTATTAGATTAATTTGCTCAATAATAATTAGTTTTTTATTTTTAACTTTTATAACATTATGATGAAAAAGTTACATGATTTCAATTTTTCTGAATTTGTTAACATTTAAAAACATATTTTAAGTAAATAGAATTAAATCACATTCTTCTTTCTCTTTTGTACCCCAAGTCCTCCCAGAGAACCCCTCTTCAATACCTACAATATCTTTTTTGTCATATTCCTTAAAATTTATAAAATATTATAACAATAAAAATGAGTACTATAAAAGTTGTTTGATATAAAACAACAATCAGTTTAACAGTTATGTAGGTGCTTATCTACAGCAATACTGAAAATAAATACATTTTTTAGTATAAATTTCAAATAACTCCAAATATATTAACTATATATTTCAAAATAATACATCACTACTAGTATTTTCTTAAATGAACATAAATATATAAAGTCTTTTTGTTTGTTTGTTTTGTATGTAGTACAGTTTAAACTCTCGTTTTCCCCGGATGACCTGGTGAAAATGTGATATTGAAGTCTTCCACTATCAATGTCTGAGGGTTGATGTATGGTTTAAGCTTTACTAACTTTATTTTACAAATGTATAGGTGCCTCTGTTTGGGGGCATAGATGTTAAAAATTGAAACATCATCTTTGTGAATCTTTTCCTTGATGAGTAATAAATGGTCCCTTGTCATCTCTTTTTATTAATTTTAGTTTGAAGTCTGTTTTATTGGGTATTAGGTTGGGTATACCAGCTTGTTTCTTAGGTCAATTTGCTTATAAATCTTTTCCAATGCTTTACTCTCATTCAATGTCTATCTTTGATGTTGTGGAACGTTCTTGTTTGCAGCAGAGGATTTATCTTATTTTCACAACCATTCTGTTATTATTTTCTTTTTATTGGAGAAATGAGTCCATTGGCATTAAGACATATCAATGACCTGTGTTTGCTAACTCTTTATTTTGTCATTGATGGTCATGGTAGTGTGTGCGAGTGTTTGCGTATGGTCTGTGTATTTGAATGTGTGTGTGTGTGTGTGTGTGTGTGTGTGTGCGTGTGCGTGTGTGTGTGTGCGTGTGCACGCATGTGTGTGTGCTTCTCTTCTTTTGATTTTACTAGTGGTAGGTTATTGATTACCTGTGTTTTTGTGAATGTAGTTAACCTCCTTTGGCTAGAGTTTTCCTTCTAGTATCTTCTGGAGGGCAGTGTTTGTAGATAGATATTGTTAATTGAATACCTTTGTTATTGAATATCCTGACTTTTCCACGTACACTGATTAAAGGTTTTGCTTGATATAGTAGTCTGGGCTGGCATCTGTGATACTTTAGAATCTGAATGATATCTCCCTAAGTCTTTCTTACTTTAGATTTTCCTTTGATCAGTCAGATGTAATTCTAATATGCCTACCTTATTTGTTCTTTTTACCTTGTAGCTTTCAATATTTTTCTCTGTTCTGAATGTTTAGTATTTTAATTATTATGTTTTAAGTGATCTTTCTAATCCGGTCCATCTGTTCAGTGTTCTGTGTGCTTTATGTATCCTTATAAGCAATTGTTTCTTTAGAGTAAGAAAACTTTTCTGCTATGATTTTGTTGAAATTAGTTTCTGGACCATTGACGTAGTTATAGTTAGCATGCTCTGAAGAGATACCATGAGCAAGGCAACTTTTACAAAGACAATGTTTAATTGGGCCTGGATTACAGGTTTAAATTTTCAGTCCATTATCACTGAGGTGGAAACATGGCAGCAATCGGGCAGGCATGGTGCAGGAGGAGCTGAGAATTCTACATCTTCATTTGAAGGACACTAGGAGAAGACTAGCTAACAGGAAGCTAGGACAAGTCTTAAAGCCCATGCCCACAGTGACACACTTCCTCTAACAAGGCTGTACCTGCAAATAGTGCCACTTCCTGGGCCAAGCATATTTAGTCCACCAAAGCATTTGAGCTTGATTCTCTTCCTTCTATTCCTCTCTTTCACAGTTTTTATGTTTTCATAGTATCTTTGATTTACTGGAATTTTTGTGTCATGACATTTTCTGATTTAACATTTTCTTTGTTCAATGTATCTATTTCTTCTACTGTGTCTCCAACAGTTCTTTTTATCTCTTGTATTCTCTTCCTGATGATTTCATCTGACAATTTTGTTCACTTATCTAGATTTTTGCACTTCCAGAATTCTCTCACTTTGTGTTTTCTTTATTGCTTTTATTTCTATTGTTTTTATCTTGTTTAGTTTTATCTCTTCAACATTTTTTTGTTTCCTTAACAATACATAAGGTATTTACTCCTTTCCTTCTTTGTCTTTCCTTCAGTTCCCTTAATTACATTAATAGACATATTCACCACAATTTCAGAACCTCTATCATCTTCATAAAGTATGTTTTATATTCATTTTCTTGTACTTCAGTTGTTTTGGAGTACTCAGGGCTTGATGGAGTAGGATAGCTGGGCTCTAGTAGTGACATGCTGCCCTATCTGTAGTTGGGCAATATCTGTAGTTCTTATGCTGGTGTATAAACATCAGGGTTTGGAATGAATTTTATCTCTAGATGGTAATTTCTGGGCTTATGGAGGTTGGATGGGTCTTTTTTTCCCTCTGGTTTCTATTACTTCTGTGGTCTTCGGACCTTTGTTGAACAGGGGGTCTCCACCAGATATTGAGGATAGACTTCTGGTGGCCTGTGTGGACTCTGATCTAGCGTGTATTCTTTTTCTGAGTTGGAGATTGGTCTTCAGGTCTGAAAGAACTATAGTTGGTGATTGGGAGTCTGGCTGCGGGAACCAAGAGAGCAGGAAAAGTTCGTTTGTGGCTGGCCTACTGCTCATCTTGTAGCTATGGCCTGTGCATCATGTTTTCTAAGTTAATTCTATTACTATCTGTAGCTTGTATGTATCATTCTCCTATGTTATGGCTTGTATAGTAGTTGAATTTTATTTGAAAGATGATTTTCATAGATCTATTACAAGTAATTTATTTGTACATCTTAAGGGAATATTTTGGCTATTTTAAAATGTGTTGAATAGTGAGCTATTTATGTAAATTTGAACATACATGATTAAATTAAAACATATAAAGAATGTCTCAGAAAAATATCTAAAACAGAAATTAATAAGTACTATGACATTGTGCGTGATAAAGTCTATAATAATCTAGCATATGGTTTATATGGATGGTTGAGACATCTTTCATCCATAACAGCAATGAGCTAGGCTTCCTGTTGAATTGTCTCCCTTTAAAAATCTGAAGTGTCAGGCCTTAGATTCAAAACCCACCAGCATGCAAATGCATTCTTGTATTTTAATTTTATCTTCCTAGTGCACTAATAAACACAATAACCTAAAAATTCCTCTTTAGTTTGATACTTTCTTTCATAATTTATTTGTAATCCTTTACTATTCTATGATAAAAATTCTCTTATCAAATTTGAAAATATTTTCTTGCCAGACATGGCTTAATTTCTGAGATTCTAACAGTTATTTCCAGTATTTTAAATTTAGTAATGCCCAGGTACATATTTGTAAATTATTATGTGTATTTGGGAAACTTAAATATAATTTTAATTTTTTGAGTATTTACTTTTTTACAGATAATCCTAACATTTTAACAATGTGTGCTGATCATATTCACTTATCCCCAACTAATTCCATGTATATGCTGCCTTTAATACCTACCCAACTTTCTATTCTCTCTTTTTTGTTTGTTTCTTAAATCGAGTTGTGGCAACCAACTTGTGTTGGATTTTTATTCTTACATGTGTGGGGTTACACTGGAAAATGGCTGATTTACTAGGGGAAATAATTATATAAAGAAAACTGATTTTTCCTTTTGCCATCAGCTACTAGGGATATGATTCTGTGCCCTCCCATGCTTCATGCTAGAATTGGTTTAGTTTACACTATGGCAGGGCTTGAGCATACGCTCACAACCACTCTGAAGTCATATGTGCATCTCTTTTCCTGTATCTGGAAAACATGGCTTCCTGATAGGCATTTCCCTTTCCTGACTTCTGTCCTTCCTTTTGCCATGTTGGAAAGAATGTAATAAAAACATTTCAATCTCTTATTATACGTGTGTTGGTCACATGTATGTATGTGTTTGAATAAATTCTACTTCAGATAGAACTTTCTCTGGTTAAAGTTGAGAGACATATTAATTTTTTGAAAGTACATCTTTCATACAGAGTCCTGCATTTTATCATCTTTCTGCTCCCACCTACTCATCTCCTTTTCTCCCTTCTCAAATACTTGACCAGTTCTTTCACATTAATAGTTCAACAACCACACATGCATGCACGTGCGCGCGCGCGTGCACACACACACACACACACACACACTGAGTGAGTCCCTTTAGTGCTGGCAGTCTGAATGTACATGTTTTATGCCTGATAACGTGGGATTGGATAACTTATCAAAGAGAGGCTTATTTCTAGAGAAGACTGAATTTCCTTTTTCAACAAATATTACTTACCTGTTGTTCTTCATCAAGGGGTAGTGATTGTAAAAATTTCTCCATATGCATTGGGATGTCAACTGGTATTGTAGTAAACTCACTAGACAAAACATAGTTTTGACATCTCATGGGCACTGCCTGCCTGTCATATATATAAGAATTATCTCATAGTAAGCATCATATTTACTTGCCCTAAAAGTCTTTCTGCTCCTTTTCAAATAATGATAACCCAAGGCTTAGGTATAAAAATGTTTTGTACAGTTGACAACATCATAGGTTTATTTAGTGTTTACTATAATACATAAGACTTAATATCTTATAAAATTAGACATTAAACTTATTTTTTCCTAAACCATTAAATTTATAATATTTACACATTAAATGAAGGTATAGGTTACAGAAATTTATTGTTAGGGAACTATACTATTTCTATCAATTAACACATTATATAATACTTACATTGGGTTTAAATTATCTAGATCCTTTAGCACATTGAAGAAATGTCTTGCTATGTAGCCTTGCAATGTGACATTAGCTTGCTCATGTATGAATAAGCTTGTTTATGTATGAAAAAATGCTTTTCTGGGATCAATTTTGATAAAATTGATACAGCATAATTACATTGCTCTACATATGACTATGAATGAGCTGTGGATTTTTTATGACCTTCAGTTTCTTGTGGCAGTGTTCTGTTGTATGTAGCAGCTTCTGTAGATGGATAGCACATACATGTTTTGAAATTGAAGTAACTATATTCATGGTATCTCTTTTTCTTGAGTGAGTGGCAGAGTCTATGTCTTTTGCTAACACTATAATTTTACCTCATCAAATTAATTGACATGAATGTCCATAATAGTTTTTAAGTATCTAAAAATGTATGCTACAACTCCCATAAATGAAATGATAATTTGTGCCATCTCTACTTTTTCTCTGCTATGTCTGCTTAAACATTGATTAATTTAGGGATCTTTCAAAGGATAAAAGTGTAAAGTTCATTCTACTTTGATATTTTAAATGACATGACTCCCACTTCCAATTCTACTCACTTTGTTTTCATTTTCTGCTTTTTTTCTTATGTCTTAAGAGGGTCTCATGTAACTGACATGGGTCTTTGTTCTTTGCCCATGTGGATGCTGAGTGCAGCTAGCCTTTGGTTCTCATCCCATAGATCTGTGTGTGTGCCTTATCTATTGATACTTTGATGTATAAGTGAACACTACAAAATGAGTTTCTGGAATTTTTGTTGGAGGAACAAATGGTGCTACAAATGTATGTATTTGCTTTGACCTCCACCACAATCCCTTGAATAAAGCATAGGACTCTGTGGAAACTTTCTGCTAGTGCTTGGGATTGGAAAACTGCAGGATAGGAATACTGAGTTTGATTGATTTGATCCCTTTGAAAATATTTATATTGGTCTGGTGAGTTCTTTCTGTACAACTAGCGTGTTCAGAATATCAAAAAGACTCTTCAGGTAGGTGTTTCTAAAGGATTATCATGATTAAAAGAATCCTTACTGTCTTCCAATTTGAATATCTTGAATTGTTGTTGTTCTGGTAAACTTTGACCTTAATTTTTGGATTAGTTTTGCTTCCCATGTTCTTCATGAAAGTGTCTTGTAATGACACTCTTGGCACAGCTTGACTGTGCTAACATTTGGCCAGATGAGCTAGAGGATGGCCACTGAGAAATGGAGAGTTCTGTCCCATATTTTTTCTATGTTTGCTTTTTTATGCCACAAGTCCAGTGACTCCAATCTTTTTAATCAAAGTAATTTTTGTTGCTTAAATTCAGTAAAATACCCATTTTTTTCCTCTTTATTTCTCATCTTGATATTTTCTGGAAATTTTTTCCTTATGTAAAGCCATCTCAATAATGATCCTCATTATTCTCTTGCTACTCTGGATGCCTAGTCTAGAATTCATTGTTTTGCAATATGTGGTATTGGTAATTTCAACTAAATCTGATTCCTTCTTGTTTGTGTCTGCTACTCTACTTCATTTTTGCTTCTTTATACGTTTCTTATATTCCTTTACAACAACAACAACAAAAAAAAACTCATTTTTTTCTAAACTTTATTAAGCTTTGAACAACCATTCCTGTTTTGGCATGCAGCTACAATGACATTTGAAATTATTGGTAGTGGAGCCTGTAGTAACTTTGGATATGCTTTCTAAGATCATCATTCAAATCGAGGAACCCTAATGTGGTAAATGATTTTGAAGTTCATAAGAGGTCCAAGTATTCTTAAGTTGAAAGAAAGAAAGGAAGAGAGAAAGAAAGAGAATATGGTTGAGAGTTCTGGTAATTTGTAAGATTATAGATTCATTTGGACAAAAACATTAAACATACTTTAGAACATATTACAAGTGCTTTAACCTTTACTTTGTTATAAAAAAAATCATTCTCAAAGGACTATAATGATGTGTCTTTAAAAATTTAAGGTTTGTTGTTTTTATTTGTATTTTTTAGATTTCTAATGTGAATGATTTTTTTATTTCAGATCATCATTTAAATGACTAATTTTAAAATGACTAATGGCTACTTTTGTATCTTTTAATATTGTAAATCCTTAGGGTGCTATACATATAATTTTCTTACTTTTTCTCCTTTTAGAGTCATGTTCAGTATCAGATATAGAAAGTGAGAATTTTTTTTCTGAATCTGATTTTATATATACTTTAAATAGAAAAACACAGTATAGTTGTAAATAGGGATATACAACAAATATTGGAGAAACATCAGGATTTAATACCTCAACCCTCACGCATTAGTGAGTATTTTATTATATTGTTGCAGTTATACTGATAATGCATAGGAGTTTGTTTTTTTTTTCTCCTTCAATATGGTTGATATTCTTTCATTTATAAGCAGGTTTTAAACTTCGAGAAAAAGAACACAGCAATATATTTTTTAATTTATGGACTCATTGCTGCATTGTAGAATATCAGCTCATTTGCCTTTTTTCAATGCTTTAAAATATTCTAGAGTTTTAAAACTAGTGGAGAAGTCTTTGACCAGTTGCAAATCCATGAATATGTGATAACCTTATAATATGTATAAGACACTATTAATTAACGTCTATGAAGGAACATCTCCCTCTTAGAATATTTTTATAAATAGTTTCATGTTGGAAAGAAAGAAATGCTTCCAAGTATCAGCAAATTTTGGTGTTTGGAATTTTTTCCTGTTTATAGGAAATACAGTTAATATAGATTTTCTAAGAATAACAATTAGTTCTTTTAATATCTTATTAATTAGAAAAATACCCAGTACTATTTTTCAAGAAGTATTCAACATACCTTAAATAACAATGTAATTTAAGGTATTCACTAATTTTGTAATATCTAATATTTTCACCTACTGTGAATTGACAGATCTTTAAGAAAAAGAAAATTAAAATTATTATCATTTAATATTCATTTATATTAAATAAAAACTAACAGAGGTGATGGATTTTCTTACTGTGAAAGAGAAAACTCTTGTTTTAAGTTCAGCTAGCCTACTTTTCTATATTTTATGAGTCATTTGAACAACTAAATATAGGAACTTAACTCACAAAGTGGTATCATATTTCCCTAAAATTATACATTTTCCCTTGTCTATTTATTTGTAGTATGTGATTAATATAAGAAAAATTGATCTGAACAATGATTTCTAAAATAAAATTGATGAAAATATTTGCTTTTTTATTTCATTAAATTAATTTGTTTATTCTCTGTGTGTACATGCATACCTGTGTGTGTTTATAGAGGTATCAGAGAACCTGAGTCCTAGGGATTGAATTTAGGATTACAGGCTTAGACACAACCTGGAATCTGTTGAGCCGTTTTGCTGGCCTGATAATCTGTTTTTAAAATAATATATTCACCAGTTGTAGATGGCATGTGATTATGATTCTGGAAATTAGAACCTTGGATCAAGAGATTTCTTACTATGACAAATATGAAGCTCTGTTTCCAAAATCAAACAAACAAAAAATTTCATTGAATTGATAATTCCTTTGTGGAGTTTGAATATGTCATGTATCTCTGATTAGAGGACAATTCTTTGGTTATATAAGCTCTTAGTTATGTAGACTACGTCTCCATTATCAAAATTATGACTTGAGCTATGAAACTAGGTCATGAAAACTTGAGGGCTGAAGAGATGGCTCAGTGGTTAAGAGCATGGGCTTCTCTTACAAAGATCCCGAGTTTAATTCCCAGCAATCACACTATGGCTCACAACCATCTGTAATGAGTTCTGTTGCCCTCTTCTGATATGCGGGGGTATATGTGAGCACTCATATACATAAAGTAAATAAAGCTTTAAAAAGAAAAAAAAAGAAAACTGAACAGTGTGGGGGCAAAGGATGAAGGACAATAAAGTTGCACATTTTTTTTTTTAAAAAAAACTAATAACAGAAACTGAGATATTTGCTTTGCAGCTCCAAGGGTCCACTCAAATGTGGTTGTCTATACATAGGAAGGTAGCTTTGGAGTTAGAATATGACATTCTTGAAATCCAGGCCAGTCTGGTTTATAAAGAATTCTAAGTGTTACAGCTCTGAAGGAAATGTTTCCTCAATGGGGGATGCTTCAGCTCTGACTTTCCCAGTACAAGAAAGACAGCTCTGAAAAGAAAGGTATCCTGGCAACGGAGAAGCCAAGGAAACCACAAAGTCACACTGCATCTAACAAACCTCACCCGGACCTTTACTGAGAAAGACAAAAGAGAGCTGTGTCTGCTCCAGAGTGAAGCAGCAGAGACTTGGCAGAAGGCTGACTTTATGGAGGGGTACATTGGGGGCTGGGTGGGCACGGGTGGGTAGGGATTTGTGGCATTTTTTGCCAGATCATGGAACAAGCTCAGTGATTGGTAAGATTTTGATCTCATCTAGTGTATTTGTCCCCTGTAGGAAGAAACTTGGCCACTAGCATCTCAATGGGCTAGACATAGCCATTATAGTAGTCTGGAGATGGGGCTTGGTCACTTGCATGGCATCAACAGGCTTACAGTAAGAGGGTGGCTGCCTCTGCTTGGTCAAGATGCAGCCGGAAACTGAGCAGGATGCAGGCAAATATAAGATTGGGGGTAGGGGGGGTTAGGAGGATGACCATTTCCAGGGCAGGGATTGGTGAGAGGTTTCAAACCTGAAAGTGTGCTTACCAGGGGGAGTTTAGGAGGATGACCATTTCCAGGGCAGGGATTGGTGAGACATTTTAAACCTGAAAGTGTGCTTAGATCTCTTACCCTACATGAAGCTATCTCATAAACAGACAAACACAAACAATGTTTTAGTTTAAAAAGGTCAAACAAATGAAAATGTTTAGTTTCTCTCAGATTTTAAACAGTTTAAGATTATGAAATCAAGACTTTCTATGATACAACACAAAAATAAGATGTAAAGGAGGCAATATTAGTTCAATGAGACAGTACTTAGTCTTACAATCAGTATCAACATTACAAATATAAAATAAAATTTAATAGAAAGTAATTTATGTACAATTCTGTTATGTGAAAAAAAATTCCTGTGGAGACAATATTCAAACATTTACTTGTGCCACATAATGAGCCCATGACAAACCATTGTTTGTTCCTATTGACAATGTCCTTTGCCTTACAGAAGATTTTGAATTTTATGAGGTTCTACTTGTGAATTGTACATGTTAGGGCATAACCCTAAAAGCAGGAGGGAGGTGGTCTCTAATTCTTTTGTCTGCTCTTGAGACCATTTTCCTACCGAGTTGCCTCATCCAGCTTTGAAGGTTTGTGCAGAGTCTAACTGCCATGTTATGCCATGTTTGGTTGAATTCTCTGAGAAGCCTGATCTTTTCTGAGGGGGAAGGGAGGAACAGTGGATCTGGTAGAAAAGGAAGGTGGGAACTGAGAGGAGTCAAGGGAAAGGAGGCTGCAGTTGGAATATATTGTAAGAGAGATGTATAACTAATAAGAAAAGTAAATAAAATAAAGAAAACAAAAGAAAAGTTTGGGCTAACAGAGTTCCTGTTGTAAGGTATTTAACAGTTTT
>NW_022196891.1:37372267-37377766 GCF_008632895.1 Mastomys coucha | reverse complement strand
CCTTTTGGCATCCAAATTTATAACCCCCCCCCCTTATTTCCCTTCTGTGCTGCTAGCTGTAAAAGTAAATTCACTTAATCTAAACTTGAATTGAGTCTAAGTGTGTGCTCTTTCCCAGTGGATTTGAATGGCACAATATAACCATCTATAACTATTTTCTAATTTGTTCTATGATAATTTTATGGAGACATTCTTTTTTGTCTGAAGTTTCTATGATATCTATATAATGACTGGATTTGGGTGTCTGTACATGTTCCCATCAGCTCCAGGACAAGGTCTCACAGACAATGGTGGAGCAAGGCACTGAACTATGAGTATAGAAGAATGTTAACAAGAGTCCTCTTATTGATATGGGTTTTGTTTTGGTTTTTATAAGAATAATACTTGGGGCTTGAGGGATAGCTCAGTGCGTAAGAGCACTGTCCGCTCTCCCTAAAGTCCTGAGTTCAATTCCCAGCATTCACATGGTGGCTCACAACAATCTGTAATGGAATCTGATACCCTCTTCTGATGTGTCAGAAGATAGTGACAGTGTACTCATATACATAAAATAAATAAATCTTTAAAAAATTCTCAATGTGTCTTCTCTTCATATAAGGTTTACTAATAGTACTATGTCCAAAAATTTCAGATGTAATTCCCAAAAATATAACTTACAGATGCATATGCATAATTTGACCCTCTAAGAAATTCAGAAAGCTTCATTAACTTTCTGTAACATTATAAGTTTTAAAATCTTGTGTTCATATGTGTACTTCTATAAAAATGATAGAGTTGGAATATATAGGTAATATACAATCGAGTTTCTTTAAAAACCAAACTTTGCCTGTCTACATTGGCATCTGTGTGTTCAGAAGCTGTTAAGATATTACTAGCACTTGAAGACTTTAGAGTAGACATGTTTGCTCTAGCTCAGTAAGTGCTTTAGATGAGAAGGACGGAGGAACATGTAACTCCCAGTTTATATGATTAATATTTTTTCAAGTAGTCATTTCTTCACTTAAAAATCACTAAAGTATTGTTTAGTACTATATTCTTTTTGGTTCTGCTTGAGCCTATAATTGACTTCATTCTCAAACATTCAAATGTTGCCTCCTTAGACTCAACAGAGAAATGTGGGCCTCCTCCACCTATTGACAACGGAGACATCACCTCCTTGTCGTTACCAGAATATGAACCATTATCATCAGTTGAATATCAGTGCCAGAACTATTATCTACTTAAAGGAGACAAGATGATAACATGTAGAAATGGAAAGTGGTCTGAACCACCAACCTGTTTAAGTAAGTACCTTATTCTCATAGATTATAGGAGATTCAGTTTTATAACATGGATATTTTTCTGTATACGGATATTTTTCTGTATATAATCTAACATTCACAAATAAAAGTACTATTTTGCTTAATGCTTCAGTGTCAAACATCAGTATGTGAGCAAAACAAGACTATTAGGTTCTTTTTATAAAAAACCACCTGTCAAATAAAATTGTGCATGTTATTCTTTATTATTTTGTACTAACATGTATTAATGTCCACAAAATTGGGAGCCATCATGATACTCTATACCTATTGTCTCAATCAGTGTTCTATTTCTGTGAAGAGACACTATGACCATGACACATTTTTAAAAGAAATTATTTGTTGTGGATTGCTTACAATTTCAGAAATTTAGACTATTATCAAGTTTGGAAGCAGAAGTAGACATGATGGTGAAGAAGTAGGTGAGCATTCATCATCTGTCTCTGCAGGCAGCAGGAAGAGATAGACATACTTCTAACAAGGTTATACCAACTCCAACAATAATACCTAATAATTTTAGTATCATAAGTTCCAAATGAATAATAAATATGTGAGTCTATGGAGACAATTCTTTTTCAAATCACCACATCTGTATATATCTTGCATTTTTTAAATTTATATAATGTCCCCTAGTTAAGACAACTAACTTCTACTAATCACTATTATGCATTCTAGAGAAATTTTAGTCTTTTATTTCACTCTGTGAGTAGGAACGCAAAGTACTTATCTTCCTTGTTTGGTTGATTTCACTTAATATCCTCCATTGCCCTTTTCTAACTAAAACAATAAAATGTACCTTTAATGTCTGAACAGTATTTCACATTTAAGTATACCACATTGTCTTTATAAGTTCACCATTTGGTATTAGTTGAGACAGTTTTTTCATCTTAGCGGCATTCATGTAGCTGTTTACAATAAATATGCACATGCAGGTTGAGTAGGTTGATTTTATTTCTTTTGAGTACATAAACAAAGATGCATATAAAACCAATATATGTAAAATTTATTTTTATATTTTAATGAAATCTCAATTATTATCTATAGTAACTTTTCAATGTCATATTTCCATCAACAGCTTATGAGTTTTTCACCACAAACTCAAGCATTTACAATTTTAAGGTCTCCTTTCTCTAATGCTATTTTAACTGAGTGACAAGGTATCTTATTATGGCTTTGGCAATGAAATGACAGCTAATGGTATTAAGGTGGTTTTTGTTTGTTTGTTTGTCTTCCTACTTAGGGTCATTATGTTGTTGTTTTTTTTTTCTGGGTTTTTTTGAGAAGTATCTATTCATTTATCCAATTTTCATTGACATATTGTTTTTCAAAATGCATTTGTACCACAGATTGAAGATTCACTTAAAGATTATCAACAAACTGAAATCATTATCAATTATCTAAGTATAATTTGATTGATATATAGCAAGACTATTTCAAATAAGATACAATCAATTTAGTAAAAATGGTGTTGTAACTTCCAACAGACCAACCAGTTCCAAAACAATCAAATCAAATCAAATAAAAACAAGACAAAACAATAACCAAAAAACAAATGCAAAGCAAAGCAAAACAAAACAAAACAAAGCCAAATAAATTTATTTTCACTTCATGTTATCTTGACATAAGATACACCTGTAAAAGATGACAACATCTGGAAACAAATAATAGACAACCATTTACTCTGATTCAACTTGCTGCCAATTTCTGAGTTGTATTGATTATACTCTGTGCTATGCACAAGTACCACATTGTGATAAAATCCATGGGGTCAAGATTTGATTTTTGCCTTGTGATTTGGAGTCCCATTGAAACACACACTGTCCAAAACCAATGAAATGTTTCTGTGTGTGATTCCTTGGACTTTCAGTGATTTGTTCTTGCATCAATGTCTGTGAACATCTTTTAATTGACTTTGCACAGAATTACAGACAGATTTCAAATTTTAATAATCTCCGTATGAATATCAATTATCCTTATATCATTTATTGAATATGATATCAGTTCTCTAACAAATTTTAAGAAAGTCTACTAAGATCACTTAACTGTAGATGCATAGAGCAATTCTCAAATCACTTTTCTCATTCATTGGAGTATTCATACAGTTCTGGTTACTGTGGAGCTACTGGTGTATGTTGAAATCAGGTATTATGATATCTTCAGATTTTCCTTTCTGCTATAGTTTCACTTGTCTACTCATTCTATTGCACTTCCATACAAATTTTAGATTTTTACCCCTATAAGTATGAAAACTGTTATTGGTACTTCAGTGTGGGTCCATAGAGTCTGCTAGTTACCATAGGAGATGTTGACATTTAGTATTAATATTAATTATTACAATTCACTAATATACAAGATTTCTCAATTTTTGTCTTTTCAGGTTCTTTTACCAGTTAACTAATATTATGGTTGAAGTTCTCACTTATGTTGTTAAATTCATATCAAAATTAATTTTTGAAGTTACTGATAATGACATTGAATTTATAGTTACATCTCAGAAAAATGGAATTCATCTGTAGATAAGTGTGATTTTTGTAGGTTTATGTATAACTTAATGAACTCTGGTAATTTTTCTTTCAGATGCATGTGTAATAAAAGAAGACATTATGGAAAGACATAACATAATTCTCAAATGGAGAGAAAGCAAAAAGGTTTATACTCAATCAGGGCAGGTTATTGAATTTACTTGTAAGCCTAGATATAGAAGAGCAAGAGGATCACCGCCATTTCGTACACAGTGTATTAATGGTCACATCAATTATCCCACTTGTGTATAAAATCACAATACATTTATCATTGATTTTATTGTTTAGAAATGCGCAGGCATACTAATAATACAGTTTCTATCTACATTTAAAGTATTAACACATTTCTCCTCATAAATATAAACTTTTTTGTTATATGGTGATTAATTTGTAACTTTAAAGACTATTGCCAAAATACCAAAGCAGTACATTCAAAAGCCCTAATCCAAAATATGATATGTCCAAGGACAAACTATGTCAAACAAGAAAGTAGATGTAAGTTCTTCATGTTTTTATTCAGAACTTTCTCCATTTTCCTGGATAGCTTTTGATGTAAGGTTTTGATTTATAGTGAATTGAAGACATATTGACCCATTCATCAAATTTGTATTATTTCAAAACAATGTAACAATGAAACCATGATATATTATGTTACTAATGCATATAATTAAATACTATACAATACTTTCATATCAATAAAAAATCTATGGAATTTCTTGCACATGAACTTCTAATATTTGGTAGATTGAGATAATAAAAGGTTCGAGCAATTAAGCAAAGAGATTAAAATTTTCACTAGGTGTATAATTCTATTACTGTAAACATATTAACATTAAAAACTAGAAATATTTGGTATCACTTATAAACAGGCAATGAGCACTGCCTTAGGCAGGATTTTATTGCTGTAAAGGGACATATTAACCAAGGCAACTCTTATGAGGAATAGCATTTAATTGAGGTTGTTTTACAATTTAACATATTTAGTCCATTATCATCATGGTGGAAAGTATGGCAGTGTCCAGGCAGACATGATGCTAGCAAAGAAGCTGAGAATTCTATATCTTAATCCACAAGCAACAGAAGACAATATGCTACACTGAGCATAGTTTAAACATAGAAAAGCTCAAAACCTGTCTCCACAATGAAATACTTCACCCAACAAGTCCATACCTACGTATACAAAGCTACACTTCCTAATAGTATCACTTCTTATGGACAAGCATTCAAGCACATGAGTCTATGTGTGCCATAGTTATTGAAACTACCACATATGCATACATACTCTATACCAAATTAATAAAGAAAGTAAAATAACAATAAATATAAATTAATTTTTAAAAACTATAGTTATATTTAGAGTTAATATTATAAAGTACTGCTACTCATTATCTTTAGAGTTTGTAATTTATAGTGGATAGAATTATACAATTTGTAATATTGAAAATGTAACATTTATTCAGCAAATACTGAGTTTTTAATTTTTCCTGTTAAATAGATAAATAAACACTCATTCATATACATATAACTACACATATATATTATATATACACAATCTATAAATACATATATACCTATTATATACATGTATATAATATATGACATATTATATATTATAATATTTTTCTAGAGTAACAACATATGGAATGAATCTCTCTCATATATTCTAATAAATTAGAATA
>NW_022196891.1:37354952-37372107 GCF_008632895.1 Mastomys coucha | reverse complement strand
TAGGTATATATGTATATATATAATTTTACATTATTATATAATATATACATATTACATATATGTGTGTGTATACATTATATATTATATATACACATATATATTTTATATATGTATATATATGTATGTGTGTATGTGTATAATATGACATTCTGCCAATGGAAAGAAATAATTCACCATAGTTACTCTTTGGCTAAGGTACCCAGTCAACCATTGAAAACCCTGTTACTGAATGTGATTATGAGAACATTAGGCTTTTAAAATTGTTTTTAACCCAATGCTATATTCAATGTACCTTGGTCTATTAATCAAGTTTCTCTAGAGTAAGAGAACATATGGAATGAGTCTCTCTCTCACATATATATATATATATATATATATACAGTCTAATAAATTATATATTTATTAGAATATAGAATAATTTAATAAATTATACATTTATTAGAACATGCATATATGTACATACATTTATATACATATATAATATGTATATAATACATATACGTATATTATATAATATACATATATATTTTTATATATACAATATATATGTATATATATAATTTATTGATTATTACTTACAGGATGCATGCCTGCTAGTCTAACAATGGCTATAAAGGAAAAGAAAAAATCCAAGAATCCAGTAGTTGCTCAGTCCTTAATGCTGCATGTCTCAGTTGATTTTTAGTATACTCTGAAATCCCAAACACATAATTTCTATGTGAGGAGACAGATGTGCTAGCAAGGCAAGGGCCAGGAGAGAAAGATCCAGAGAGCAAAAGCACCTACTTTTATGTCTTTATGTAGGTGTATCTTCCCATCTCAAGTTCTGGATTAAAGACATGTATCTTTCTGCCTCAAGTTCCAGATCAAAGGTGTTCAATTTTCTACCTCAAAGGTCCAGAATAGAAAAGTGGATTTGCCTACTTCAAACCAAGTGAAAAAGCTCTCAGAGTTGTATACTCCATCTCTTGATTGTACTTCATTCTAGATGTAATCAAGTTGACAATCAAGATTAACCATCACAAATCTAACCATTATTAACTTAACGTACAACCATATCTCCTCATTTCTTGATTAATTTCTAAATTAAAACAGTAACCAGGTCGTAGTCATACCTAAACATAACTGTTCTATGGACAAGGGCAACTGCATTATTCATTTAGAATAGAATAGAGCCTTTGTGGTCATTCTGTTATTATCTTGAACTTAAAGAAAACCATTGGTAGTCTCTTAATTGATATTAGAGCACATGATTAAGAAATAGAAGAAATAGGAAAAAGACAGAAATATGTGTACAAATGCATTCTTAACAAAACACAATCAAAGGGCTAATTTCAACTTTAATCCCTGTTTCTCAAGTTGGTTATATGGCCTTAGCTGACATCATTTTTAAGGTACTATTGCTGTGAAGAGACACCACGATCATTGTAACTCTTAGAGAGTAAAAACCTTTATTGTGGACTGGTTTCCTCTTTCAGAGTTTTTTGCCATTATCATCATGATGTGAAGCATGGCACCTTGCAGGCAGAAATCGTGTTGGAACTGAGAGTTTTTATATCTTGATCCATGGGCAGCAGAAGGAGATGGTGTCACACTGGACATAGCTTGAGCATAGTCTTCATAACATGTCCCCACAGTGACATACTTCTTCCAACAAGACTACACCAAGTCTAAAAAGTCCATAACTCCTAATAATACTACTCCTAATGTGCCAGGAATCCTAATACATGGTATATGTGGGCTATTCTTATTTAATCACCATATCTGATATTTATAACTATATTCCTTTACTGTCCATTCTGTATTTCCTCCACCATCTGCAAGCATCTCAGCAAATCTTAGCTCTTTTCTTGGAGGAATGACTCATACTTTCATTCCTGAAAGGTCTGTGCTCTTTCTCGTGTTCCCTGGATCAGGCCATGGTAAATTCCCATTGTCCTTCATCACAGAACTTTGTAGCACCAAGAGGCACCCAAAAGTATTCTCTGCAGGCCAGACTAAATTTTCATACCTCCATTGTGGAGTTGCAATCCAATTTTACATGGTAATTTGGATCTATCAACCCTCTTACAGATGTTATTTTTTCTTATCCTGCTTTTTAAAAGACATTAGAAGCCCAAAGTCACCAGATGGAAGTCTGATCTTCTAGGCCAGTCAGAATATTTGTTATGGCTCCTTGAAGGATCATTCTCTACTCTGGAAACAAAACTTCTGGGATATCAGAACTTATTGTCTCAGGAACAGGAAGCATTTTTTTCCTAGACCATCACTAGGGATGATAACGTGTTTCTGTTTTGTACCCCTTGATCCTTGACTCATGGATCCTGGCTGCAAGAGACACCATACCATATATTAGATAAATATTCAAAACATATTGTGCCCTCTGGAGAACACTGCAATAGCTCTTCCAGCTGTGGCCATGTAATTTTACACTGTAGCTGTGTCTTCACAAGGCCTTTTATCTCTCCAAGAGGTTAGTGGCAGCAGAATAATGGACAACATGGTAAGACCAGTGGATTCTATTATCCCGGACCCATGGGGTCTAGTTATTTCATGGGTTTCAAGGGGAACCAAACCTGGAAAAGAAATGGGCGAGAAAGGAGAAGAAGGCTAAGCAAGTCTTTTGTCAAAGCCTCGTTTATTAATGACCAGTGGCCAGTATATATATGTTACAGAAAAAGAAAATGAGGAGGGGGTGAGGGGAATTCTCAGCAGATGACAAGAGTCACATAGGCGGGCAGGGGATTACAGCAAGAGACACAAGACTGAGGTCATGTAGGCAAGTGACCGCCGCTTCAAGGTCAGCAGAGTCTGGTAGCTAGGTATGAAGCAGGCAGAAGAGCAGTAGAGCCCTCCCTGTTGACGTAGTTTGGTATTTCCTGTTAATTCTCTGGGTCCTGCTGGAGGCAAGCACTGGGAGGTTCCATCCTAGCTAAAGTCCTTGAGTGAGGGAAGCCTTTTCTAACTATTGTGGACTGTCCTAAGGAATGTGCTTGACCTCTATTGCTGGTTCTGAGGAAAATCCTGTCTAGCAAGGCAGAATCCTTGAGAGAAATTCCAAGCTAAGGACAGCTTGGTATTAAACTAGGATCCAGGTTCTCAAGCCTCTTGGCTCCGGGGTGTCTCCTTCAGAGCTGAGGTTAGCAGCGGGTCAAGTCAGAGAATGCTCAGAGAGTGCTTTTGGTTTCCAACATTCTATGATGATGGATCTTAGTCAGATGCAATACTGTGTAGCATACCACAATGATGAATAAGACATTCTTTAAGTCCACAGATGGTCGTTTTGCCAGGGGTATTGTTTGCAAGAGAGGCAAATCTATAACCAAAGTAAGTATCTACTCCAGGAGGACAAAAAGGTGTACTTCCAACAGAAGAAGTGGCACAATATCAGTAAACTTGTTACCAGGCTTCTGGCTAAACTCACCAGGAACGGTGTCAACTCAGGAGCTCAGTAGTAGTCTATGCTGTAGGCAGATTTGACACTCAGAATAAAGCTGTAGCCAGGGCTGCCTTGGTGAGTGGAAGTCCATGTTGTCAAGCCCATGTATATGCCTCATCCTGTATATAATCACCAAACCCATCTCCACTTTGTTCATGGGTGCATTGCACAATGACAGGGATATCTGTGAAGACAGTCCTGAGATTCCACCTAGTCAGAATGGCTAAGATTAAAAAACTCAGGTGACAGCAGATGCTGTAGAGGTTGTAGAGAAAGAGGAACACTCCTTAATTACTGGTGGGATTGTAAGGGGGTACAACCACTCGGTAAATCAGTTTGGCAGTTCCTCAGGAAATTGGACATAGTAATACTCAGCTATACCACTCGTGGGCATATACTCAGAAGATGCTCCAAAATGTAATTAGGACACATACTCCATGATTTACATCATGGAGCAGCTTTATTTATAATAGCCAAAATCTGGAAACAACCCAGATGTCTCTCAACAGAGTAATAGATACAGAAAATGTGGTACATTTACACAATGGAGTACTACTCAGCTATTAAAAACAATACATTTATTATATTCTTAGGCAAATGGATGGATCTGGAGAATTTCATCCTGAGTGAGTTAACCCAATCACAAAATAGCATACATGGTATGCACTCACTGATAAGTGAATATTATCCCAGAAGCTCAGAATACCCACAATACAATCCACAAACAAGAAACTCTAGAATAAGGAAGACCAAAGTGTGGGTATGTCGTTCTTTCTTAGAAGGGGGAACAAAATATCTATGGAAGGAGTTGTAGAGACAAAGTATGGAGCAGAGACTGAAGGAAAGACAATCCAGAGACAGCCCCACCTGGGAATCCTTCTCATATTCAATCACCAAACCCAGACACTATTGTGGATGCCAGCAAGTGCTGACTGACAGGAGCCTGATATAGCTATCTCCTAAGAGGCTCTGACAGTTCCCTACTAAGACAGG
Organism: Mastomys coucha; assembly: GCF_008632895.1. Lineage (NCBI taxonomy): Eukaryota > Metazoa > Chordata > Mammalia > Rodentia > Muridae > Mastomys > Mastomys coucha. The sequence continues at coordinate 37,367,675 of NW_022196891.1, read as the reverse complement.
AATAGAGGCTCACAGCCATCCATTGCACTGAACATAGGGTCCCCAGTGAAGGAGCTAGAGAAAGGATCCAAGGAGCTGAACGATTTGCAGTCCCTTAGGATGAACAACAATATGAACTAACTAGTATCCTCAGAGCTCCCAGGGACTAAACCATTAACTAAGAGTACACATGGTAGGACTCATGGCTCCAGCTGCATATGTAGCAGAGGATGACCTAGTCAGCCATCAATGGGAAGAGAACCTCTTGGTCCTGTGAAGACTCGATGCCCTAGTGTAGGAGAATTTCAGGGCCAAGAAGCTGGAGAAGGTGGATTGGTGAGCAGGGGGAAGGGGGGAGGGAGCAGAGTTTTTTTTTTCCAGAGGGGAAACAGGGGAAGGAGATATAATTTGAAATGTATATGAAGAAAATACCTGATAAAAATAAAGAACATGATAAAAAATCCAAGCCTTTTGGAGATATTCTAAAGCTTCAACAATTATTGTATCTTCATTTTTTATTATGATTGTGATTATTACTATTTTCAATTACAAAGAGACTCGGATTCTATATTCAAATGCCAAATGTGTTATTTACAATTATTTCTTTTATAACAAAATATTTAAATTTATTTAAAAAAAAAAAGAAAAGAAAAGAAGCTGACTATCCATAGAATGGGGCATTAGACTAGTTGATTATTGAACTACTCCTCAGCTAAAGTCACTTATTGATGAACCTTTCCATGTGACACAAGTTTCTTCACAACTTCTTACAATTTGGAGAGATCTATCCACATAGATCTTATTTCACAGATGTCCTTATCAATTGTCCAATCATGATCTTCCTCAAGACCCATAATAAATTAGCTACAGCCATGAATCAGTGAACAAGTGTGCATCTGGCCATTTCTCTTTTCAAACAAAACATATGACCATGTGCATAGTCTGAAGTTCTGCCCACTGTGCAGATTTCATTTAACCCATGACTTTCAGCATTTTCAAAAGGGTTTGTAGCAGAGAACCTGTCAACTTCTGGGTGGGCCCTGTATAACATGAAGAATCACTAGTAAACCAGGCCCTAGTCTTCTCTTTCTCAGTCAATCAATCATAAGGAATACACCACGAGGTTCTAGGTACACACTTTTCAGGTGATATCATTTTAACAGGAGTAAAAGCAATTTGTCCAACTTCATGCAATTTACGTGATCCAGCCTTCAGGAGCTACTCAGACACAATCATGTATACATGTCTTTCATTTGATAATAAATTGGTTCTGTGTATATCCTACTTTATGATTTATTGGGTCAGATAACCTTTATCTCATCTTTGCTTCCCAGGTCACATGATAACTAGGGTCCAATAGCAAGCTAAGAGCTATCTTTCAAATGGAGAATAGCTTGTTTTCAGGTTATGGCAAAGCTTTGCTCCTAAATCCCAAAGGTCTCTTCTAACATTCACCTATGGGGGTCTGCGACAGGCTCCAAAAAGCATTCCTATCTGCCATTGACACCTCAAGTACCATTGAGTCTGCTGGATCATATTGTCCAAGTAGTAGATCAGCCTGCACATCAGCATAGACCTTTGAAAGAGATTTCTCCTGTTTTAGGCCTCACCAAAAGCTAGCAGTCACTTAGTATATGCACCAGAGTAATACACCTGAGTGAGGAATGTGATTTCTACAGAATCTAAATAGGCCCACTAGAAATTTTATTTCATTTTTTTGTTGAGAGAAAACAGTTACAATTCTATAAAAATCCATCCTCTGCTATCCATATGTTTTACCAGCGAATTCAAAATGGTTGCTACCTATTGCTTACCTGGTCCAATCAGAATGCCATCATTATAGTTCATCAACATGATACTTTGAAGAATTTATAAATGATCAAGATCCCTTCTCTCTGAAATGGTATTCTGTTTATGTGGCGAAACACCAGACCGTTATATTCTTTTTAAAAAAGAATATAATTGAGGCCTACTTATATTCAGAGGTTTAGTCCATTATTTTCATGATTGAAAGCATGGCAGCCTACAGGCAGTCATGGTGCTGGAGAGGTCACTAAGAGTCCTTCACACACATCAGCAGGCAACAGGAAAGCAATGATACTGAGACTGGCTTGAGCATTTGAAACCCCAAAATCCACCTCCAGTGTTACACTTCCTCCAACAAGGACATGCTTCCTCCAATAAGGCTACACTCCTTGGTGACCAAGCATTCAAATTCATGAGCCTATGGGGGCCATTCTTATTCAAAACACTGCACCTTCTAACTCAGTTAGGACACTGATCCAGAACATTAATATATCCTAGAGGTGATATTGAATGAGTTCAGTGACCCACTGGACATACTGAAAGTCAAACTTCACCCAAGTCAGTTAACTCAAAGTCCATTAATGATCTGATCTCCATTAGTCCCTACTTTAAGGGTCATAATATTTCTAGGGAAGCCTAAGCATCAATCCAGAACTAGTATCAAATAGATCCTGGAAGGTCTGATGGTTTCCTTTCTCCCACTAGAATTACTCAGGGGAATTTGGCTGTCCCCCTCATTCAAGGCATTCTGGGTTTACAAACTGGCCCAAGTCTGGAAATTGATTTACTGTCTGAGATTGCTTTTTGCCAGGATCCAATAGAATCTTTCTTTCATTTGTTTGAGAATTTTTCTGCTTATACAGATGGAACAAATATTCAGTAGGTTTATCTATTTCATGCCTACAAATACCATGATTGATAAGCCAGTACCACAGGTCCATATTCATGCCACCATACAATTTGTTTTGCCGATGCTGCCCATTATGATTAGGCCATTATGCACATTGATTTGTCTATGCTGCCCAGTGCAATAAATGCAATCACATTGCCTTTGTTGATTCAGTGCTACTACCTGACCTCTAGTATTTTTGGATGCAATTGAACTCATTTCTCTTAATTCACCCAACTGATCAGTAATATTTCTATCCCTGAGGTCTGACCCAAGGAAAATATTGACAACACAACTCTTTAAGTGTGTTTGTGCCCCTCTCATCCTTTTGTATGTAATAGGATTCATGAAGGGCGTGTCTCCTGGGCATTCCAATTGTGGGGGGTTAGGTTTTACTTAGAATACCAACTCTAGTATTACAAAATTCCTGATTTTTTAATATCCCGAATACATAAAGAACATAAAGATCATAGGGAATGTGGTAACCCGGACCCATAGATACAAACTTCACATGATCTCTCTTATTGGAGACTCCTAGCTCCAAATATTCCCAGGTTAGTCTATATACTGGAGCAACTGCAGAAAACAGAAAAGCAAATATAGACCACTGCTAGAGTAGTAAGTTGGGTGAGCAACAGAAATGAGAATAACAGGATACAAATAATTTAGCAGGAGAAATAGGAAATAAAATATGGGACATACTTAGGGAAGTGGAAGGAGGGAAAAAACAAGAGGAAAAATATTGAAATAGCAATAAATATGCATGGGAAAGTCATAAGGAATCATATGACTAACCCCTCACCCAAAAATAAACTATAAGTATATACACACACACATATATACATATATGCATATACATATATAGAGAGAGAGAGAAAGAGAGAGAGAAAGAGAGAGAGAAAGAGAGAGAGAGAGAGAGAGTTAGTTGTTGGTCAAGTTTGTCTAATAAAACTCAAGATATTGAGGACTGTTTCTATTGCAATTTGTTGCCCCCAAGAGGAAGATAAGTCTCAGTGTTAGATTCCACATCACAGAGCCCAAATGATATTAAGCTGGATCTGTTCTGAAAATTCCTACCTGAGGACTAGCATTCATTTTACCAGAAGTAGCCATGTAAGCTTGCAAAGAAGAAAATCAACCAACCGTCCTAACCAGCTATCATAGCTATACGAAGGCAAAAGAAATTTATTCTCTCATCTACTTTTCTGGATAACAATTTGACTGACTAGGAGACTGGCACAAAAAAGTCGAATGATATTATATTGCTTAATAAATGTAAAATAATTAACTCAGAATGATATTGGGAAATCATTGATTGAATAGTGTTTGTTTTGCCCTTCCTTTATGAACTTTGATATTTACCAAACTGGATGCCAGTAATACACTGAAATTCAGTGTCATGCACAACACCATTAATGACGGGTTTCCCAGAAGCAGCGCCACAGCTGGAGCTTTGGGCTTTAGAACATGGGGTTCTATAGGACATTGCTCTTAGCCAATATCCTCCTAACTGCTTGGCTTTCTACTGCTAAAGCAGAAGGTAAGTGGAAACAGATTTGAAACATGCATTCTCTAGCCAAATATATTTAACTCCTGTATGTATATGAAAATATTTTAAATTTATTTTAACTTTAATAAAGCATTATTAATAAAAAGATAGAGTATTTCAAGTAAAAACAAAAAACCATATTGATAGTAAAAAACATTATTCTATTTACAGAAATATTTTCTTATAAGCAATAATGGAGAAAAATTAAATAAAAGGGGGTTTTCTCACTTCTCTAACCTAAAAAGTGTGAATAGCTTCTAAAATATAATTTGAAGAGGAAAAAAAAAAGAAGTTCATCTTGAGAATGTCTAAATAATACATGTAACAAGAAGAATTTGAAAAGTGAAATTCCACCTAAAAAAATAGAGCCATTGAACAGGACAAAGTACCTGACAGACTCTGAATATCTCTGGTATTTCATCTTCACAAATTGGGTATGTTTTAGCTTTATAGTCATTAAAATTTAGAGTAATGTTCCCCATTTCAATCAAATTGTATTTTATCAAATGGAAATATCTTTAATAAGACAACAAAGAATACTGTTGTTTTTGCAAGTAAGCCAACAAAATGCTGACAATTTGCTCTTTTCTCATCTCTCCAATGTATGTAGTAAGTAGGAAATTATGTTACAACTGAATTAACACTGTTTCTGAAGAGGATTTATCAGCCCTCAGTAATTCATAAAGGCACCACATTCATGGAATGGTAAACAATGCTTTAAAGAAGGAGTTGAATTGTGCATTAAGTGACTGTGCCTGGTTCCAGTTTCATAAATCTTTATTTTTCCTATTTGTTGTTTGCTAATGTTTCCACATAATGAATGATGATTTATGTAACTCTTCAATCCTCACACTACATTTCTTTTATGATCCACTCTTTCTCATTTTTGCATCATTATTTCAGAGATTTAAGATTATTTTCTTATGCTATGAAGTTTTACTTTGAACTATAGTCACAGGAAAACAGTCATCAAAGAAGAGAAAAGTCTATCCTGCCAAATTGCAGAAAATGTTTGCTTTCAATTATTTTGTACTTTTATAATTTTAGATTGTAATATAATTACATTGCTCTTCTCCTTTCTTCTAAACTGTCCCATAGTCCCCTCCTAGTTCTCTGACTCAAGGTCTCTTTTTTCTCTAATTGTTATTGCATGTACATATCTATATCTATATAAGTATATATCTATCCCTAAATACAGTCTGCTTAGTCCATTCAATATGATTTGTAAATACTGTGTGCCTTATATTCTGTCTGGAGAACAACAGTCACACATTTGCTTTGGAATGAATGAGTTTACAAAGTATACAGCAATAAAAGCAAAAGAACAAGTATAAATAAGAGGTAGATAGATGGCAGACAGACAGACAGACAGACAGAATGACCAATGATAGGCAGACAAGGAGATGCAAAACATTATTTCAAGCACTAAGATGTACAGCGTTGATCCTTTAGGGTAGCTAACTAATGCCAGCTAACTTATGGCAGCTACCTGGGCTTCCCCTCTGAAAGTCCTCTTTGAATGATGCTTCTAAGTAATAAGAACAGAAAGTAACACTAGACATCACTGGTCAAATCAAGTTCTCTCAACTTCCAGCAGGAACTGACTATAAAAGTTGAAACAATAAGCTGAAGTTTCCCATTGTGTTTCCACCCCACCTTTGCCCTCCTATAGATAAATTTGCTACTGCTGATATTTCAGTTATTGTTTTCTGCTCTTCCTGGGAATCCACATAAGGATATACAGCTAGCTGCCTGAACATGCTTCCCCCTTGTCTGAGGGATATCTGCAAGCGAAGTTGAAGACATCATCTTTCTGTTATTTTTGTTTTTTATGTGGAATCTCATGCAATGGGACACAGTTCTACCCTTAAGAACTCAATCTGACTGCCATAAAATGGCATGCCCCATATATTTCTTCAGGATATTATCAGCAGACAATGTGAGGACACTTTGTTGTCTTCATATCATTCATCTATTTGACTATCAATCTATCCATCCATCCATCACCTATTTATCTATCTATCTATCTATCTATCTATCTATCTATCTATCTATCATCTCTATAATAGAGCAATTGATTTCTTTTATAGTGTAGAAATTCTTTTCCCATATAATATATACTGATTACAAGTTTACTCTATGTCTACACCTCCCAGTTCCTCCCTAGCTCCTCTACATCCAATCCCTTTCTGAAAAAATAAAAAATAGGCTTCTAAGACATAAGCAAATAAAACATGTTACAATAAAACATAAACTATCAGATTGAATTTGGACAAGAGAAAGCCACAGAAGGAAATAAGCACAGGAATCAGAAAACCATTCATTTACATGCTTAGAAACACTAAATGAAAACTATAATATATATACAGAGGACTTGGTGCAGACCCATCTAGGATCTATGACTGATGCTTCCTTCTCCATGAATTCATAAGAGATTTACTCAGTTGATTTGGAGGGCCTTGTTTTCCTGGGGTCCTGCATCCCTGTCTCTTTACACTCTTTCTACCTCTCCTGGGGGCTTCCAGAGTTCTGAGGGAGTGGTTTTGATGAACAGATTCCATTTAAAGCCTAGTGTCCCAAGATACCTCTTTCCACGAGACCCTTACCTGCCTCCCTCCCATGCATATGTGTGTGTGTGTGTGTGTGTGTGTGTGTGTGTGTCTGTGTGTCTGTGTGTGTCTGTGAAATATCTGGCTGTGTATATGTCTAATCATTTACACCTAATTTAGGAACAAACTTCTCTGGTCATGATTGAATAAAGCACTGATTGAACAGTATAGCAGAATAGCATTAGGAATAATGTTATTCTTTTTTTTTAAGACCAGTAATGTTTGGATTTACTCTAGTTCTCTGGTCTCTAATTTCTGTTGCTTGGTCATACAAGTAATACTGGATATGGGTTTCAACTTATGGAGTGGGCCGTAAGTGAAATCAGACACTGATTTGCTATCCTGGCAAGCCCAGTGCCATTATCATTGCCCTGTCATATTTGACAGGAAAGACAGCATTGTAGATCCAAGGTTTTGTGGCTGGGTTGGTGAGTATGCTTCTCTTTTGGTAGCTTGCAGAGTATTTTTCTGTACTCATGTCCCTGGGACATAGGGATGAAAGACTTTATGTATCCAGCAGCTTACTCTTTCCCTGTTCAATGAGTTGTGTGGGTGTTTCCTTCACAAATGGGAACTTGCCAGCTTGGGGAGAGGAAGCTATTGCCTTGGCAATAGCCTGGGTTCTTAAGGGATTTTTGTAAGAACCACTTCTCCAATAACTTAGTTGGATATAAATCTATCCCAGTACTCAGGGCTGTATTGATTTACAAGAGATGGACAGTTGGGATTCCAGCTTACCCACTATTTAGAGACTTCATTAGGAACATCTTCATATACTTTAGGAAGATTAACTGCAATAAATTTTCATACGTCCCCTCAAATGCCTCTCAATCCTAATTGTCTCTCCCTGCATTCTCTCCCCTCATGTCCTGCTCTTGTTGGCTCTGCCCCCAATTTCATCTCAGGAATCTATCTTACTTCCTGATACCAAGGATATCTTTGTGTTTTTCCTAATCCCTTACTCTATGCCTAATTCCCATGAGTCTATGAATTAAAGCTTGATAATCATTTACTTAATGACTAATGTCTACATATTCCACATTTAACTTTCAGAGTGTGAGAAAAATTATGTTAGAAATTAGATGTAGATTACATTGAATCTGTATATTGCTTTTGGTAGGATACCAATAACCAACCAATCCATGAGCATGGGAGTTCTTTCAATCTTCTGATATCTTGTTCAATTTCTTTCTCAAAGGACCTAAATATTTCATCATATATTTCTTTCACTGGCTTTATTACAGTTACCCCAAGATAGTTTTCATTATTTAACACTATTGTATATGATATTGTTTTGTTGACTTCTTTCTCAGTTCATTAATCATTTGTAAATATGAAAGCAACTGCTTTTGTGAGTTAATTTTGTATCCAGATACTTTACTCAAAATGTTTATCAGAAGGTTCCCAATGCAGTTTTAGGGACATATATGTATACTATTTTACAATCTAGGAAAGAAGATAATTTGACTTTTTCCTTTCCAGTGTGTATCCTGTGATCTCCTGTAGTTGTCTCATCAGTCTAGCTAAGACTTCAAGTATTATGTTGAATAGGTAGAGAAATCATGCACAGTCTTTTCTTGTCCAGATTTTAATGCAATTCCTGTTCCTCTTAACTTGATGCTGACTATGTGTTTGTTGTAACTGGCTGATCATGTTGATCTAGGATGCCTTTGTCCTGAATCCTTCCAGAATTTTATCATGAAGGAGTGTTGGAATTTTGTCACAGATCTCTTTTGCACCTAATGAGATGATGATATGGTTTCTTTTTTTTTTTTACTTTGCTTTAATATAATCATTGATATACATATGTTGAACCATCTTTGTCACTCTAGGATGAATCTTACTTCATGGTGGATTACCTTTCGGACGTATTCTTGAATTCAGTTTACAAGTATTTTATTTAGCATTTTTTTAAAACTATGTTCATAAGGCAAATTGCTCTAAAATCATCTGGCTCAGTGAGATTTTTTTTCACTGGGAAATTTTAAATATTTGCTAATATTTCCTTATGGGTTTTTGGTCTATTTAAATTGTTTATCTAATTTTGATTTAACAATGGGAAATTGGTACCTATTAAAATTTATCCATTTCTTTCAGATATTCCAGTTTAATGGAGTATAGGTTTTTAAAGTATGACCTTTATGCATCTCTGGATTTCCTCAGTGTCTATTTTTTGGTCCTTTCCCTTCTGATTTGATTAATTTGGATATCCTCTCTATATCTTTTAGATGAATTGACATATGGCTTGTCAATCTTATTAGTATTTTAAAGAACCAGCTCTTTGTTTCGTTGATTCTTTGTATTGTTTTCTTTGTTCACTTTATTGATTTCAGGACTGAGTAGATGGTCAGAAAAACATGAATCAAAAAATTGTTTATTTCTTGCCATTTATTTCCTTTTGATGTGATTTCTTCTTTTTTACCTAGATATTTCTGGTGTATTGTTAAGTTTCTTGTATGATATCTTACCATGTTTTTTTTTTAATTAGGCACTTCATACTTTAAACATGCCCCTAAGCACCACTTCCATTGTGTCCTATAAGACGGAGTATGCTGTGGATTTATTTTCATTGTATTCTAGAAAGTCTTTAAATTCTTTTTTAATTTCTGTATTGACCCTTTTTCATTCAGGAGAGACTTGTTCTGTTTCTACAAGTTTGCAAGTTTTCTGTTGTTCCTGTTATTGATATCAGCTTTAATCAATAGTATCCTCATAGGATTCAGGGTGATATTTCAATTTTATTTATCTGTTAAGACTTGTTTTGTGACTATCTACATGATAAATTTCAGATGAAGTTCTGTGAGGTGCTGAGAAAGAGGTATATTCTTTTTGGTTTGGATAAAATTTTCTGTAGAAATGAACTTGCAAAGTTCATTTACGTCATAACATTTGTTAGTTCTATTATTCCTGTTAGTTTTTGTCTGGATGACCTGTCCATTGGTGAGAAATGATTACTGAAGTCTCCCCCATCAATGTGTGAGACTTTAAGCTCTGTTTCCTTTTACAAACTTGGGTGCTCTTGTGTTTGTGGTATAGGTGATAAGAACTACAAGATCAAAAACAACAACAAAAAAGAAATATAAGATCATCTTGGTGGATCTTTCTTTTGATGAGTACCAAGTGTTCTTCCCTGACACTTTTTAATAATTTTGATTTTAAGTCTACTTTGTTAGATATTAGAATAACTACACCGGATTGTTTCTTAGGTCCATTTCATTGTAGATACCATTTTCTAGCCTTTTATTCTGATATAATGTTGGCATTTGATATTGAGGTGTTTCTTGTATGAGCAGAAGGATGGACCCTGTTTTTGCATTCATTCTGTTAGTCTGTGCCTTTTTATTAGAAAATTGGAGCAACTGATATTGAGAGACATCCATGACTAATAATTGCTCTTTCATGTTATCTGTCTGTTTTTGTTGTTGTTTGGTGTTGGTGTTGGTGGTAGTACTAGGAGTGTACTCTTGGTCTGTTCTCTCTCTCTCTCTCTCTCTCTCTCTCTCTCTCTCTCTCTCTCTCTCTCTGTGTGTGTGTGTGTGTGTGTGTGTGTGTGTGTGTGTGTGTGTGTTTTGCTTGCTAAGATCATTTATTCCATGCCATCTTGGTAAATGCACTGGAACCTGGAAGAAGTCAACTGATAAATGAGGCAGAGTAGTCTCATACAATTACTATCTTTATTCAGAATGCAAACAATTACTACTCCGAGGGTTAATAAAGGTAATATGAGAAACATTCTCATGAACTCAAGCTATATAAAATCTCAAGGTCAAGTGGCACCTTACAAAACATTTTTTTCCATTGAGGCATATAAAGAATAATTTAAACACTTAATTGAGTAACAGCACATGCTGTAATCAGAAGTATCAAGTAAACTCACTCCTCTGTGGAAGAACACAGAAACACATTCCAAGAACAATTCTATTTTGTGAAGAAATGATATCACAAGACGATTGCTGTTCTCACAAGCACTCAGAATTCTCCTCACAGGAAACCATTCCTGGGCTTTGCACCCAACAATTCTGTTATTTCATGGTTGCTGGTAACATCTTTAGGTTGGAATTCTTGTACCTTCTACTGGACTGTATTTGTATACTGCTTAAGTTTGTTATATCATGGAATGTCCTATTTTCTCCATCTATTGTGCTTGAAGGTGTTGTTTGGTATAACAGGGCAACTGTAGTCTCATAGTCTACAGCACAGGCCCTCCTTGCTTTTAGAGTCTTGATCTCCATTGAGAAGTCCATAGGACTGCCTTTATAAGTTACCGGCTTTTTTCATTTGCAGCTTTGAATATTCTTTCTTTGCATGTTTAGTGTTTTGACTATTATGAGCCAAGGGGATTTTTTTTTATTTCTTTCCTCATATAATGTATCTGCTTTTCTGTATGGTTCTTGTATTTTTAAACTCATGTCCTTCTTTAGATTAAGAAAATTTTCTTCTATGATTTTGTTCAAAATATTTTCTGTGCCTCTGAGCTGGGTCTCTTCTCCTTCCTCTATTTCTGCAGGGTTAAGGGTTCCCATGTCCTCTCTGCCACTGGGCTCAGCTGCTTGGGGAGGTAGGACACAAGAAGTTTGACCACACTTACCCCACATCATCAGGCTGTGGGGAAGGGCAGAACACTGCTCCAGGGGTGGGGAAGCACAGTCTAAAGTCCTGGGAAGACCAGAAGTGGCTCAGGGTTCCCTGATCCTGCAAGGAGGCCAGGGCCATCTGGTTCTCAAACTCTTGGATATTCAGGTGTCACTGAGAGCCTTGGAAGAGCTGAGAACAGAGTGCTCCCACCCACCCCCGCACTCCTGCACCACCAGCAGGCTGGATCTAGCCTGAGGCAGAGGAGAAAAGGGGGAGAGCTTCACTAGATCCTATAGTGGGAGTCCTTGGCTTCATGGTGCAGTGGGCCTTGGCTGTGTGCTGTGGGCTGGCCAGTCTGGGCCTCCTACAACCCGCAGGAGAAACGGGGTCCTAGTCAGGTTGACAAGGCATAGGTGAAGAAATGATGGCAGAGACAACACATGGAAGTACAGGATCTGAATGTATTTCTTTGTAATTTTTTTTTGTTTTGTTTTGTTTTTCGAGACAGGGTTTCTCTGTATGGCCCTGGCTGTCCTGGAACTCACTCTGTAGACCAGGCTGGCCTCGAACTCAGAAATCCGCCTGCCTCTGCCTCCCAAGTGCTGGGATTAAAGGTGTGCACCACCACCGCCCAGCCTGTATGTATTTCTTAAAAATGGCATCAGACTTTTACAGTCATTGCAAAAGAGAAATGAGAAATCTGGCAGCTCAGCAGTTGTGGTACATCTGAGGCCACCTGAAACACACTGGGTCTAAAGAGCCACCTCTTCTGGACAGCCCCCCAGAGCACTTGGGCCCGGGGGGCTGTGGACTGCATGAGGCTCAAAGCTCGAATCTGGAGAGTCTTCAATCTTGAATGCTGACTGCTGCACACTGTCTCACACTTACACTTGGCTCAAGGTCCCGCCCATCCTTAGTAAAATGCCCATTGTGCTAATCTTCTGGGCTAGTAGAGACATGTCTCTTTCTTGCTAATTCCTAGGAGTGGTACAACCTTGGCTATCTCTGGAACACAGCCTCTTTGTGCTCTCAGAAAACACTTCTCAAAAGATGTCACCTCAGTGATGCTGGTTTCTTCTTAATCACTGCTAATTTCTTAGCTCCAACTAACCAGCATCAATAGTCCCAGTAATGCAAAGTTTTCACTTTAGTAGTTCTGATATCTTGTTAATCACAGCTGATACTTCAGCCCCAGCTACCCAAAACCACAGAATCTTCACAATCAAAACAACATGGCCCTGATAAGTGTCTTTAGTCTTCCCTCTGAAATTTCACAAACCAGGCCTCCATCTCTGCACTGTTCTCAACATGATCTT
>NW_022196891.1:37322485-37354889 GCF_008632895.1 Mastomys coucha | reverse complement strand
GAACATCCCACAGAGTTCTTAACAACCAGTGGCTCTTCTAGCTCAAAGTTCCAAAGTCCTTCCACAGTTTTCCCCAAAACATGGTCAGGTTGTCACAGGAATATCCCACTCCCAGTACCAATTTGTCTTTGCCAGGGTTTCTATTCCTGCACAAACATCATGACCAAGAAGCAAGTTGGGGAGGAAAGGGTTTATTTAGCTTACTTCCACATTGCTGTTGGTCACCATAGGAAGTCAGGACTGGAACTCAAGCAGGTCAGAAAGCAGGAGCTGATGCAGAGGCTATAGAGTGATGTATCTGACTCACAATGAGGATTCTACTTGACCTTGCCCTGGGATAAGTCTCCTATTCTACAAACTTCAATGCCCTATCCACAATGCTGAAGGCAATTAGTCTGGATGGATAGCATTCTTTATGAAATTCCAATCCAGGGTTTGGCTAAGATGTTGGAACATTGGTAAAGGTCAGAGAGTAATGTCCAATTTTGTCTAGCTATTAATAAATCATATTTTGGTGGGCACCTAGTATGTGAGTTTGCAAGGACATATCTGGGCTACCTCTGAGTTAGGGGATGCCACGACTTACTGAATACCCAGGAGGCACAAACTCCCTTTGAAGTCATAATGCCTCTTGTCTGCGATCAGGCTTTTACCCCTGATATTGCAGATGTAACTTGAGTAGATGAGTGGGCGTGGCAGCTGTGAGCATTTTGAGGCTTTCTATAGGAGATTAGACAGCAACTCTATAGGCAAAGGCCTCGGTGGTTCCCCACAGAGGATCCCAGTGAAAAGAGGCAATCCATGGTTTTAAGGCATTTATTGTCATGTGGAAAGTAGATGAATCAAATGGTACCCAACTTCTGAGGGTAGACCTGAGGTTAAATACCTTGTGGAGGGAGGAGTATCTAGGAAGAAGAGTTTATTGGCTAAGTCTTCCAGGCCTTTAGGTACTTCCTTAAAATGGAGATTTGTCTTGAGTTTATGTGACCATAGGTCACATCCTCTACCTGTGGAGGGGTTTGGGGCATTGCCCTTATGTGACTGATAAACACAAATCTATGGAGGCCTTGTGCAGGGAGCCTGGTGTCCAGGAGCAGGGCAAAATGTCTTCTGTCCCTTTAGGGTCACTGGGGTTTCTAGCCTTAGCTCAACCAGGAACCAAGCTGCCTTTCATGGTCCTACATATTTCTATTACTCTTAGATTTAGCCTTTTCATACTGTCACAGATTTTCTTCACATTTTGTGTCAGGGAATTGTAGAATCAACATTTTCTTAAACAACATTTTCTTCTATTGTATTTATAACATCAGAGAATCTCTCTTCTATTTTTTTAGGCTTTGTTAGTAAAATTTGCCTCTGGAGTTTCTGTTCAAATTTCATTGTTTTTTCACTTACAGAATTCTCTTAGTTTGGCTTTTCTTCACTAATCACATTTCCATGTTCAGGTCTTGAATAGTTTTATTCATTTTTTTCTCACACATTTGTCTTTTCCTGCTTTTCTTCATTCCTTTTATAAGATCTTGTATCTTATGCATACAGTTACTTAAAAAAAAAAAAAAGTTTTTCTTGTGATTCAGCCATGTTAAATACCCAGGTACTATTGTGGTAAGGTTGTGGGATCTAGTGAAGACATAGGTCCAGACTGGTTTTGATTATGTTTTTATGCTGTCACCTAGGTTGTGGGATTTTAAAGATTTTAGGAGTATATGCTGATTTCTGTTTTTGTCTTTGTTGAGTGCAGTTTTGTTTTGTTCCTTGTTTTCTGTTTTCTCTCTGGACTTTAGAAGAGTGTGATTATTTTATGTTGCCTGGCAGGGAATTTTCTGTAAAAATTGTAAGTGGGGCCACTTGGGGTTCAAATTACAATGTGTTTCTACATGTATAGAAAGGACACTTAGGAGTGGGAATAGACTAAGGTTCTGACTGGGACATATAAGAGGAAAGAATGTCTTGTGTTCTACCGGAATCTACTTATTTAGTCTCCTTAGAATGGGAGGAAAGACTGAAGAGGTCATCCAAGAAGTTCTTCTTTAGAGGCCTTGATGAAATTAGGGGATTGGATCCTGAGAAACAGAAGGAAAAGTGAAGATCTCCAGATAACCTACCTGCTTCCCTGGTATTAGGCTTAGCAGGGAATGCCTGCTGTAGTTAGGAGTGGGGAGTGGAATAGAATAATGAGTGCAAGTTTAGGAGGGAGAAGATCTCTGAGGTCTACCAGAGGCACAGTGGATGGATGCTGCCACAAGTGTTCCCTGCAAAGCTGAGAGACTCTGGTATTATATCTGGTAGAACAGAGGGAGAGGTGAAGATCTAAATTTTCTCAACTGCTTCTATGACAGAAGTGTTCTGTGTGTTAGCAGAGAATGCCTGCAGGAGTTAAAGGTCTTCAAAATGGCAGCAAGTATGGGAAGAGAAGTTAGGAAAAATAATGCTGGATTCACTGGTAATGTGTGTAGGGTGATAGGGGAAAAGTTGCATCATATATTCTGTACAGATTCAATTGCAGATCTAAGGATGAAAATTTGAGGTGACAAATGACAGTCTCTAACATGACTAGAAATGCAAAAATTAACAACCAAAATATAGTCTACTCCTGAAATAGGTACCTACACATTTACAAATGACAGTTTCTAAGTGCCTTTTCCAATGATTTGGGAAGTCTGAGAAGAAATGTTAATCCTTCTTTACAAGTTTAGCAGAAACAAGCACTGACTCCACTTTACCACAGTATTCTCCAAGTTAGACTTAATTCTCATTCAGTACCACTTGTCCATTCATAATTCTTTGCACCCTTTGTTTAAGTGTTATAGGTCATAAATGTTCAGAATTTTTTCTAGATTGTCTAATTTATTATCATCTAATGTTACATAGATGTGTTCACTGTAACAAGGATGTTTTGCATGTCTAGGAATTTAACCTACATGAGCTCTCAGACAGTCCCTCCCAATGCCTGGTTATCAGGATCTGTCAGAAGGTAGTGGTCACTCTCAACAATGGAGCCTGCTGAGACTGTCCCAGTCACACTTTCTCCTCTGCTGGAGATTTTCCTCCCCGATCAAACTGCTTTCATAGTTAGTGTGTTGTAGCACATTGTCCATGCCATTGCTACAGGGATGTATCTCCCACAGTGTTTCTATTTTATCTTTCATGACTTTCAGTCATGGTTTTGATTTTGGAGTGAAACTATTACTTAATGGCTTTATTTGGACTTTTTCTCTTTTTTGGTGCTTGTTTTACTGTTATATACCTACATCACATGTGAAAAACTTTACAAACATGTTTGGAATTATTAAATATACATAGGCATCTCCAAATGTTTTGCTGGCTTTAAATCTATTTTTTGACCCCAAGATACTCTGGCAATAATAGCTTCTTTAACTACCATTTTGTTGATTCATTGTAGTTGTGTATTTATATAACATAATATGTATCAAGGAAAAAGAAGTTACAAAACAGACCACAATCTAAGTTTACAAAACATACATGCTTTCTTTTGAAATTCTTTAAATGTTCAAGAATGAAAATGAGGGGCTGGAGATGGACAAGCAGGTAAAGGTATTAGCAGCTCTTACAGAGAACATGAGCTTGGTTCCCTACTCTCACCAGTTCATAATCCTCTGCACCTCCAGCCTGGAGGTTCCAGTGCCATCTTCTGACATCTCAAGACTCGATGCATGCAGGTGACGTATAGACACAAACTCAGGAAAACATTGCTATATAGAATAAAAGTTTGTAAAACATTTCACTATGATGGATTTTCAGCTTTGCTATAGTTATTGCTGAAAAGACAGCATTCAGGCTTGCTTACATCAGTATGCACATACACATCAATTGAAAACATTGTTTGAAGGGAAAATAAAAGAACTTCTCTCCCTAAGAATTAGGATGCCTGCAAAATGATATTTTGTTTCTCTATTGTCATTGCGTTTTTTTCTATGACTGAAATTACAAATTACTGCAAAAGTAGTGTTGGAAAGTAAAAATATATTCCCCTGCACTGTTGGAGACCCAAGATCTAAGAGCAGAATCACTGCACTGCAAAAAGTTGTCAAGGCTGGTTTCTTTATTCCTTCAGGAACTCATTCTCAGGCCTATTCCTTGTTACAAAATTCTACTTGGTTTGGTAGCTGAGGACCACCCTCCTCCAACTTAAAATTCAATAGTTTGTCATATTTTCACATTCTTCACTGAATTTCTCTACTGGATCATTCCCTTTCCTTCTGTCCCATGAGCTAATGCAAAATATTCCTATTTCAAAATCATTAATTACAAATCAAATGTAATTATCATTGAACCTACCAACATAATTAACTGCAAAAAAGCAATCTTGTTACTTCTTTTTTTCTATTTTTGACTTAAACTAGTTTCTCTCTCTCTCTCTCTGACATTAAAAGTCAAACAAGAAAGTAAACTTAAAATAAAAATAAAGCAGAATAGGAAAATAAACAAACAAAAGACCAAGAGCCAAAGAAAAATCTAAAGAAACATGTATGCATATGTATATGCATATACATACATACACACAAACATACATACATACAAGCTCACCACATATTAATCTAACAAAATCACAAAATCAGAAACCATAATAGTTACTCAAATAATTCGTAAGTTTAAAATACAAAACATGCCACTGACTTGATGTTGTGTTGGCCATCTATTGATTGACATGAAGCCTGCCCACAAAATGTGGTGGTATATTCAGTGAGACTATATTAGAAAAGCAAGAACTACTTTTTCCATCATGAGTGGTGGGAAATAGCTTCTGACTTAGGGATGAGGTTTTGAGTCCACTGCTCTCAGCACTGAGATCTCATCATGCTTAGATGAATGAATGTCATGTGCATGGTACTACACTCTGTTCACGTTCAGATTAGCCTCAATACTACTGTATGTACAAGGCCCTGTTTCGTTTGTGTCCTTTAATCCTCTGACTGACCCAATATTTCAGCCTCCTCCTCTTTAGAGAAAATAGTTGGACTACTCAACCTGTTTGTTTCAGTAAGTGAATTGATATCTTCCATATGTCCAATAATAGAAACATATTTTATGTGTTATTTTTTGCTTTATAAGCTTACATTGTGCTATCTTAAGTAAATAAAATAAGTGAAACCCACTTAAAATAAAATGTATTAATTAAAATACAAATATAACTGGGTGAAGTTCTTATAACCTATTCCATTGTATACTTTCACCACTACAAAGAGATCATGTCCCTAACTGCTCTTTTCCTTGGATGAAACAATGAGATAAAGAAAGAATGAGAGAAGAAACTGTAGAAGACAAAAGCGATCTAGAGAGGTTTCTTCAGCTCAGTGTTGGCAATAATGCATCAGCATAGTTTTCTTTGCGTTTAAAATTATCTGTGTTCAATTCCTGATTTCTATTATCTGAATAAAAGCTGTGGGTGTGGCAAAAAATGCAGAGTGAAGCTGAAGAGAATAGTCTAAATCTAATTATTTCAGTCCACAGTTTGATGGGGCCAGGGGCTGGCCCCAACTGGGATGTTTCTTTCTTGTGGGTTCTTCTTGAGGCAACAGAAGGGGAAGAGCATAGGCAGGGGTAAGATTTAGTCTCACGATTTCTGGGGTAAGAGTTCATCTTACAGTTTCTGAGGTAAGACTTTGTCTTATGAGATATTTAGGGTTGCTATATAATGAAAAGTTTACTTATCTAAGTCTAAGTTACTATGCTATTGTAGCTGACCTGACTTCTGTGATCCTCTGAGGCCAGAAACTGCGGTTTCTGGGACTTAGCACCTCATCCTAAACAGCAGGAGTTTAAGTAAAGGACTGATTGCTAGAGCCTTTTCCCTACTGTTCAGATGCCTCTTGCTTGTCAGGCTAGGGGGAAGTATCGAGCAACAAACTTCTATTGAAGCAGGAGAAGAGAATAACACTCACAGAAGGAAAAACTTTATATAAGAAAATATACATAATCTCACCTAAATTCATATACAGATTCATGCTCATTTTTTCATTTATACATACCCATTCATAACCAGATAGGCCCAACTTGCATGCATTCTCACAATTGCATACTTACACACACACATACATACATTCTCACAATTACAAACTTAAGCACACATCTGTACTTACATATGCATATGGAGCAAAAGCCCAACATCAGTGCAGAAAGAGCTCACTCATTCTGGATGAAAAATGGAGTTCCAATCTTTATTACATAGAGAAAGAAAAGGCTTCTACCCTTTTAATGCTATATGAATTAAACCCATGTTTATAAGAAAAAAAAATGCTTTGTTTCTTTTAATAAGACTAAGCCTGCCTTTTCCTTACTGTGGCATCTGTTTTTACAATGGTAAGGAGAAGCCTGCCTGCTCCTCCTGCTCTCTGCAGCATCTTCTTTTTTTCCTCTTTCCCTCTGCATTCAGCACATTGTTCTCTTAGTATTTTATGTTACCTATAGTCTCTAAGTTATTCCACTCTGCATTCTCCTTCTAATCTAAAAAGTGTACCTGTTCTGTCTAAAAACATCTCCTCAGCTCAGTTCCTCCCTCAGCTCAGTTCTTCTCACCTCCATTCCTCTCACCTCAGTCCCCCAGTTCTGACTCTTCTCTTTGTCCGCAGTCCTTAAACATCTTTCAGGATACATGATTACATGTTAAAAATTTCATCAAAAGTTCACACAGAAAATAAAATCATAAATTGAAATAGAAGTTTACAATAGAGAATGTTTACATGCATATCCATTAGGAGTAAATTATTTAGCTAAACATCCATCACCTGTCTCAGCTCCACAGGTTCACTGAAGGGTAAGACAATAACCAAGTTTTAAGTGAGGTTTTTACAGATAAACCCAGTCAATATTTTACCTTCTGTTCTAGTACCTATAATAAATCATTAGTTCCCTTTTTATGACCTTTGGTTAATTGTTTTACAACCTCTTGGAATGTGCTTTGAGTAGGAGAAAGTCTGGTTACCATCTAAGAGCAATTAACTGCTGACACTTGGGAGACTGGCAGAGTTCTCATTGCAGTTTTGACTATCAGAAAAGGACCTAATAGCAGTCTTGTTATAAAAGAGCTTAATAATCACTGATATAATTTTACAAATTCTTATAGGATAAGCATAAAGTCTTACATCATCTATTTATCTATATAGTGTCACTATAAGACAGTACAACTTCATGGGTATACAGAGATCCATGTGCTATTACTTAGTGTGCCATTTAGTGATTATTATATATGTGTGATAATAACAGGAAAAGCATATTAATAATATATGCTTTATATTATATTATTGTTAATAATGTAATAATAGCAGGAATGTTTCCTAAAATCAGTCCCTTACAGCTTTGCTTAATAAGGGTTCACCTGTTGCAGATTATATAATAATCCGAAGCAGGCATTTCAGGATGATCACCTACTAGTTGTTAGCTTGTCCTATTATGCTCCTCACAGATGGTATACAGAACAAATGAATATAGATCATCATGATTTATAAATTTAAGAGAAATAGCTAAGTGTTGGGATTTGGTTTTAGGAAATAAAAAATAGCAATTTTTATCTGATTTTATAATCTCAGGAAAAAATATTGTATCTTGTCTAAGGTAAAAGATTTAACTTCCTTATTAATTTGGTTTTCTCATGTAAGTACAGGGTCAAATTTACTTCAAAGAGTAAGGATTGTGAAATTTTCCAAACTATTTAAAAGTAAGCAATATTAACACATATACCAATTGAGAGTCAACACCAGAAATGTTAATCAAAGATTATAATGTGGAAGGAATTATCAGTGTTATATGTGATGAAGTTATTGCAAGGATGTGAAGTACTGTATATGATAGGATGAATAAAGAAAAAAAATAAATACCAGAGAGGTACAAATTCATCAAGAGCAATGAGAGAAACCTGAGTGATATATCAAGCATATGGAGTGAATTCCTTTCAATGTTACTCTTAAGGTTATCAGAAAAAAAATAGTATATGCCCTTTAGTTTTCATATTCTTAATTTTAATATGATTAAATATTTCTCATCATGTATATCTGCTTGTTTGCAGAAAAGACATGCACACCTCCTTATATTCGAAATGGTATCTACTTACCTACCAAGAGTAAACACGAAATTGGTGAGAGAATCATATATCAATGTAAAGATGGCTTCTATCCTGTAACCTTGAAAGGTATTACGATGTGTACAATGGCTGGCTGGATCCCTGCTCCAATATGTACATGTAAGCTTTATTTACATCTGTAGTCCCCATAATCCTGAAGTTAGTCTTTAAATTTTTCCTAAATGGAAATAAAATAATGGCAAATATTTGATCTTTTGTTTGTCTATAACCCTTAGAAATACTCTACTTTAAAAGTAACAAAATTTTTATGTAATATTCTAGTCTAAGTAATGTTAAAATTTCAAGTAGTATTTAAAAATGCTTTATTTTAAATTAAAATTCTTAGGTTACTACTATTTATATTCCTGTATGTGAGACTATGTACATTTTTGTAATTAAGAAATATTTTCAAAGATTTGTAGAATATCAATATGTAAAAATATTGTCATATAAGATTTACTTTTAGTTATTTATTTATAATGTATAATTGTAATTATATATCAAGTATTTATAAGAAATCTATAAACCAATATATCCATCAATAATGTTTGCCTCATAACAAACCTATTGCTCCCTCCTTTTTATTAGCCAAATTTGAAGATGATTTGGCAAATGGCCTGCATCAGGGAGATGCTATCAGAGATTGTCTTGGCTGTAAGTCATCAAGAAAATTTGCTGGGCTGTAGGCCTGATGTCCTACATGGATTTGGCAAGATTCTCAGATCCTTGTTAGATAAGACTCTAACTTGATTGGTTGATGTCAGTTATCTTGCTCCAGAACTACTGATTAGAGAGACAGTAGAGGACCAGAACCCATCTATGATCTATTCCCACACATTTTAATGTCAGTTCTTTATGTCCCGAATCCAACACAAACATAAAGAGAGTTGCTTTGAAGCGGCGTCTTAACACATGTATACCACTGTATCAATTGAGTCAAGAATATTTTATTTCTAGGATACTTACTTTATTATTTTCAGGCTTTAGCCTATCTGCATCTATGTTTCTTTCTTATGCTGGCAAATGTGTATCACAACAAGCCTGATATCCACTGTAAAGACAAACAACAACCAAAACAAATGACAACTGAATGGGAAAGAATCTCATTTTAGTCATTGCTCTGTCTTTGTGTCAATAATACTGAAGTAAATGTAAATAACTTATTTACAGACTTACGGACTTCAATTAAATGTTAACTAGTCTTCCTCATGATAAGCTGTGAGAAGGCAGAGTATGTCAAATAGTGCTAAGAAAAGTTGCTTGCCTCCTGTGCACCAGATCACAGCCAAAAAGGAAAAACTAACATCCCAGCACTCCTTTAAAGTCATGGCCCCAATTACTCAACTCATTTCAACTAGGCCAGCAGTTCCTGAACTGTACACTCTCTCTCCAAAATATGAGTAGTGCAGAAACAAAGTTCAAATTGACAGGAGATTTGAAGAAATAGAAGAGCTCCAAATCCCACTAATATCAGGGACAAGACAAGGCTGCCTAGCCTCTCCTTACCTATGAAATATAGTACTGGAAGTCCTAGTCATATCAATTAGACAACAAAAGGAGGTCAAAGGGATACAAATTGGAAAGGAAGAAGTCAAAATATCACTACTTGCAGATGACATGATAGGATACTTAAGTGGCCCCAAAAATTCCACCAGAGAACTCCTAAACCTGGTAAACAACTTCAGCAAAGTGGCTAGCTATAAAATAAACTCAAACAAATCAGTAGCCTTCCTCCACTCATAGGATAAACAGGTTGAGATGAAATTAGGGAAATGACAAGCTTCATAATAGTCACAAAAAATATAAAATACCTTGGTGTGACTCTAACCATGCAAATGGAAAATTTGTATGACAAGAACTTCAAGTCTTTGAAGAAATCTAAGATCTCTGAAGATGGAAAGATCACCTATGCTTATAGAATTGGCAGGGTTAATATAGTAAAAATGTCCATTTTGCAGAAAGCAGTCTACAGATTCAATACAATCCCCATCAAAATTCCAACTCAATTTTTCATAGAGTTAGAAAGAGCAATTTGCAAATTCATTTAGAATGAAAAGCCTAAGATAGTGAAAACTATTCTCAACAATAAAAGAACTTCTGTGGGACTCTCAATCTCTGACCTCAAGTTGTATTACAGAGAAATAGTGATTTAAAACTATATGGTATTGGTACAGAGACAGGCAGTTATATCAATGGAATAGAATTGAAGACCCATAAATGAACCCACACACCTATGGTCACTTGATCTTTGGCAAAGAAGCTAAAACCATACAGTGGATAAAAGACAGCATTTTCAACAAATAGTGCTAGTTCAACTGGAGACCAGCATGTAGAAGAATGCAAATCTATCCATTCCTATCTCCCTGCACAAAGCTCAAGTCCAAGTGGATCAAAGACCTCCACATAAAACCAGATATACTGAAACAAATAGAAGAGATAGTGAGGAATAGCCTCGAACACATGGCCACAGGGGAAAAGTTCCTGAATAGAACACGAATGGCTTATGCTCTAAGATCAACCATAGACAAATGAGACCTCATAAAATTGCAAAGCTTCTGTAAGGCAAAGGATACGGTCAATAAGGCAAACCAGCAACCAATAGATTGGGAAAAGATTGTTACCAATCCTACATCCAATAGAGGGTTAATATCCAATATATATAAAGAACTCAAGAAGTTAGACTCCAGAGAACCAAATAACCCTATTAAAAATGGGGTAGAGAGCTAAACAAAGAATTCTCAACTGTATCAAATGGCCAAGAAGTGCCTAAGGAAATGTTCAACATCCTTAGTCATCAGGGAAATGCAAATCAAAGCAACCTTGAGATTCCACTCACACCAGTCAGAATGGCTAAGATCAAACTCAGGTGACAGAAGATGCTGGGAAGGATGTGAAGAAAGAGGAACACTCCTTCATTGTTATTGGGACTGCAAGCTGGTACAACCCCTCTGGAAATCAGTCTGGTGGTTCCTCAGAAAACTGAACATAGTACTACCTGAGAACCCAGGTACCCAGGTATATACCACTCCTGGGCATATACCCAAAATATGCTCAAACATGTAATAAGGACAAGTGCTCCACTGTGTTTATAGAAGCCTTATTTATAATAGCCAGAAGTTGGAAAGCACCAAGACGTCCTTCAAAAGAGGAATTGGTACAGAAAATGTTGTACATTTATAAAATAGAGTACTACTCAGCAATTAAAAACAATGAATTTATGAAATTCTTAGAGAAATGGATGGATCTGGAGAATATCATCCTGAGTGATGTAACCCAATCACAAAAGAACACACATGGTATGCACTCACTGATAAGTGGATATTAGCCCAGAAGATTGGATACCCAAGATACAATTCACAGACCACATGAATCTCAAGAAGGAAGACCAAAGTGTGGATGCTTCAGTCCTTCTTCGAAGTGGGAACAAAATATTCACAGGAGGAAAAACAGAACCAAAATGTAAAGCAGAGACTGAAGGAAAGGCCATCCAGAGACTGCCCCACCTGGGGATCCATTCATATACAGTCACCAAACCCAGACACTACTGTGGATGCCAAAAAGTGCTTCCTGACAGGAGCCCGATATGGCTGTCTCCTGAGAAGCTCTGCCAGAGCCTGACAAATATAGAGAGGTTGCTCCCATCCAACCATTAGACTGAGCATAGGGTCCCCAATGGAGGAGTTAGAGAAAGGACTGAAGGAGCTAAAGGGATTTGCAACCCCAATAGGAAGAACTACAATATCAACCAACAATGCCCCTTAAAGCTCCCAGGGACTAAATCACCAACCAAAAAGTACACATGGGGGGACCTATGGCTCCAGCTGCATATGTAGCAGAGGATGGCTTTATTTGAACATCAATGGGAGAACAGGCCCTTGGTCCAGGGAAGGCTCGATGCCACAGTATAGGGGAATGCCAGGGTGGGGAGTAGGAATGGGTGGGTGAGTGAGCACCCTCATAGAAGTGGGGTAAGGGGTATTGGATAGGGGGTTTCCAAAGAGGAAACTGGAAAAGGGAATAACATTTGAATTGTAAATAAAGAAAATATCCAATAAGAGAAAAAAAAACAAAAGAATTGAAGCTAGTTTCAGTAAGAAATATTATTGGTACATATGAGACTTGTAAGGAAACCATTTAATGATGTTTTTTATATTTAGTTCATTGACAATTTCAAAATAATATATAAGAAATTACATATATATTATACACCTAATTACATAATATTCATAATAATTCTTAACCTCTCACAGTCTTCTTATTCTATCAATACCACCTCCCCTTTCTTATCCTTTTCCCAGATTCCTAAGTTTGAGTTTTGATGTGTGATGTATTTACTTTAACTTGGACCATGTGTAACATTTGGATTAGAATTGTCTTTTTGAACCTACTTTACTTACTAGGAAGTGGGTATATACCTGAGCATGCAGACTTCCCCTTTTATTGAATATATCAGCATTAAATAGTTTAGAGGAGAGGGCCATTATTCCTTGAGACCTTACTCCATTCTAGCCTGGATACTGATGGCCCATTCATGTTCAGAATCAGTGCAGCATCTGTAGATGTTGAGAGTTTGTGGTTATGATGGCTGTGTATAGCCTAGAAGGTACTTCACAGACATGACCACTACATTTTAGCTCTTGGAGTCTTGTGCCCCTTTATCCTCATCCTCTTTAAACCTTGAAGAATAAACTAAATGTCCCATTTACGTTTAGGTACACC
This sequence comes from Mastomys coucha, assembly GCF_008632895.1. Classification (NCBI taxonomy): domain Eukaryota; kingdom Metazoa; phylum Chordata; class Mammalia; order Rodentia; family Muridae; genus Mastomys; species Mastomys coucha. Next base: position 37,342,093 of record NW_022196891.1, on the reverse strand, counting down.
TTCTCCTTATTGCTGGTACTCTGTATGTAATAAATATCGAAATAAATACTATTCTGGGTTTTCAAACCACACTTAGAACAAATGGTTCCCAAATAAAAGACACGAAGCCTTTATATGAGTAATAATCTTTTCTATTCTATTCTATTTTGTCTTCTTCCCTGCTGATTAATCTAGGATATCAATTCCCATTTTCCACTTGGACCCTGCTCCTACTCCAGCAGGCTAGCCTTCATGGCCATGCACTCGAGATCCTACCACACAGTGTCATCTTCCCTCATCTGTCTCCTCCTTGTTTCTATGCCTGACCCACACAAGTCCCTGAAGCTCTGCTCTGCTCCCTCTATTTTACCCAGCCTAGGCTATAAGTATCTCTATTGATACTTATAGGAGAGGAGGGCAAGGTTTACACACCCAAAGATGGTGTGTGTGAAGATCAGCTCCTCTTAGAATAAACAGATCCTGGAATACAGAGTTTAGCATACAAATACAAGCAGAACCAGAGCAACCTGATCCAAATAAATGTCTACTTCCATCATGGTTTACTGGAAAATAGATGCTTTTCTTGACTAATGAGGGGACTATGGATTGTCTATAAATATACACATTATATTTAGAGTATTGTTCAATCTTATGTCAAAACTTTTTTGTATTGGATATTTTCTTTATTTACATTTCAAATGTTATCCCTTTTCCTGCTTTCTTCCTGGAAACTCCCTATCCCATCCCTCCTCCCGGTGCTTCTATGACGGTGTAGACCCACCCACCCACCCATTTTGGCCTACCCATCCTGGAATTCCCTTACAATGGGGCATCAAGCTTTCACAGGGCCAAGGGCCTCTCCTCCCACTGATGTCCATGGCTGAAGCCATGGGTGCCAAGCATGTGTACTCTTTGGTTGGTGGTTTAGTCCCTGGGAGCTCTGTGGGGTCTGGTTGGTTGATATTGTTATTGTTCCTATGGGGCCGTAAACCCCTTCAGCTCCTTCAGTCCTTTCTCTAACTCCTCCATTGGGGACCCTGTGCTCAGTCCAATGGTTGGCTGCAAACATCCATGTCTGTATTTGTCAGGCTCTGGCAGAGCCTCTCAGCAGACAGCTTTATCAGGCTCCTTTCAACAAGCACTTCGTGGCATCCACAATAGTGTCTGGGTTTGGTTACTGTATATGGGATGGATCCCCAGGTGGGACAGTCTCTAGATAGCCTTTCCTTCAGACTCTGCTCCACACTTTGTCTCTATATCTCCTCCCCTGGGTAATTTGTTCCCTCTTCTAAGAAGGATTGAAGCATCCACACTTTGGCCTTGCTTCTTGAGCTTAATGTGGTCTGTGAATTGTATTTTGGATATTCCAAGCTTTGGGGCCAATATCTACTTATCAGTGGGTGCATATCATGTGTGTTCTTTTGTGACTAGGTTACCTCTCTCAAGATCTTCTTAATAGCAGAATTAAGCTCATCTTTCTCTATGACACCCAGCCATGGGCTTAAGAGTAAGTTTGCAATTACAATTGTGGAATTCGTGTGGTAAAGATAGTGTCAAACCCAGTAGTGGTTGAGTGCCTACAACATTGTTTGGCCCAAACATATCTAGACTGTCCAAGGCCTTAATACATCTGAATTTGCAACATTTTACAGTGGAATTTCTGGTGTATTTTTTTTTCTGGATAGGATGAAGGCAATTGATCTCTCTGCAATTTAATTAAATAACTTTTTTCTATTTAACACATATAGTCCTCTTTTCTTGGGTATATTCAATTGCTCATTTCTTTCATTAAATGTTTTACTATTTGGGGAAAGGGCAGTATGAATTCAAAACTAGAACAATTCAAGGGATGAAGATTACAAATCTTCATTAGGACAAAATTTTCAAATTGACCTTTTGTGTCAATGTTGAATCTATAGAAGGATGAAATTTAGTAGTGATAACAGTAAGTTCCAGAGAAAGGTCAATGTCTGAGTACTTATTTAGGAGAGTTTAAAATTAGTTAATATATTAATCAACCTTGTGAGTAGCTTGAATCAACACTGAAATGGAAACACTGTCACTGCTGATAGGCACATGAAGAGCATCTGGAAAAATGTAAGGTGTCATGTAGTGCTGACCACCATGTTGGTCCTTCACTTTAAGGAATTTGAGGGTTTTTTTTTTTGAGGAATCACCTTTAATATTGAAAAGAATTCACCCGTTTCCACATGAAAATGAAGAATTTGTTTAGTGCAGTGAGCATCAAACAAACCAGTTATGTTTGAGTGTCCATAACATTGTTGTGCGCAAATATATTTGGACTGTCTGTGCCCTTAATATATCTGAATTTGAGTCATTTTACAATGGAATTTCCACATGAAAATGAGGATTAACTTAGAGATGGAGAACTGTAGTAAGAATGATATTTATACTTTAAAAGGTGCCTCTTTTTGGCATCCTTCCAAAAGAAATCTCAGTGAGCTAATTTAATTTATTGGTGTGCTATGAGAAGTATAATTCTTAAATTTGTTAAAGAACATTTATAATGAAAAGAATTTAAATGTATTAACCATGTACTAAATTTATAGAATACTCTTGACAATTTTCTCTTATAAAACAAAAATAATGAATAAGGAAGCAATAGGAAAATTATGTGCTTTTATCAGTTTTTGCTAGAATATCTTTAGCAAATTCATGAGGTTTCCTGAAGTAGATTCATACTTCATGGAAAGAATAATAATATTATAATATTTCAAGTACTAATTATTTACAAAGAAGAATATGAAATGGAAAAAATTAATTTAATATTACTTATAAAGTCATTAATACAATGAACAATATATCACTTCAATAAAAGATACAAGAATAAGTCACCATAATGTAATAACATTAAATTTCATTGCAAATTCAAATTTAAAAATAGTCATCATATTGGATATTAACAAATATCCTTGATCCACTTTTCTGGGGAACTTTCAAGTGTAATTTTCTTTCATGGGGGAAGATATTCTTACATACTTCAATTGTCTGAATTCTATTTATTTCCTTGTCCAGTTGTCTGAATTCTTTTTATTTCTTTGTCCTGGACTCTGTGTTTTCTCATGTAGTTATTTTAATTAATAGAAAGTAATTCAATGATTAAGTAGTTTATCTCTAATATTAGTGTTTTCTGCTTTTTTATTTTATTTGTATGCTGCAAGTGAAACCTTGTAATATCTCACAAATCAAAAATGGACATCTATATAGAGAAGAAATATACAGACTCTATTTGCCAGTCTCTACAGAAAAGAAGTTCCGCTATTACTGCAACAGCGGATTTGTGACTCCTTCAGGGTCACACTCAGACTACCTCCGCTGCACAATACAAGGGTGGGAGCCTGCAGTCCCCTGCCTCAGTAAGTCAATGTCTATAGTAAATCACATTTAATTCTTACAAAGAGAAGGAGAGGAGTAGATACATAGTTACAGTTACAGTTAAGTTGCTCATGAAAAAAAAAGAAGACTAACACTTTGTGAGCAAAGAAAACTAATCTGCCTTTGAAAGCAGATTACATGAAATGAACATCAAAAGTACAGACTATGAGAATGCCTTCATCACTTACATATTCTACTTATGAAAACTAAAGATAAATGCTAATATTTGACAATTAGTGTTTGTTTTATTTTTGACTGTTATGTATGCTATTAAGTGGTTATAAAGGTACATTTTATGTTAGATTATTTTAAATTAAATGAGTTTTTAACTATTTCATGTATTTATGATTTTTGTGCATGTGTGATCCTTAGAGGAATGTGTTTTTCATTATGTGAAAAATGGGTATTCTTCATGCTTGGAAAGAAAGTATGTACAAGATCAGTCTGTCAAAGTCAACTGTTACAAAAGGCTTCAATCTTCCAAATGGTCAGGACACAATTACATGTACAGAGAGTGGCTGGACACCTCAACCCATATGCATCCCTGCTGGTTGGTAACCTGCCCTGAGATCACAGGATGCTCCTGCCTATCCATCCTATCAATATTAACTGTGGCAAAATGTTTCGTTCTTTCAACTGTGTATAAGTTAGGATTCCTAACAAGCATATAGCTTAGCAAACACATCAGCAGAAATTAGACCACAATAAAATAAAACACTGAATAAAGTTTTCTTTAATTCACAATATAATATACTTAGAAATTACTTTGTCTTTTGATTCAAAACAGACATATAACTATATTTTAAAATTAAAATATGATAATAGCTGCATGCATTATTCTTATATTCAAGTAGTGACATGATAATTTAAACTGGTAATTTTCTCAGAATTCTCTGTGATGGACTTGGAAGGGAATTCTAGGGAATTGCGCACTACCTAGTTTTCCTTCAAAATATGTACTAATATGCATTTCTGTCTGTCTTTTCCTTATTCTATAACCTTGATGTCTGCATGATATCACATTTTATTTTTGAAGTAAATATCTATAAATATAACACAATTCAGTTAGTGTGCATTCATTTTATTATAATTTAGGTTTTAAGAAAAACGGTCCTAGGTAAATTTGGAATTAATCTTTTTAATTTTTCAAATTTATTTTTTTCTAACTCATACATTTGTAAGTAACATGCTAGAATATTAATACTTCTAACAATCAATTTCTGAGTTATAATAAATGTGTTCTTTGTTTATAATTAAGGTTGCCAAATCTTTAAATAATCTTGGTTAGATTTCATTAACATTTTTAATATACTAAGTAACTTTAAAATAAATAATTTTATAATAATATTAAGTCTTCTTAAATAGGAACATGATACATCTTAAAATTTTAATATGCTTTTGAGTTTTCATCAAGTACCTTTTAGTGTACAATTTTCCTCTTGTGAAATTTTTTTAGCTTTACTCTTTTTTTGTTGTTATTTTTTATTAGATATTTTCTTTTTTTATATTTCAAATGATATCTCTTCTCCCAGTTTCCCCTCCGAAAAAAAAAAAACTGTTCATTCCCCTCCCCCTACTCACCAACCCACTCTCTCATGCTTCCTGGTCCTGGCGTTCTCCTATACTGGGGCATAGAACCTTCACAGGGCCAAGGGTCTCTCCTCCCATTGATGATCTACTAGGCCATCCTCTGCTAAACATATGCTGCTGGAACCATGAGTCCCATCATCTGTACTCTTTGGTTGATGTCCCTGGGAGATCTGACGGTACTATTTAGTTCATATTGTTGTTCTTCCTAAGGGGCTGTGAAACCTTCAGCTCCTTGGGTCCTTTCTCTAGCTCCTTCATTGGAGACCCTGTGTTCAGTCCAATGGGTGGCTGCGAGCCTCTATTTCTGTATTGATTGGGTACTGAAAGAGCCTCTCGGGAGACAGCTATACCAGGCTCCTTTAGCCAGCACTTGCTGGCATCCACAATAGTGTCTGGGTTTGGTGATTGAATATGGATAGGATTCCCAGGTGGGGCAGTCTCTGGATTGTTTTTCCTTCAGTCTCTGCTCCATACTTTGTCTCTGCAACTCCTTCCATGGGTATTTTGTTCTCCATTCTAAGAAGGATTGAAGTATCCACACTTTGGTCTTCCTTCTTCTTGAGTTTCTTGTGGTTTGTGGATTGTATTTTGGGTATTCTGAGCTTCTGGGCTAATATCCACTTATCAGAGAGTGCATACCATGTATGTTCTTTTGTGATTGGGTTACCTCACTCAGGATGATATTCTCTAGATCCATCCATTTCCCTAATAATTTCATAAATCTATTGTTTTTAATACCTAAGTAGTACTCCATTGTATAGATTACCATATTTTCTGTATCCATTCCTCTGTTGAGGGACATCATGATTATTTCTAGTTTCTGGCTATTATAAATAAGGATGCTATGAACATAATGGAGCATGTGTCCTTATTACATGTTGGAGCATCTTCTGGGTGTATGCCCAGGAGTGGTATAGTTGAGTCCTCTGATAGCTTTACTCTTTTGAGATAACTTGGTGTATTTGTATTTACATCTAAAAATTTTCATCTTTGGTGATTTAATATTTTCTATAATTAATAATAATAATGGACTGTTTAAAGTTTTTACTAAGTTATTATATGAGAGTTTTTCTTCATGCTAGTTTTGTTCATGTTCTTATGTTTACATTTTTTTCTATGGTCTTTGTTAATTGGGATGATCTATATATGAACATATTGTGGTAGTTTGTTTCATAATTCTGCAGGTTTTTACTTTTTTATGACCTATCCAGTAAAATATCTGTGTCATTCTACCATGTTATGACTTGTATAATAACTGATCTTTATTGTAGAAAGATTTATGTTTATATAGATACACAATAATTAAGGTATCTATGCCACTTATGAACATTCTGGTTATTTTAAATTTTGCCAATTGCTTGATCTATTTATGAAAGTTTGATAATAAGTCATTGTATTTGAATTTATAAAATAATCTTAGATCAATATCTAAAACTGAGATTAAGAGAATCTGGCATGTGGATTGTCAGGCTGTTTGGAACATTTTACATCCATGATGGCAATGAGCACACTTCCAGTAGACTTGTTTCCTCTAAAATTTCTAAATATACCAGCTAAGGAACATATTATTCTACTTTAATTTTGTTTACCTAGTAGACTAATAACTTCAATTACCTCCAAAATCCCTTTTTGATTGGATGTTTTATTGTATAACTTATATTATAATCACTTACTTATCTGAGATACAATTCCTTATCAAATTTTTGAATATTTTCTTTTGTAGCCTGGATCACTGTATGAGTTTCTAGTAGTTATTTCTGGTAGGTATATTTTAACATTAAGTGCTTTTGCTTAAATTTGACACTTTAAAAATAATTTAAATTTTCTGAGATTAAGCTTCTTGAAAATTGCTCTGTAGAATAGCTTAAAATCAGGAATGATGATAGGTACAGAAGTTCTTAAATTGTAGAAGATTGTTTTAGCAATCCTGGGGTTGTCAATTTTCCATATGAAGTTGTGTATTGTTCTTTCCAGGTCTGTAAGGTATTGTTTTGGAATTTTGGTAGGAATTGCATTGACTCTGTAGATTGCTTTTGGTAAATTATCCATTTTTACTACTAATCCTACCAATCCATAAGCCTAGGAGATCTTTCTATTTTCTGATATCTACTGTTTCTTTCTTCAGTAACTTGAAGTTCTTGTCAATATAGATCTTTCACACTTGGTTGGTTAGATTTACATCAAGATATTTTATATTATTTGTGATTATTGTGAAGGGTGTTGTTTCCCTCATTTCTTTCTCAGCACATTTATTGTTTGCATAAAAGGAAGGCTATTGAATTTTTTGTGGTTGTTAATTTTTTATGGCCACCACTTTGTTAAAGGTGTTTATCTGCTATAGGAGTTCTCTAGTAGAATTTTTGGAGGCACTTATGTACTCTATAATATTATCCACAAATAGTACTACTGTGACTTCTTCCTTTCCAATTTGTATCCCCATTAACTCCTTAGGTTGTCTTGTTTGCTCTAGCTAAAACTCCAAGTACTATATGAATAGGTACAGAGAGAATGGTAGTTCCTGTTCTCTTACCTAAGTTTTCCACCAGAAGGATTCCCTGATTTTGTGTTTTCTTTACTCTTTCTATTTCTATTTTCAGGCATTGAATGATTTTATTGATTTCCTTTCTCTGTTTGAGTGTAATTTCCTGTATATTTTTAAGAGTTGTATTTATTTTTTTTTCTTTGAAGGCTCCTATCATCTTCACAAGATTGTATTTAAAATCATTTTCTTGTGCTCCAATTGTCTTAGATTATCCAGGGCTTGCTGACATAGTATTTCTGGGCCCTGGCTGTGCCATATTGCCCTGGCTTTTGTTGATTGTGTGCTTAAGCTGAAGTTTAGCCATCCGGTTGTTCATGGTACCATCCAGGCAGAACCCTGGATCTTAAAATGGAATTCGTAGGAGAAGGCACAGCTTATTGTTGCTGAGTATGCCTCAGGGAGAATTGGCAGACAGGTGATTTGGTGGTACGTGTTTTTTTTTTTAATTTTTGTTCTGAACTTCTTTGAACTTTTAGCACCCACTGTTTTTTAGGCATGCAGTCACTATGACATTCTAAATTCTTGGTACTGGTATCTATACCACCTATGTGAATATATATTCCAAGATCATCACCCAACCTCAGGAAACCTAACTGTGTAAATATATTTGATACATATTAGAAATCCAATTTATTCTCACATTTCAAAAAAAAGTACAAAAAAACCCATGCTTTAACATTTTCTGACATTCTGTAGGATTATGAATCCACTTGACCTAAAACATATAATATTATGAGTAATTTAAATCATGATTTGTTAATCTTGAAACCTATGAGTTGTTTTTCTTGGCCAAGTAACATAAATGATTTTGATTGTTTCAGGTCTTCTTGTACAAAAAACTAATGCATTTTTAAAAATATTTTTTTATATTGTGAATCTGTAAGCTGATGTACATATACTAAAGTTTTTCTTACATGTTTCCTCATTTAGAGATATGCTCAAAGTCAGATATAGAAATTGATAATGGATTTTTTTCTGAAACTGATTTAACATATGCTGTAAATAGAAAAACACAATATAGATGTAAACAGGGATATATAACAGCAAGTGGTGAAACATCAGGATCAATCACTTGCCTGCAGAATGGATGGTCATCTCAACCCTCATGCATTAGTGAGTATTTCATTATATTGTTGGCTATATATTGGTGCCATAGAAGAGTTTAGCTTTATTGTTCTTTGAAGTGGGTAATGTTACTTCATTTGAAAGTTGAGTATTATATTTCAAGTAAAAATATATGTGACTATTTGTTTTTGATTGTGGAGGTATTCCTGTATTATAGACTATCAGTTCATTTTCCTTTTCAAAGTCTTAAAAACATCACGTAATTTTATGTTTCATGAAAGATTCTTTGACTAGTTGCCTTTTAAAAAGATCTTCCTCTTTGAATACTAAAAACCTTTGTTTTAATATGTAAAGTTTATTATGAAGATATATACTCATGTTTTAAATCCCTGAATATGTGAGAACCTTATGTGTTTGACACTGTGAATTAAGGTCCACACAGAACATGTTCCTCATTGAAATTCCTCCCAAGTATCTTGATTTTAGGGAAAAAAAAAGTTTCCAGGTAGCAGCAAATTTTGATATTTTAAAAGTTTCCCTTGTTTTAAGGCCAAGGGTTAATGAAGGCATTCTAAGAATAATAGTTAGTTCATCTTGTCTTATTGAGGAGAAAATTACTCAATGCTGCATTTTAAGAATTATTCAACATACCTTAAATGACAAGGCAATTTAGGGTATTCTCTACTTTCTTAATTTGACATTTTTTAAATTTGAAATTTTTTATCTGTTTTGCTTTTACAGGATCTAGTTAAAGAAACAGAAATTAAAATTATTTCCATATACTAATTATTATATTAAATTGTAATTAGCAAGGCACCTGTACTAAATTTAGCTAATCAACATTACTATATAAGTCATATTAACTATGAAATGAGATCATAATGTACAAAATTTTGTTACACTTTCCAAAAAAATAAGAATCCGTCTTTTTATTTGTATTATATGATTAAATATAAGAAAAATTGAGTTGTGAAATTTGTCTAAGGGCTTTTAATACAGCATTTAATTTATTATCATATATTAACCTATATAGACTTTTGTTTCCATGGGAATTACTCAGATTGTACATTGATACATTAGAAATATAATTTTCAATTTTATTTTACATTAGAGTCTTGTGATATGCCTGTGCTTGAGAATGCTAAATCTAAAAATAATAACACATGGTTTAAGCTCAATGACAAATTAGATTATGAATGTCATGTTGGATATGAAAACAAATATAACCAAACCAAAGGCTCCATAACTTGTACTTATGATGGATGGTCTGATAAACCTTCATGTTATGGTGAGTACTATCTCGACTAGAATTTTATTTTACAAAACAAAAATAAATATTTTTATGATACTTAAAAATGAATTTTCTAGAATCTGCCTTCTGATTTAATATAAACTTGGAGAAAGACCAGTCATGAAGACTAAAGGTGATAGTATTGGTTTTATTATTTATTACATTCCTTTATCTATCCTGTATGTGAAAATGCATGCATGTGTGTGTTTATGAAGGTGTGAACAATTAATGAAGAGAGAGAGACAGAACCTGACTGCTCTTAGGTGAGGGCTAAAGAAAAGGTTTATGGCACATACTGGGGGGAAATCAGTCAGAAGTATCTGGAAGGATACAGACTGAAACAGGCCTTGGGGGTGGAAACAATCAAGGGATATCAGAGAAAGAGAGCTAAGAGAGTACCTGGAAACCCAGAGATCCAGAGCACAAGAGACTCCACAGCCAAATGGCTAGCTTATATATGGAAGATCAGCTGGGGCAAGGGCTGTGAAACAGTCTGCAAAGGTTAAAGTAAGGAAGTGTCCTGAGAAGTGCAGAGAGGGGCCTCAGTTTTGTAAAACATATTGGTGATGTTGAGAGACTTGTCAGTGTCTGCTTTGATAAGTTAAATGGCCACCTCAGGTGACCATTCATCTTGAGTTTAAGAACTAATACTACATCATAGGATAGATGTAAGAGAACCTGTGAGAATCAGTGCTCTCTTTTCATCATATGGGCCTCAGGGATGAAACTCAGGACTCTAAAGTTGGTGCTAAGCACTCTCACTGACTGAGCCATCTCACTGGCCAGATAATCGGTTTTAAAAGTGTACATTCATCAGGTGTAGATGTCACATGCTTGTGATTCCTACACTTAGGGTCTTGAAATAAGAGGTTACAAGACTGAGGACATTCTGAGCTACAGAGTAAGTCTTGGTTTCTAAAATCAAACAAACAAGAATATTATTCAATTAATGACTCCTTTGTAAAGCCTCATTATACCACATATTTCTGATTAGAGTATAATTGGGTTTTATCATTAATGTAAACTCTTAATTGCTTAAAATAAATCATATTAACAAAATATGATTTAAGTATAAAACAAAGTCATGAAGCATGAACAGCATGAGGGGAGACAATACAGGAAAAATGGAAATGCAAAAGAAATTGAACAAATTGCAGCAAAGACTAAGAAATTTGATTTGCAGTATCAAGGGTACACTCAAATGTAACTTATTAAGGATACATGCACCTGGCAAGTGCTACACACTTATAATTTTGACACATGGGAATCATAGTATGAAGATTTTGAATTCCAGACCAGTCTGGGCTACATAAGAAGTCCAATCATAAACAAACAACAGAAACAAGTGGTCTTCAATGTAAAAACAAAAATCAATATAAATAAATAGTGATCATTAATTTCTCTCTGATTATAAGCAGTTCAAGACTATGAAATCAGGGTTTTCTACAATACAGTGTAACACTAATATAGAATGCAAGGGGAGAGCCATTAGTTCAGTTGGATAATACCTGGTTAGTCCACATATTAGACTTAAGGTCAGTCCTAGCATTACAAATATAAAGTGATCAAAACAGACAGTTGTTACATACAATTCTATTAGGTAACAAATCTTTTCCAGTGGAGATGACACACAAATGTTTGCACACCCTAGCTAGGGAGCCAATGATTCCTGTCCTCAGTTTCCTCCCTTAGGGTGTCCAGGCAACACTGCATACCAACTGGAGAATGAAATGCAGTCAGGAATCAGTGGGGTTTTCAGGATCCCAGTTCAGTGGGGAGTGAGTGCATGGGACTAGAAGGTTTCCTCTGAGGACTTTAATGAATTGGTTCTCTTAGATGATCTTATCTTGTGCACATACCTGTCTTCCAGGTGGGTTTGTATGCATACACATTATTCAGTATGGATAATGGTCATATGTGAACCTTGGAGAGTAGAAAGGAGTTGTCAGGGTGATTGAAAATCATTATCTAGAGTTTAAAGTTCTGCAAATGCCTCATTTGTATGGACAGGCATTCGGGAATCCCAGGTACTCACTAGATGTGCTTCTTACCAGGAAAGAGGAAGTTGTACTTGTAGGTCTGCCAAGGAATATTCAGTTCTCCTCAGGTAGAGCTTTTGGTGGGTTGAGCTCCCGAGACAGGGTGAAAGAAAGGGAAGCCATGTTGGAAAATGGAGTCGTCTGTTTTGTACCAACATCAAAGGAGTTATCCAGACATAGTAGACTCAGACTTAAAGTAGCAGCATCTTCCAACAGGAGGCAATGAAGACCAAAATACAGATACCACCAAAGTCCAACTTTGTGATGCATGACTTTTGTTGGGTTACTTATGGAAATATGGATGAGGGGTTACTTATAGGAGGAAAAATGACTCAAAGGCAGCTGTTTCTCCAAAACCCGCTCAGCATAGTTGACAGTTCACAAAAACTGAGGCCTTGGGGCATATTGCACAACTGGAATAATATGTTGGAGAGTGTCCTTTTCAAGTAGCCCTTTCCAAAAAGCTAGGAAATTTCCTGCTTCTGTCAAGCAACTGCTATGGCTCAGCCTTTTAATTTTGCATCTTGGGTGGTCTGAGTGTGCTCTTTGCAGCTTCGCTTATCTAAGAGTGACTCTCAGCAACCTAGCTAGCTTGTTTACTCTGGAAAGGAGGGACCTGCTGAATCTGCTCAGTTTCAGGGACTCCATGAATCCCTTTTGATGTTGACCTTCCTGCTTAAGTTACTTCCCAGAAGGATGGAATATTTCCATCTCAAAGAAACTGTTACCCAACAAATTTGCACAGACTTTTCCATGTCTCCAGGTCTGACAGGCAAAAGTGAACAAGAGTAGAGGAAATGGAGTGAATGAGAAAACAGTACAAACTGATGTGATAAGACTGTGTTCTGTTCCAAATTTAATGATGACTAATGACAAGGTGAACACAGATAGGAACCTGTCAACACAATATAATTCTCTAAAAATTGAATGAAATATGGCAGATTGGTAGTCAAGTGTTCTAGACTCAACCATGTGTTAGAGAACTGGACAAGATTTAATACTATCCAGGCTTATTTCAAATGATCTGGGAGTTTTTCCATTGTTCTGAGATGTGATCAAACTATTATTATTAATAGTTTTATCATCATCATTATCTTCCTCCACTTCATTATAATTATTACCCTCCTCTTCCTTATCAAGTCCACTTAAGCTGAATATTATTTATAGAAAACTTTAAAAACAGAACACCAAAGAACATACATTGATACTCACATTTTCATACATAAGCACGAAGTGTTAGCCTTTCAAAATGAAGTATCTCCCTCACTGTACATCAGCTTACACAAGTCATTAAATCACATTTTATGTTAAAGTTGCTGTGTTAGAGTCCACAGGAAACATGAATTTTATTCATATGAAGGTAGAGTATTACAATAGATTAATAAGAGAATTTGTGTAAAATAAGCAAAAAATACATAAATATGAACAGAAACAAATATGCTAATAGCTATAGATGATCATAATAGTTTTATAGAATAAATGTGGTAAGTCTTCAGCATGATATTTTCCCATTAATATGACTCAATATTAAAACAGAGGTATCACCTAGAGAGTATTATAAGAGTGTCTCAGGTACCTAGCTAAAGCTATTCCTCTGAGTTCTATTGCAAGACCAAAAGAAAGTGCTTTTTGTTCCTTAGATAGTAGTTATAAAGCACGTCTTTCAAATCTCTTGCTCATTATATACTAACAGTAGAGTTTTGAAAGAATGAATTATGTTATATGTGTCACCCTAATTTTAAAATTCTAATTTTGAATTTCTAAATGAGCAAAGAAGGAAATTTCAAGGAAAAATATTTTTTTTAGATTTTTTGATAGTTTGTTTGATTAGCTTTTGGTGATCCCCCAAAAGTGCTAAAAAACTGAAAAAAAGTATTATTGTAATGAAGAGTTTTGTATATTCATATTTTGAGTTTGAATAATTGGCAATTATTTTTTAAAAAAACTGGAAATGTAAAAGTAGTTTAAGGTAAATCCTTTGCACATCCTTTTTATTTTTAACTTAAAATAGATTAATTACATTTTCCTAACTTCAGATGCATGAGAACTAAATTATGTGATCAACTTTCTTAGTGTACAACTAAAATAAATTTTAATACATGATTTAGATACATGATGGCACTAATTTCAAATATAAAAAAAATTGTATTGTGAGTTTAGGAAACTTATTACTTTGACTTTAATAATTCTCTGTATCAAATCAGATCCAATAAAATAAGTTGATATAAATAATTTTATAAGTAATATATTGTGCCATCTTATATTTCTCAGACAGCTTCATATTGATTTAGGGACTATACTAAAGGTAATATGCAGCATTTTTATAAGGAAGATGGCTACTGTTGTCCATGAACGTACATGAGAGTGATGAGCCTACATATTAATGATTAATTGTATATTCTAATTATCTTACTTTTCAAGAAATAGAATGCAGCATTCCCTTATTAGACCCACACTTAGTTGTTTATCCCAAGAAACAAAAATATGCAGTTGGAGAATTGTTAAAATTCTCTTGCCGACGAGGACACAGAGTTGGACCAGATTCAGTGCAATGCTACCACTTTGGATGGTCACCTAGTTTCCCTACATGTAAAGGTCAGTATGTGTTTTACATTTTTCAATGAGATTTAAAAGTTTATTTTCCTTCTCTTTTTGCAGTGTGGCTATAGTCTAAAGCAAATGCAGAGATATAGGCATCCACAAAGACCATATGTTGCATGGCTAATATATAATCACTTATTTACAACATTAAAACCAGGCTAAGTCTCTTCTTAAAATGTGTTTTCAGTGTGTTGACACATGCAGACATAACAGCTGAGCCAGAGACACTTCTTTAATTTTGTCTACATTATCATTAGAGCTGGCATTTCAATGTAAATGCACATTTCCTCACATTGGAAAAGGTCCAAACAGTATTTGATTAATTCAATAGCAGGTATTAAACAAATTAAAACAGATTGATTAGACTCTTTCTACAGTGCTTATCTTTTTTAGAAAGTAACAATTGTATGTTTAAATATTTCTGGTGAATGCAAAAATCCATGTAATTGACACATTCAATTGCTGAATGATTGGCATGTATTTTCAAGGTATCAAATTTACCAATCATTGTTTCACCTTCAATATGACTGCGATGTTATTTCAATAAGTATATTCCAACTGTGAAATGAGTCTAGTATAAATGCTTTGTATTTATAAAGGGTTATTAAAAATAATGTGAATAATTACTTAAATTTCTCTGTTTACTAGAATTTTAGACTGTAAGATGGATTTATAGTTACACAGTATTTCTGCAATAGGTCAAGTAAGATCCTGTGATCAATATCCTGAACTACTCAATGGGAATATTAAGGGAACAAAGAAAGATGAATACCGCCATGGTGATGTGGTAGAATATGATTGCAAGCCTAGATTTCTACTAAAGGGACCCAATAAAATCCAATGTGTTGATGGAAAGTGGACCACTTTGCCAATATGTGTTGGTAATTAAAAATATTAATACTTAAAATTGTTTTGCATTTCATGAGATGCTTTAATTATAAGTATCTTATGTGAAATACCTACAGAGGAGCAAAAAACATGTGGAGACATTCCTGAACTTGAGCATAGCTCTGTCAAGTTTTCTGTTCCTCCCTACCACCATGGAGATTCAGTGGAGTTCACCTGTGCAGAAACCTTCACAATGATTGGACATGGGTCTGTTTCTTGCATTAGTGGGAGGTGGACCCAGCTTCCTCAATGTGTTGGTAAGTCTGTGTGCCTTAAATTACCACTTCATAAAGTCTAATACTTTTATTGCAGAACTATTTCCTAATATGTATTTTGCAGTTAGTATTCTTCATTGAGACATTAAGTCTTACTATAAACCCAAACTTAATGCTTATATTTTGGTGCTTGTCTACAGATAAACAAACATTAATAATAAAATATGTAAATGTTTATTACTTATTCTGTCACTTTTGGTTTTTAGTTATAAATTTTTATGTGACTGAAATGTGAAATTTGAACACATATATCCAAGAAGATATGACTATGCTACAAAAATACCATTGCTGGTTTTATATGACACTCTCCTTCAAGGTCTTGAAAAGCTATTAAATAAAGTCTGCAAAGCACACATTTCCTACTCCCATAACTAACTTTGCTTTTTCAGAGCTTCTATGATGCTTCTGTCAATTCTACATGCTGCAAAATGAAGTCACAGTCACATGTGTTGATGTTTGGACCACATAGTCCCTGTCATGTGCTGTAGAACTCAGCTATGCCAAAAAGTCTGGAATTGTATAGGAAAATCCCATGGATGAGTTCACTTTGCAAGGAGGATGTCAGTTCTTTTGATCATTGAATCTTTAATGAGTAACTGAAAGCATTTGGGGCCTTACATTCACATGTTCCTGAAACTAAAGGTGTTTTGTTTTGTTTTGTTTTTTATTGTGACTCCAGGCTGTTCCTTCAGCATGGTCCTTGGTGTCCAGTGTACTATTCATCACAGTTGTAGGTTTCTCTGACATTGGATAATGTCAGAGAAACATGGAGCTCTTCTGGAAAGTGCACTTATACCTGTAATATGCTCTCCATACCCAGAAGGCCAACCAACTCTGGAATATTTTGTTATGTAAATTAGTACTTCTACTCATTATTCCTTATAATTTTTTTCTTAAGAAACACATGATATCAAAGCACTGCTTTCAATCCTTTAAAACCTATGCTCATGACTGTCTTAAAACTGTTTACCAATTTCATTTGGGACAGAATCTGACACATGTCAAGCATAAGAAATCAATTCTACATTCTGACTTCCAGGGTTCAGCTTTATCATTTGTTCAGATTTCAGAGCTTTGGTCTAAGCTTAATATATCTGTGGTCACGTTCATATGACTCTCTCTAGCTATCTCAATATGTGCTAGAGAGTTCACCATACCACACAAAAGGTGTTAGCCTGCTACAATGTCATTATTCTTCATACCTGTAGCTTTCTTTTTAAAACTATGAGGTCCATTTAAAAACAAATCAGTCTCACAGTCATTATGCTCCCTTAACTATACTTCTTCCCTCACTTACACAACATCAGCTTCGTCTTCCTGCAAACCAGTCTAAAACAAGGGAGTAATACTCAGTGATCTTGGAAGATTAAGCTACTTCAGTCACTATTTCAAATATTGTTTTATAAAACTCTTGCAATACTCTGGCTAATTACTTAGTTTTACTTGTTCTATCCCTAACCACCTCACTTTACATATCTAGAAACTACACTGAATTTTTCTCTAAAAAACCACTCTTGTCTTCACTGAGTAATTAAAATATATAGCATATTAAAAGGGCTTCATATAGCTCTCAGTTAACTAATACGACATACACATATTTTTTACTTTTAATTTTTTTTACAGTCCAATTGTTACCTGCTCCCTGTCCCAAGATATTTTATACTATTTGTGACTGTTATAAAGAGTGTTGTTTCCCTATTTTCTTTCTGAGCCCTTTTATCATATGAATGAAGGAAGGCTACTGACTTGATTGAGTTAATTTTATATCCAGCCACTTTGCTGAAGTTGTTTATCAGCCATAGAAGTTCCTTGGTAGAATATTTGGTGCGGCTTATGTATACTATCACATCATCTGCACGTAGTAATACCTTGACTTCTTTGCCAATTTGTATCCCCTTGATCTCCTTTTGTTATTTTATTGCTCTAGCTAGAAACTTACATACTATATAGAGTAGTATGTAAAGAGTGGGCATCCTTGTCTTATTTCTCATTTTAGTGGAATTGCTTCAAGTATCTCTCCATTCACTTTGATATAGGCTGTTGTTTTGCTGTATGGTGTTTTTATTATGTTTATTTATGGGCCATGAATTCTTGATCTATGCAGTACTTTTAACATGAAGGGGTATTGTATTTTGTCAAAGACTTTTTTACCATCTAATGAGATGATAATGTGATTTTTTTCTTTGAGTTTTTATGTAATGGATTATGTTCATAGATTTCTGTATATTGAGCCAAACTTGCATTCTAAGAATGAAGTCTACTTGATCATACTGAATGATGGTTTTGAGTGTACATGGATTCAGTTTGCTAGAATTT
Source organism: Mastomys coucha (assembly GCF_008632895.1). Classification (NCBI taxonomy): domain Eukaryota; kingdom Metazoa; phylum Chordata; class Mammalia; order Rodentia; family Muridae; genus Mastomys; species Mastomys coucha. The sequence continues at coordinate 37,324,111 of NW_022196891.1, read as the reverse complement.
TATTGAGCATTTTTGAATTGATATTTGTAAGTGAAAGTAGTCTGAAGTTCTCTTTCTTTGTTGGGTCTTTGTGTGATATAAGTATCAGAGTAATTGTGGCTTCATAGAATGAATTAGGTAGTGTTGCTTTTGTTTCTATTTTGTGGAATAGTTTGCAAAATGTTAGTATTAGCTCTTCTTTGAAGGTCTGGTAGAATTCTGCACTAATACCATCTGGCCCTGGGCTTTTTTGTTTGGGAGGTTTTTTAATGACTTCTATTTCCTTAGGAGATATGGGCCTGTTTAAATAGTTTATCTACTCTTGATTTAACTTTGGTACATGCTATCTGTCTAGAGAATCATCCATTTTATCTAGACTTTCCAATTTTGTTGAGTATAGGCTTTTGTATTAGGATCTGATGATTTCTTTCAATTTCTTCAGTTTCTGTTGTTATGTCTCCTTTTTCATTTCTGATTTTGTTAATTTGGATACTCTCTGTGCCTCTAGTTAATTTGGCTAGGGTTTTGTCTATCTTGATGATATTCTCGAAAAACCAGCTTTTTGGTTTGATTGTTTTTATTGTTTTCTTTGTTTCTATTTTGTTGATTTCTTCTCTGAGTTTGAGTATTTCCTGCCTTCTACTCCTCTTTGGTATGTTTGCTTTTTTTGTTCTAAAACTTTCAAGTATGCTATTAAATTGCTAGTTTAGAATCTCTCCAATTTCTTTACTAGTGCACTTAGGGCTATGAATTTTTCTCTTAGCACTGCTTTCATTGTGTCCCAGAAGTTTGGATATACTGTGTTGCCACGGACTGGGGTTTCTTATGGTGTCCCTTGTTCCGCAGGACAATGGGTTCTGGCCAGGTGTGCATGGGATTCGGCTTTTTGACAAACAGACTCCACACGAGTGGTATAAGGTCTGAGTGTATTTCTCAAAAATGACATGAGGCTTTTACAATCATTGCAAAAGAGAGATGAAAAATCTGGCAGCTCAGTAGTCGAGGTACATCTGAGGCCACCTAAAACACACTAGGTCTAATGCAGCCACCTCCTCTGGACTGGTGCAGCACTCCCAGGCTCCAAGTAGGTTCGGGCTGCGGGTGCGCGAGCCAGGAGGGTACAGGTTTGAATCTTGAGTCCGCAATGTTGAATGCTCGAATCTTCAATGTTAAATGCTCGAATCTCGAATGCTCAATCTCTTGAATCTCGACTGGTGCTGCACCCACCCCCGGGCCCAAGCACTCCGGGCCCTGGGGGAAGGGGGGCTACGGACTGCATGAATCTAAGCCCTAGTCCACCTAAGCTCTGGTTCTAGTCCAAGTGCGAGCGAGTCCAAATGTTGAATGCAGACTGCTTGCTGCTGAATCTAGAATGCTGAATGCTCTCTGTTGTCTCTTTCTGTAAGCTTTAATGCCCTACCCAAAATGCTGGAGGCAATTAGTTAGAATGGCTTAACATTCCAAGTCAGGGTTTAATGCCCTACCCACAATGCTGGAGGCAATTAGTTAGAATGGCTTAACATTCCAAGCCAGGGTTTGACTAGGACATTGGAACATTGGTGAAGAGAGCAATGTCAGAATTTTCTTTTTCTAGCTGTTAAGAAATGGTATCTTGAACAATCAGACCCCTCTATGTGCAGTCCTTGG
>NW_022196891.1:37304563-37322066 GCF_008632895.1 Mastomys coucha | reverse complement strand
TGGGCCACTAGCACACAAGTACAAGGACATATCTGGGCTACCTCTGAGTTTGGGGTGCCAGGCGACAAAGTGGAGGCAGGAGACTGACTTTCCTTGAAGTTTGTGCCTCAAATACTGCCATCACGCCAAGTGTGCGTGGCACTGTGTCATTGAGGTGTGTTTCTGGTATGCAGCAAAATGCTGGATCCTGTTTCATATCCAGTCTGTTAGCTAATGTCTTTCTATTGGGGAATTGAGTCTGTTGATATTCAGATATATTAAAGACAGATGATTATTAGTTCCTGTTGTTGTAGGTATCATTATGTGTATGTGATTCTCTCCTTTTGGTTTTGTTGTGAGATGCTTAATTTGTTGTTGGTTGGTTTTTGTTGTTATTATTGTTTTGTTTTGGATTGGGGGGATTTGTTGGTTTTTTGTTTTTTGCTTTTTGTTTGTTTGGTTTTTGTATGTAGGTATCTTCCTTGTGTTAGAGTTTTCCTTCTAGAATCCTCTGTAGGGTAGATTGATAGATACAGTTTAAATTTGGATTTGTCATGGAATATTTGGTTTTTCCATCTACAACTTTTGAGAGTTTTGTAGGGTATAGTAGCCTGGGCTAGCATTTGTGTTCTCTTTGGATCTGTATGACCTCTGTGCAGGCTCTTCTGGATTTAAAGTCTCTGTTGAGAAGTCTGGTGTAATTCTGATAGGTCTGTGTTTATATGTGACTGTGTCTTTTTCTCTTACAACTTTTAGTATTATTTCTCTGTTCTGTGCATTTAGTGTTTTGATTACTATGTGTCAATATAACATGTGACCATATTCTTTTCTGGTCCAAACTATTTTATGTATAGGCTTCTTTTACATTTATGACCATTGCTTTCTTTAGCTTGGGGAAGTTTTCTTCTATAATTTTGTTGAAGATGTTTTCTGGTCCTTTGAGCTTGGAATCTTCATTTTCTTCTATACCTATTATTCTTTAGTTTTGGTCTTTTCCTTGTGTCTCAGATTTTGTGTATGTTTTGGGTAATGAGTTTTTTCTCTTTTGAGTTTTCTTTGACTATTCTGTCAATATCTTCTAATGTATCTTCTTTGCCTGAGATTCTCTCTTCTATCTCTTGTATTCTGTTATTGGTGCTTGCATCTGTAGCTCCTGACTTCTTTCCTAGGTTTTCCATTTCCAGTTATGCCCTCATGTGTGTTTTCTTTATTGTTTCTACTTCTATATTTAGGTCTTTGACTGCTTTGTTCAATTCCTTTACTTGTTTGTGTTTTCCTATATATCTTTCAGGGCTTTATTTGTCTCCTCTTTAAGGGCTTCTACATGTTTACCTGTGTTTTCTTGTATTTCTTTCAGTGAGTTATTTATAGCCTCCTTAAAGGACTCTATTATCTTTATGAGATAGGATATTAATTAGTTCAGCTTCCTGACTTTCATGTTTGTTCATGTATACATACATGGCTTGCTATATTGGGAGAACTGGGTTCTGATGGTGCCAAAGGATACTGGCTGCTGTGGCTTATGATCTTGTGCTTGCCTCTTGCCATCTGGTTATCTCTAGTATTAATTGGCATGCGTGTCTCTGTCTGGAGTATGCCTCCTTGTCCCTGGGGTGCTGCTGGTTGCTGGGAGACCTGTGTCCCTGGCTGTAGCAGATCTCCTGGAAGGCCTTCAGACTGTGGGATCTTCAGAGAGTATGCACACAAAAAAATCTGTTGCCTTTGTTTCAGAGGATCTCCTGGGAGGCCTTCAAACTGTGGGGTCAGTTGCCCAGGGTAGAGCATATCTCATGGGAGGCCTTCAAACTAAGACTAAGGAGTCTTCACATGAGCAGACAAGCTGATGATCTGCCCCAACAGAGAAGAAAGTGGAGTTTGAGCAGAAGGGATGTGTCCTTAGTCCACTGGTCTCCTTGGGGGTCCCAGCTGCAGCAGTTATTTGGGAGTGTCCCTTATCTGTTGCCCTGGGTGCAGCAGATCTCCTGGGAGGCTTTCTGACTCTGGGGTCATCAGAGGGGCAGACAAGATGATGATGTGCCCCAGTGAAATGTACCTGGAAAGGAAACAAACATTTTTATTATTGTGACATATTATTATTATATATTCAGATGATTTTGCTTATGAAAGAACTTCTTATAGACACTTACAGAGGTAATGTAAAGAAAACAGATGGTGACTCTGAGCATTTAATTTCTTATACCAATTCTCTCTCTCATTAAACATTTTGAAACATTTCTTTTCTTTTCTTTTTTTAAAGATTTATTTATTTTATGTGCATGAGTATACACTGTAGCTATATAGATAGTTGTGAGCCTTTATCTGGTTGTTGGGAATTGATTTTTTAGAACCTTTGCCCACTCTAGCCGACCCTGCTTGCTCCAGTAGACCCTACTCGCTCAGTCCCTGCTTGCTCTGGCTCAAAGATTTATTTATTATTATACATAAGCACACTGTAGCTATTTCAGAAATACCAGAAGAGGGCATCAGATCTCATTATGAGTGGTTGTGAGTCAAAATGTGGTTGCTGGGAATTGAACTCAAGACCTTCTGAAGAGCAGTCAGTGCTCTTACATGCTGAGCCATCTCACCAGCCCCAAAACATTTCTTTACTATACAATGTATCATAGATATTTTTCCTCATATCATGTATATCAAAAAAGAGAATTTAAACTAGAAACTTCTAATATCCTATCCATATTTCTTTTATTTCAATATTTTAAATTATGAGCTAAAGATAATACAGTGGGAGAACAACAAACGTAAAAGTTTTCACAGCTTTCAAGTATGGGACCAAAGCTGGTAATGTCATCATTCCCTATGTACAGCATGTGAGACAGTGATTTCCTATGCACTTCTTGCCAAGTACTCAAGTCCCTGCATGACACAAACTCTCTAAAAGACTGGAAGGAGACCTAGTTCTCACATGACAAATTGCTTCTACATGGTGCATCTCAGTATTTTTGTTGGCAGAATTTCTGAGTGCAAATCATAGTTTCATTGTACATTGACTTTGTAGTTATGTTTAATGTAGCAGATAACTCGCTCTGATAATTGTTTTTCTTTTCCATGGAAATATTTTTATATAGCAACAGATCAACTTGAGAAGTGTAAAGCACCAGGACTAGCTGTGGTAGTGGCAAATAAACCTGAGAATGGTGAATTTAATCATAACTCTAGCATCAGTTACAAATGTAGAGGGAAGCAGAAGTATGGATATTCCATCTGCATTAATGGAATATGGGATCCTGCACCAACCTGTACAAGTAAGCCCTCATTTATCTGACTTGTAGTGAATATTTTTATCTTTTCTCACCCACAATTGTAGGATCTTTGAGTTCTTAAAGCGAATTAAATTTTTTTTGAGAATTTTCTATGTGAATTCTATATTTATATATTGTCTGCCTCTCCATCTTCCATTAATAGACATGTAGATAGGTAGATAGATAGATAGATAGATAGATAGATAGATAGATAGATAGATAGATTAATCCATTTAAAATTTCTTGTGTGTGTGTGTGTGTGTGTGTGTGTGTGTGTATTTAAGGCTAAATTCTTGAGAGTGTACAACCTATTTATTGACTCATTCATGCCTCAAGAAGATTGATTCTCCCTTTCTAGATAGCCATTAAGTATCTTTTCATCTAATGAAAAGGCCTTGTAATATTTTTTTCTATCTATGTTGATATATCAACTAGGATTTGCATCCTACAAGTCTTGTTTAGGAGAGCATGAATTTGAGGTTTCATGGAGGCAGATACCTCTTCATATGTGAAAACAGTCTTATAGCTTACATACTGTAGAAATACTTTTTAATATAGAAAATAATTTAGAAATTAATATATTAAATTTGTTACTGACCTATAATGTAAAACACTCAAGCAAATTGATCAACACAAATTCATCTCTTTGTCTTAATGTCTCTTCTCTTAGAGTCCTATTATTTCTAATTCTTTTATCACAAAAAAATGTGCTATGCCATTTCAATATCTATGCTTAATCATCATGTGTTTCTCTATGAAGCACATGAGTGTGCTGTCAATCTAATAATCAATTAATTCTTGTAAGTATTCATCTGTTTGTCTAGAAAACTGACTCATATTCTAGGTAAATACCAATAAGTTTATTCCACTATTTTTGTAACTGTCATTTTGAAGGACCTGCCTAATGATATTTTAAACTATTTCTTAAAGACTAAAATTCACAGAAAAATATTTCATGCCATTCCAAAATCAATATATTACATATATGTTTATGAAATTCACATGTTCTAGACTTACCTCTGGTCTTATCATGTCTAATATCATTTTGATTATAGTATAAAGTAATGGGATACATGTTCTTTTTTCCTGTGTAGCTAGCTAGTTGATCAAAGAATATGGAAAAATGCATTTACTACACAGTGTTTATTTCTTTCTCTGCATTCTAGTTTACTTAAGCAGAAACAAAAAAAAACCAAGTTATTAATGACCACAAAGTATGCACAGTTTCATATTATTTGTCTGTACAATGAATCTGAATTGCCTTGATTGTGTAGTGATTTTGATAAAACTTGTCAAAAGGGCCTTAATACCAATACTACATTATCCTAGATGCGAATCATCAGTTTTCACATCTCTAGCAAGTTCATGTTAAATAGAATGTCCAGAGTAGTTGAAATTTTGAATATCACACTACAAACCATTTGTGAATATGCAGTATACTCTTATTGACCAAGAACCAATATAAAATTCATTATCATTTCTGGATTAATTCTTGTTTACTGACATAATCTACAATTCTCTAGGAAAATCATCTCTGAGCAGGACTGAGAGGACATTTCTAACTCTGGGCAAATGAGGTGTTTAGATCCACTATTAATGTATTTAACAACAGAGAATGAGTAAAGATCCTAGAGTGAATGAAAGGGGAAAAGTGACCTGAATATCAGCATTAATTTCTTTGTGCTTCCTGACTATGAATATAATAGCCCTAACATTCTGCTGGCACTGCTGCCCCTGCATAGTGAGCTACATTAAATACTTTCTTCATTCTTCCTTCCTTCCTCCCTTCCTTCCTTCCTTCCTCTCTTCCTCCCTTGCTTCTTTCCTTCCCAAGGTGTTATTGCCAGGTGTTTTGTTACAGCAATGAGAAAAGTCACTAGTATATTAACTAGAAGTTGGTACCACTTTTGTAAATCAACTTATATTGGTAAACTATCTCATGAAGATTTTTAATGTAATCCAACATAGTAGATCATAAATATTCATAGATAGCTCTAGAGAAATGTTCATGTAACCTTAATCTTAACATATTTCAGCATATAACTCAGTTAAAATATTATAAATGCTATAAATAATTGAAATAAGTTTTATAAAATAATGTAGAACTGCATTTAAAATGGATGAGAAAAATTCAAAAAGAATAAGAATTGCTATACTAAATTGCTATACAAGTAGAATATATAAAAAATGTAAAATACAAGTGTTAGTCCAGGAGGGGTTTGATGCCCTAGTATAGGGAGATGCAGAAGCAGTGGGATGAGAGAGTGTGGGTGAGTGGGGGAGCACCCTCAAACAGGAAAAAGGGAGGACGAAGGCAGATGTGGGATGGAGGGTTGGTGGAGGGGTAACTGGGAAGTGGGATATCATTTGAGATGTAAACTAATGGAATTATTAATAAAAAAAGATATATATTATACATATTATATATATGTATATAATAGACAATTACTACATGGCCACAATTAATTTACTACTTAATGAAATTATTACTTCAATAATTTAAGATACTTAATTTTTTATGTTTTCTAGAAATAGAGAAAGCATCCTGCCCTCCTCCACCACAGATTCCAAATGCCCAAGTGATTGAAACTACAGTGACATATTTGGATGGAGAAAAAATATCTGTTCTCTGCAGAGACAATTATCTAACTCAGGACCCAGAAGAAATGGTGTGCAAAGATGGAAGGTGGCAGTCATTACCACGCTGCATTGGTCAGTAGCTATGACTCTATAGCATTAGAACTCAGGTGAAAGGGAGGGTACGGAAAAACAAGAACACAATATAAGTACTCTGGAGAGATGATTCAAATAGTTTTTGTTTTTATTTATTTCCTAATGTAAATATTTTCTTTCTGTTGACTATTTCATTTATATTCTTCATGTAGCAAAAATTCCATGTTCTCAGCCCCCTAAAATAGAACATGGATCTATTAAATTACCCAGATCATCAGAAGAAAGGAGAGATGCAATTGAGTCCAGCAGTCATGAACACGGAACTACATTCAGCTATGCCTGTGATGATGGTTTCAGGATATCTGAAGAGAATGGGGTAACCTGCCGCATGGGAAAATGGAGCTCTCCACCTCGTTGTGTTGGTGAGAGCAATATGAAATTCAATTCTAGTTTTAAACAAGTCATTACCAATAGTCTACTTTCGATCAAACCAAAAGAAAGAATTATGTAGATTTGCAAATATACTCATTTATATATTTTAACCATACTTTTTTATTTGCATAATACAATCTATGCTGCGTTAGTTAGCTGTGTTATTTACATTGAAATTTACCAGGAGTCTGCTCAGCCTGGAATGTATTAAAGCTAGACACAGAGTTGGAAGTAGTGATAGCTTTAAAGACTGATGGTCTCTGGATGTGGTTTTGAAGACTGATGATGTCAGAAATAGCTTTAAAGATTGATGGTCTCTGGCCTTACAGCTTTCTAACCATACCAAATTGTTGCAGTTGGTAATTAATTCTGCTCAAATATCTCTACCTGTGGTGGCAGGAGTTCCTTGCTACCCAATGATTTGGGTTCCCAAACACACAAACAAGAACATGCATACATACACACACACACACACACACACACACAGAAGGGGGGAGGAGAGAGAGAGGGAGAACCTCATGCCTTAAACAGCTCAATGACTAGGGCCATCCCAAAGCTCCATGCAGCTAACACATTCCCTTCCAATATTCCTGAGTTATTACATACTAAAATCTGTATTCCATCTTTGTTGCCCTAGAGAACGTGGGTGTCGGGGTTGCTGGGGCAACTCTTCCCGTCCTCTTTACATGTTGGCTATCTCTCTCTCCTGCCTTCTCTGTGTTGGTCTTTACTCCTTTCCAGGCATGGAAGTTCTATCCTTCCCTCTCCTTCTTCAGTCCGTTGCCTGGGGATCCTAAAGCCCCACCTCTGTCTTCTTGCCTAGCCATTGGCCACCAACAACTTTTTTTTTTAACCAATCAAAACCAATTAGGGGCAGGGTCCTTCAGCCTCTTTAGTGCAGACTTGCAGATTCCCACGTACTTTGGGGGACCTAATTGACTTAAGAAGACCAAATACACAACACTAAATGCTTGTTGATAACTTCTAAAGGAATCCTAAAATACTTTGCTGCTCATTCTGAGGATTAAAAACTGCTGGCTTGGGATATTAACACCTGCAGCCTAGCAGTGGAAGATAAAATACAGGATGAATTGGTACGGACTTTTTCTCCCCTGCCCAGAAGCTTTGATCCTTTGCCAGGCTTGTGGGAAGCTTGGGGAATAAAGTTGGACTGAACCAGAAAAAGAGAGTCAGGCTTGCAGAAGAAAAAACTTTGACACAAGCAATTATGCATAAACTCACATACATGTATATACAAATGCACGCATGCATAGTCACATATCCTTAGGCAAGCCAGTTGGGCTCAGCCATACATTTATAATTATATACTTACAAATGCATATCCATACGTACATATGCAAATGAAGTCAAAGACCAATTGCCAGCACAGAAAAAGCTCACTCGTTCTGGATGAAAAATAAGCTCCAATCTTTATTGCCTAGAGAAAGAATAAGCTTCTACCCTTTTGTTGCTAAGTGAATTAAACCCAAGACTGCAAGAAGAAAAGCTTTGTCCTCTTTAGTGAGATTAAGCCTGCCTTGATGTTAAGACCTGCTTTGTTCTATGGCAAGGAGGCTGCCTGCTCTTCCTGCTCTCTCTGCAGCTTCTCTTTTGTCCCTTTCTCCCTCTACATTCAGTGCTTTGTTCTCTTAATTTCTAAGTTCCCTTTGAATGTCTAAGTTATTCTACTCCTAATCTTGCACTCTCTTGCTCTGATATAATAATGCCATACAATGTAATCATTCCAAGTTTTTGTGCCTTTTCTAGAGGAATAGATAACATGGCTTTTCCAAGCCTCCTTTTTACTTTTTTACATATGTTTACTAAAAGCTCAAACATAAATTCCATTCATAAATTGAAAAAGAACTTTACAACAGAAAATGTTTACATATGTATCCATTAAGACTATATATTCATTATCTGTCACTAACTCTACAGTTTCACGGAGAGTTAAAAACCATTACAAGTTATCATAGAAGATTTATATAGATAAACCTGGTCAATATATTATCTTCTGTCCTTGTACCTACAATAAATCATCAGTTCCCTTTTTATGACCTTTTGTTAATTGTTTTACAACTTCTTGGAATGTGTTCAAAATTGTAAATACCACCTTTCTATCTCAGAAGCAATTAACTCAAGCCACTTGAAGACTAGCAGAGTTCTCACTGCAGTTTTAATATCATAAATGACTTAATAACCATACTATTATAAAAGGCTTAATAACCACTAGTATAATTTTAGGAATTCTTATAAAATCATAATTAAAAGTTAAGAAATCATCTTCTTGTCTATATAGCATGACTATAAGACAGTTCACTGTTCTGCAGAAATCTGCTCAAATGGGTGGGATAATACCTATTGATTGTTATATATATTTAACAATTACAGGAAAAGCACATTAATAGCAGGAAGTTTTCCTAAAATGTAATCCCTCCAGCCTTACCTAAAAGAGTAAATCCATCATGTTTTACAGTCCTTGGTGAAACCATCTCAGGAAGATCACCAGCTAGTTTTTAGCTAATTCTAGATTGCTCCAGGCAGAAATCTACTTTTACTCTTGCATTTCTGTTTTTAAATATGAAGTATAGTCTACAGACTTCATCTATTTATGTAATACCCCAAGCTCCAGAGGACTTCTCTTGTGTGAATTTACTCAGTTCATGAATATGAATGCACATGCCTTATGCTTAACTTTTTTCCCCTCATTTTCCATAAGGAAGCACTAACAATGTAACACTCATTATTTAGGAATAAATTTTCTTCAAGCAATCATTTCTATACCCTTGCATCTATCATCAAAGTCTTGATTAGCACTGTACTTTTATTGGTTCTGCTTAAGCTTGTACTTTGACTTAAACTCTCAACTACTCAAATATTCTTAGACTCAACAGGGAAATGTGGGCCTCCTCCACCTATTGACAATGGAGACATCACCTCCTTCCCATTACCAGTATATGCACCATTATCATCAGTCGAATATCAGTGCCAATCCTTCTATAAAATGCAGGGCAGCAAGAAAATAACCTGCAGAAATGGAGAGTGGTCAGAACCACCAAAATGTTTACGTAAGTAACTTTTCCTCATGGATTGTGAAAGTCACTTTCACAACTGGGATTTTTTTCAGTGTAAAATAGAATATTAAATGATTGTTTGACTTCTAAATATAAGCATGTGTGGAATCAAGATTTTTATATACACTATAATAGAAAATAAAATTACACATCAATGATTCTCAAACTTCCTAAACTGCAACCCTCATGTTTTGATGATTATGAACCATAAATTTACTTTTGTAACTATCACATATCTGTAGTTTTGCTGCTTTCATGAATTAGAACATTAATATCTGTGGTTTCTGATGGTGTGACCACTGGGAAAGGTCACAACCCACAGGTTGAAAACTGCTGTTACATATTTCATTCTTTATTACTGAGTTTTTCCTTTAACACAGATAACCACTATACATGTCTTAGTCACCTTACTATTTCTGTGAGGAGATATCATAACCATATCATTTTTTATAAAAGGCAGCTTTTATTTGGAGCTTACTTATACTTCCATAGGTTTAATTCATTATCATTGTGGATGGAGCACTGTGTCATGCAGGCAGACATTTTGGAGAAGTAGTTGACAATTCTACATCCAGATCTACAGGCAGCAGAAAACGAGAGCCACTAAGCCCATACTGGGTTTCTCCAAACCACCATACCTTACATGAATCAGATCTAGCTTCACACCACCACACCTTACATGAATCAGATCTAGCTTCACACCACCACACCTTACATGAATCAGATCTAGCTTCACACCACCACACCTTACATGAATAAGACCTAGCTTCACAGGTATACCTTTGTCCTTTCACAATATACCACCTAATTCTAATAATCCCTGCCTCACATTCAAGAAGTTTTATTTTACTTTCCACTATGTGAGAAAGAACACAAAGGATCTGGATGAGAAAGAACACAAAGTTGGATCATTTTACTTAATGTTCAGCAGTATGATTTCCTCACTAAAATGATAAATATGATTTTATGTTATGTCTTAACACATACAAACACACATATAAGCATGTGAGGAAATCAAGATTTATATATACATATATATTATAATGAAAATAAAATTAAAAAGTTAAAATAAAAAAGTTAAGCATATGTTTGTATGTGTATATATGTATAATATCTCCAGATATTTTTATTATAATTCCATTCTAATTCTGTTCTAATTCTTTACAAATGTTAGTGTTTTTCTCTTTTTAAATATAAAATGTTATTTATATTTTAATGAGGTTTCATATAGTCTGTTACTTGCTAAGAAAACATGGACATTTTAATATAAATATTAATTATTTCTAGTTATTAATACACAAGATTTCTACATTTTTGTTTTTTCAAGTTCTTGCTCCAGTAATCTCATTATCATGGTTGAAGTATTTAATTTGTGTGGTTAAATTCATTGCTATTTTATTGTTCTAAGTTACTGTGAATGAGATTTCTTCTTTTTAATTATCCCAAAACATAGAACTGCTCTATAGAAAATGGGTTTTTGTATACTGATAATTCATATTGGTAATGTTTTTTGTTTTCAGTTCTTATAATTTGGTGAGTCTTAAAGATTTAGCATGTAGAATAATATGATTGATTTGAACCCTTCAATAGTTATCATACTTTATCTTCTCACTGTTATAAATCAAATTCTGATACTATAGTAAAAAAAAGATTGAATGTCTTTAACTTATTCTTTCTGGCATTGTATATCCGAAATGAAGACAGTGCTAAGTATATGTCATATCATATACATTATTCTTCTATATTATCTTTTTTATACCTAAATTTTTCAGACATTTTTATCCTGACTGATTTATATGCAGAGTTTTATCAAATGTGTTTACTATATCTATCAAAGTGATCTTTTTGCTTATCTTTTATTCCATTGATATCATTCAGGTATATATGGGGTGGACTATCCTTGCTTTCTTGGGAGATAGCAAAGTTGAATCTGGTGGATCATATTTAAGAATTCCCATTAAAACATTTTTGTAAAGCTAAAATAAATGTTATTGTAAGAAACTTGCAAATAAATTGCCTATTCCACTCATTGGATGTTTGTAGATTGATGGATGTGGTTATTGGAATTAAATTTTTTAAAACTTTGTAAATTCTAGGTATTAAAGTCTTGTCTGAAGTAATGACAAGGATTTCTTCCATACGTAGTCAGGGTTTGCTCTCCTGAATGTGTCTCGGCTCTATAAGAAATTGTATTTTCGAGTAGTTTCATCTGATGATGCTTTGTGTTAGTTTCTGTTCTATTAGTGTTCTATCCAAACAGCTCATGCCTACCCCATATCTTGAAGTATATTCCATATATTTTCTTCTGAAAGTCTCAGTGTTTCAGGTATTATATTAAGGCATTATTTAAGGCTGTTGATCCAAGCTTAATGGATTTTTGTACAAGGTGAAACGTGTCTAATTTCATTATTCTTTGGGTAGAAATCCAGTTTTACCAACACTACATGTAAATGAGCTCTTTTTCTTTGCTTGATCTTGCTTCATTTCTCCAAAACTGGTAAGCACAACTGGCCTTCTACTATTGCCCATTAATTGACCGGTATATAGCATAGCCAATAATAGGCTTTGTTTATCACTAAAGCTCTGGGTTACAAATTAAGTTCTGATCTTGTGGTCTTTCTAGCTGTATTCTTACTTCTTAACATTGCTTGTTGCTACTCATGTATTTTTTGTGCTTGTTTACATTATCTGGTATTATTTTTATAAACTTATGTAGTGAAATATAACAGTATTTTGAAAAGTTTTTCTTCAAACCTGCAAATCAATTTTATATTACAGTCATTTTCTGAACATTAATTTTGAAAAGTTGAAATTGATATTTAAGGACATTTTATGCACCTACATTAATTTCTTCTCTATATTTAGTTTATGCATCTTCTATTCTAATAGGATTTACTTATTCTTTTTTTATTTCTCATTATTCTCCAATTTTTTATGTATTTATTTTTTATTAGATATTGTCTTTATTTACATGCCATATGATTTCTCCTTTCCCAGTTTCCCCTCCAAAAAGAAAAAACAAAAACAAAAATAAACAAAAACAAACCCCTGTTGCCTCCCCCCTCCCCCTGCTTGCTACCCCACCCTCTCCCACTTATTGGCCCTGGCATTCCCCTACACTGGGGCACAGAACCTTCACAGGGCCAAGGGCCTCTCCTCCCACTGATGATCGACTTTGTAATCCTCTACTATACACATGCTGCCAGAACAATCAGTCTCACCATGTATAGTCCTTGGTTGGTGGTTGAGTCCCTGGGAGTTTTGAGGGTACTAGTTAGTTCATATTGTTGCCCGTCCAAAGGGGAAAGGACAATTCAGCCTGATATAGCTGTCTCCTGAGAGGCTCTGACAGTACTCGACTAATACAGAAGTAGAGGCTCACAGCCATCCATTGGACTGAGCACAGGGTCCCCAAATGAAGAAGTTAGAGAAAGGACCCAAGGAGCTGAAGGGTTTGCAGCCCCTTAGGACGAACAACAAAATGAACTAACTAGTACCCTCAGAACTCCCAGGAACTCAACCACCAACCAAAGATTTACTTCTTAATGTTGACAGTTGGTAGCTGTGTTTAGAGCACACTTGGCTAGGCTGCTATGTTAGAGATGCATTCATTCTGTTCTCCATTTCTTTTGGCCTTTGGTGTCTGGTTATCTACTATTTGGTTCATATTTATTGTAGTCTATACTTTTGATCCTTAATTTTTTGAATGTCATTACAAATAACACGCAAATTAAAAATCACATATAAGGGTAAGGAAACTCAAATACGATATTTCTCAATAGATTTCTAAATGGATAGAGTTGCCATTTGGAACTGTAAGGACATTTCTGCTATTGATATTTTCAGACCCTTTTTCATTTAATTTATACAGATGTTAATTTCCAAGTTTTATGACTGAATCTGTTTCAAAATTCTCTATAAATTTTCATCATTCATATTACACATTGTCTTCCTTACTTCCTTCAATTATTTGGTGTATTCTCTTAGAAATCATTGAGTTTCTAGAATGATTCTTTCAAACCTTCCATTTAACATTTTATCTATGTCATTACATTGGGAGTCTGTTACTGGAAGTGTATTAGATCTAGGGAGGAGTCTTTCTGCCTTCCAATTTGTAAATAATTCTGGCTCCTTTTTGCACATGTGGTGGATCAGTTTTTCTAAACTATATTTATGGAAATTTTTTAGTGGGAAGCTGTCTTCTCTAGGCTGCAATGTAGGGGTTACTTCCAGGTAGTACCACTGGCTTCTTTGCCTGTAATTAACACCTTTGGGCACAATGTCAACCACTGTTTCTGTGAATCACGCTGAAACTGAGAAAGAGACAGCACAAAGTATGACATACTCAGTGTATCAAGACAGTGGATGTTGTAGCTCAAAATAGATGATGTAGGTTTTCTCAGAAACAGTTAATGGCAGATTGTCTGCTCTCATAAGTTACTGTTCCTGGAACCCTCAGCAGAAAGAGCTCACTAACTCTTGTCCTGTAACCAGCCAGTGGCAGGAGACAAGATGGTGAAATGGAAGATGTGGTTATTGGACACTGCAGCACTTAGTCTCAGCCTTTAATGTAATGCATGATCAGCCCTGCTGTAAGGCAGGATGGCAGCAGTGGACACATTGATGGGAGACAGCATGAGCCAAGACATTCACCCTCCCAATTTTCTAGCAATATAAGCCCAAGTACCAGAGTGGTGATTAGTGAAGCTGCTTTTGACCAGGCTTGTTACTTGTCCAGGGTGATAATGTGATAGACTTGCATTTGAAAATTATCAACTAGAATTCATGAAATATTAACCACTATTAATATCTTCCAGTAACAGTATATCAAGGATTTTCCATGAAAGCAATTAATTTTTGGATTTTTAATAGCACTATTTTTTAATTTATTTATTATTATAAATGAATACATTGCAACTGTCTTCAGATGCACCAGAAGAGGGTGTCAGATATCATTACAGGTGGTTGTGAGCCACCATTTGGTTGCTGAGATTTGGAATCAGGACCTTCGGAAGAACAGTCATGCTCTTACTAACTGAGCCAACTCACCAGCCCAATAGCAGTATTTTTAAATGTACTTATCACACTGAACATTAGATCTGCATATCATATACATGTCAAAGTTAAAATTCTGTCCCTTTTATCAATACTTAAACCAAACTGAACCATGAATATCTTGAAATATAACATTTTTATTTCAAATATGTTGGTAATATTTGATGATGAAATTTAATTACCACATTAAACATATTATTTTGATGCCATTTGCTACTCAATGTTTGTTAATTCTTTGTGCCTATTTTGTGTAGATTTTTTTAAAGTGCTTTAGGAAATAATGCTTAAAAATTGATTTTCTATAGGTTTATTTATCACTTAATGAACACTTCCCATGAATTTTCTTTCAGATGCATGTATATTGACAGAAGAAATTATGGAAAGACAGAACATAATTCTCAAGTGGACAAAAACTAGAAAGATTTATATCCAGTCCGGGGATTATGTCGAATTTGTGTGTATATCTGGATATCAAAAGGCACAAGGATCACCTGAACTTCGTGCCAAGTGCACTGATGGTCACATCAATTATCCCACTTGCTCAAAATAAGTTACAACTATTAGTAGACTTTATAAATGATCCTTTGTTTTGAAAGGTGTGTACACATTGCTAACACAGTTTCAAGTTAAGTTTGAAGCATTAACTCATTTCTTCCATATGAACAAGCTTCTGTTGACAAATGAGGATTCATTTGGACATGAGACACAGTTACCAAGAATACAAAGGCAGTGCATTCAAAACTTTTAATCCAAATGGGATATGTCCCAGCACAAAATCAGTGCCAAGGAAATAGATGCAACTTCTTCAATGTCTGTTTTTATCCAGCACTATCTTAAGTTGCTCCAATCATTTGCATACCTTTATATCTCAATCCATGATTTACAGTGAATGGATTGAGATATAATTGTCTCAAGATGTATTGTCTCAGTCGTCAAATTAGAACTATTTAACAAACATGTAACAACAAAGCTGTCATACTTAACATTACTAACGAAGATAAGTAAGTGTTACATAATTCTTTCATAGTAATAAATCTAGGAAGCATTTTGTGTATGAACTCTTAAAATAATGATCATTTTAAGGAAAAATGTCTAAAGACATTAAGCTTTCCCATGTAGGAAACTATTTAAGATAAGACTGCAGGTATGCATGAGGGAATAAAAATTGAGTAGATATCTCATACCTTTTTAATAAATGAAATTGTATAGTTGAAAGGAAAGTTAGCCAAACTTCAATGAAATGTTTACTGTTAGTAGTAAAAGTACTTTACAAAAATAATTGTCTTTCATTTTAACAGTTGTGAAGTTAGTTGTATAAAAGTACCACTGTGTTAAGTTACCATAACTAGATGTCCTAGCTGAAAGGGCATTCATCTCATGAAGTTCTACAGAATGGTATGCCTAAGATGATCACATAAGTTTTGGTGTCAGACAGGGCTTGCCTTCCCTTTCATAGATTTTGCTTTCTGGTTGCACCTTGGCAAGGAAAAGCCCTTAGCTTTCTTTGTAAAGGCACTAACTTCATTAGTGAAAAAAGAACCTCTTAACTCTATACTCTGGAAGTCCACATCATCTTTATCATTATAAAACTGATATAGAAGCAACATACATACAAATGTTAAGGAGAATGCCTATTAGACTCCGAGAGAAGATTGTAAAACAAAGACAGCACTGTGGTTATTAACATAAGAGGAATGAAAAAGACAATCCATGGATTGTAAAACAAAGACAGTACTGTGGTTATTAACATAAGACAAAATAGATCTTAAAAACTACAAAAAAAAAAGGAACCACAAATCAATGTGTAATTATAAAATCTATTCATTAAATATAGCAAATAAGTAGATAAATGTATAAATAACTTATTAAAAAATATGTTTGCACACCCAAAGGAAGAAATACCCTCAGGTACCTTAACTATTAGAGTGTTCTATAGCCATCTTTTAAATTGGCATTGATCAGACAGACAGAAACACTGGGCAACAACACCAGAATTGAACAATATGTTAGACATATTGTTTTGATATTCAAAATAATATTATTTACAAAAATGTAAAACTAATCTGACACAATTTATACTAATATTGAATATAAAAATTGAACCTGTCAGATATATGCAGAGCATAGTAACTAAGAAGAGCAGGGTGCACATAATTCCCACAGGCATATAAAACATTCTCCAAGATAGATCCTATGCTCTACATCGAAAAGCATCTTTAAAAAATAATTGGGTTTTTATTCTAGCCTCCACATAGCCCCATATCTATGCCATGTAAACATCAGCATCTGGATCCTGAGCCTTTATAGCCATGTGCCTGTACCACAGGAATCATTTCACAATCCTAGAATCCCAAACACTAGCTGTTTGATGGCCTGCGTCTGAGTTCCTGTTATACTAAAAAGAAGCCCTCTGATCTGCTTCCCCTTGTCATCTGATATCCTTTGCTGTCTGAGAGTCTTTCTGCCCTACTGGTCACATGTATTACCTATTTTCTTGTACCCCCAATTTTAATTTCTTTGGTAAATTGAAAAAAGTCATACATTACATTGATCATGGTTTTCTCAACTCAACTTGTCCCATATACTTTGCATACACCAAATCCATGAACATGTTTCTCTTTTTAGAAAGCAAACAAATAGTCAAAAGAATAAAATCAAACAAACAGCAAATGAAAGAAACAAAACTAATTAAAGTATACAAAGAAACCAATATCATAAAAATACAATATCACAAACCATAAAAACTCAAAATTCCAATTAGACAAAAGAAATACCCAAAGAAATGGGAAGCAAAAAGTATACTAAAATACCACGGCATTGGGTTGTGTTTGCTGTCTACTGCTGCACCTGGGACCTACCTTTAAGTGTGGCTAATATGCCCAATAAGACTCTATTGAATACAACTACTTTTTT
Organism: Mastomys coucha; assembly: GCF_008632895.1. Lineage (NCBI taxonomy): Eukaryota > Metazoa > Chordata > Mammalia > Rodentia > Muridae > Mastomys > Mastomys coucha. The sequence goes on along the minus strand of NW_022196891.1, from coordinate 37,304,680 downwards.
TCTTTTTGAAAACAATCTAAATTCTACTTTAATTAGTAGTGGGAGCCTATATCCACTTTCCTCTCTAAACACGGAAATGAAATGACATTTTTTTTTTTTTTTTTTTTTTTTTTTTTT
>NW_022196891.1:37291983-37304543 GCF_008632895.1 Mastomys coucha | reverse complement strand
AAATCCACCTGCCTCTGCCTCCCAAGTGCTGGGATTAAAGGCGTGCGCCACCACGCCCGGCTTGAAATGACATTCTTAAGGACATTCTGCTATACCCAGAGTTAAATTCCTAGCTCAGTTAAAATTAGAGAACCTCCTACTGAATTAGATGGAAACTAAAACAGAGATTTTTCAGGTGGACAATGTGCAGGTTATGAAGAATTTGGATCAGGTAGTCCTAAATGAGATATCTTCACCAAACCCTCCTCTCAGGGCTCTGACAGATATGCAGATGAGGAAGTAGAAAGAGTATAAGAACCAGAGGAGATATATGACACCAAGGAAACAGTGTTTCCTCCAGACACAGCAGGATTCATGGGCATAAGAACCCAAAGAGATTGTGGCAACATTCACAGTGTCTGTACATGTTAAAGTCAGAAATGATCCTAGTGACAAACTTCAGGTTGCATGTAGCCTTCCTAGTAGGCCTTTTCCAGCCTCAAGCAGGCTGGACAGACCTTGAGCCCTTGCCACTATGTACTCTATCTGCCTTGATAGAGCCAACTGCCTTGGCTGTATGTACTGGTTCCCATGGTTCCATACTGACCTTGCTTTGCAACATACTCCCAGCTAAAACAAAGATATGCCAATTGCCTCTAGAAAGAGCTGTGACTCAGGATCTCAGGCAGGGGCAGAATACATCTGAAGTTAACTTTCCTTGTAGTTGAGACATTTGACCAGCAGGGCAATAGAGTCAGACAGTAGCAAATATTAGAGTTCAAAGTGATAAAAGAATTAAATCAGCTATGGCACAGTATGGGCCTACAGCTCCCTTTATACAAGCTTTGTTGGATACTGTGATGGAAGCAAATTTAACCCCTCAAGATTGGAAAACTATATGTAAGGTTACTTTGTCAAGAGGAGTGTACTTCTTTTGGAGTTCTGAATGGTGTGAAGCAAGTGAAAGAGCTGTTATGATGAATACTGAGGCAGGTAATGCTCAAGGATATGAACATGATTTTAGGAGAAGGTCAAAATGAAGTTGATGTTAATCAGATTGAGTTACTGGCAGGACTGTATGTGGAGGTTGCAATGGCTGCTTGGTGTGCTTGGAATATATTGCTAACTAAGGGAGATCTCAGTAAGAATTTATCTGGCATCAGACAAGATCCTGATGAATTATTTCAGGAATTTGTGGACAGACTGCTAAAAGCAACTGGTAGAACTTTTGGAGATTCTCAAGCAGGAATTCCTTTTGTTATACAATTGGCTTAAGAGAACACTAATGCAGCCGGCCATGTGGTCATCAGGCCATACAAAACAAAAACAGAGTTATCTAGATACGTTCATCTTTGTGCAGAAATTGGACCCTCATACAGTCAGGGTCTGGCTATGGCTGCTGCCTTAAAAGGGACTACTGTAGAAGCAATGCTTTCATAGAGACTAGAGAATAAATGCTGTTTTAAATGTGGAGGTCTGGGTCACTTTAAAAATGATTGTTCTAGGAACAGAGGTATGGACAGGCAATCAGGTCATGCCCCAGGAATTTGTCTTCAGTGCAAGAAAGGTAATTACTGGGCCAGGGAATGTAAATAAAAAACAAATAAACAGGGCTGTCCCTTGCTGCAAAACAAGAAGAGGGGTCAGCCTCAGGGCTCCAAACATCAAGCACCTTATGGAGCCCTGAAGGTGTTGCCAAGCCAGGAAAATCTATTTCTTCTGAACTTATCAGAGCAACCCCAGGAAGTACAGGAGTGGACCTCAGTTCCACTATCTACACAATACTCATCCCAGAAATGGGAGTTCAGATGCTGCCTACAGGAGTTTGGGGGCCCTTGCCTCCAGGGACCTGGGGGTTTCTTCTGGGCTGAAGCAGCATTATTATAAAAGGAAGGACTACAGATTTACCCAAAAGTTATAAATAATTATTATTCAGGAGAAATTAGAATTATGTCTTCTTCCCCCATGGTACTATAACTGCACCTACAAAAAAAAGAGTTGCTCAACTTGTTTTAGTTCCCTCGTATTCACTACCTTCCTAATTTGTGAAAAGTAAGAGAGGACAAGATGGCTTTGGTTCCTTAGATATGTACTGGGTCCAATCTACTACTAGTAAGATACCTAACATTAAGTTACTAATTGAAGAAAAAAATTTTAAGGATTAATAGAGCTGGGGCTGATGTAACAATTATTAGAGGACAAGATTGCCTGTTAACTTGGCCTTTATCTGATACTCTTACTCACCTTTAAGGGATTGGTTATGTCAATTACCCAAAGCAAAGTTCCAAACTTCTAACCTGGAAAGATGAGCAAGGCAATTCAAGACAAATTCAACCCTATGTCATGTCACATTTGCATGTTACTCTCTGGGGAAGAGATCTCTTGTCATAAATGGGTCTTATGATGTGCAGCCCTCATGAAGAATGTTGCTTTTACATGGATCTTTCAGGATTAGTAAATGATTCTATGGCTAAAGTTGGAGGACTGGTCAAAAGGAAAAGAGAAAAAGAACAGAATCAGGGAAAGTTTGAATTCTGGTTCTCCACTTCCCCATGGCTTACAACTTTAATTTCTGCATTGCTTGAATCATTAATTATAATTTCGTTGCTTTTAAATTTTGGACTTTGTATTTAAAACAGATTGGTTGCCTTCATACAGGATCGCTTTCAGCAAGTTCAGCTACTCCCCATGGCAGTTATTCATTGCTATGGAGAGATGCATTCATATGTCTTTTATAGCTTTGGTCTGTATGAGAAAGAGTGTGCTATAGAAGGCCAGTTAGTCAGAGACCAGTAAGAGTGTTCTTCAGCTCTTATCAACCTAAGACAGAGAGTTACATAAATGCTATGTTGGTCACCATTATGGGTAAGACAGAGCAATATAGATGCCAACCTAATACAGACACAGTCGCCTAGCCAGTCTATATGCTAGACAGGATTATGAAAACAAGTAAATATTGTGTCCCTGTCCAGCAACTGGTACTGCTCATCTTTAAAATAAAAAAAGGGGGAACTGTGGCCTTCCCAGTAGGCCTGTCCCAGCCTTGAGCAGGCTGAACTGTCCTTGAGCACTTGCCACTATTGATCTTATCTGCCTGGATGGAGTCATCAACCTTGGCTGTATGTACTGATTCCCATGGGAACGTGAAAGACTGCGCTGCCATGCTGACCTTGTTTTGCAAAATACTTTTGGCTAAAACAAAGGGTGGGTTCGGTGGGCCTTCCCTTTAAAAATGCAGTGCTGAATATTAAAGTTTGAGTCTTGATCAGAACCTTGTCTTGGCTTCATTCTTCTCCCACTCATCTTGCTCTTTTTATTTCCAGTCCCCTTTTAGGTAAACCCAGTTCAGTCATGACCGCTGGATGGCTACAGTTGCAGAGGGTGCTTTCATGTAGTGAGGTTTACCTTGCCCAGCCTAGCACAGACTTCTGACTCCCCAATTGAGTATCAGCAATGAGTAGCTTCATGAATAAATCTGAATCACCACTTGCTGTTAAAATACCTGCCAAGTTAAAATTACAACAATTACAGATCCAAATTAATACTTATTGAATGTGAGACACATAATATTATGAAAAGTTACAACTATGGAACTACTCCCTGATGCCCAGGTCCCATTGAAATACATGAACACATAAAAACTAAAGATGGTATATATGTTACTTAGGGTTTTATTGTTGTGAACAGACAACATGACCAAGGCAACTCTTAGAAAGGAAAACATTTAGTTGATGCTGGGTAAGTTTTCAGAGGTTTAGTCCATTATCATCATGGTGGGAAGTAAGACAGCATGCAGGCAGACTTAGTGCTGGAGGCACCAGGAGTTATATACATTTACATAAAATTAGCAGATTGGAACTATGTCACATTGGGCAGAGCTTGACCATAGGAGACATCAAAGCCTGTCCACACAATAAGGCCTTCCTCCAATAAGGCCATACATACTCCAACAAGGCCATACCCATGATAGTGCTACTTGCTCTAGGCCAATCACTACAAAAAAAATGAATCCATGGGGCCAAACCTCTTCAAACCACACAGTATGTCTCCTCCAAAATTAGTACTATAATAATTGTCATCTTTAAGACATTAAATTAGACGACACAATGGCAAGGAACTCAAATTAGCAATTAAAAGGGTTGAAAGATTGGCAACAGTTATAAGCATTTCCTTTATAACACTCATAAAAAATGGTCAAAACTATCTGAACATAACAACACACACACTTGCAAGCATGTTTAATGGGTCAGAGAATGTAAATTACATCTTTTAAGAGGTAACATTTTTAAATATGTTTGAGAAAAATTCAAAAAGGTTATTACAAAATTATAGAAAAAGTATAAAAAAAAAGACCCACAAACTAACAGTTGCCTGAAATAAGAAAAGTAAATCACTATATAAAATTAAATTCAATAAAGATAGAAATCCAGAAAAATCCCAAATAAAAATAAAAGAAAGATGTTACTAAGATGACAAAAAGGCTGCACAGATAGCTTCACAGGGAGAATGGATTGAGTGGAAGCAAGAATATCAGGGCATGAATATAAGGTGGAGGAGTTGATCAACTCTTGGAAAGAAAATGATAAATCTCAATAAACCCCCAGAAATAGAACATTCAGGAACTCTTGAACTCTGTGAAAAGAAAAGACATAATCCATTAAACAAAGACATAGCAGAATGAATTCAGATCAAAATCACAAATATTTTCAGCCAAATTGCAGTAGAAATTACACAAATTTAGGGAAAAACATCTATATTTAAGTATAGGAGACATAAAAAAATTAACAAGGAAAGATACTTAACCCTGTTTCATATAAATAAAAACACTAAATGTACAGAACAAATAATTTGAAGGTTTCACAATATTTTCATTACAGGTAAGGTTGTTCCAGTATATGCAAATACATTAGTACATTATAGCGAATAAGAGAATTAAAGAAAAATCATGTGGTCATATCAATGGACACAGAAAAGCCCAATACAGAGTTCAATATAAAAATCTTAAAAAGACAGAGAGAAGAATCTAGAATCTCAAATCAATGGCTATACAAGACAATATTCAACATTATACTGAATGGGAAAAAAAGAATTATTTTTCTGATATTCAAAGTAAGGCAAGGATTCTCATTGTTTCACTCTTGAAAAATAAAGTACTTGAAATATTCCATACATTAAGACAAAAAACGTATAAGAAGCTTACAGCTTCTTATAGCTGTGATGTTATGCATTAAAGAGCCTGACTCCTTCAGAAGATTGTACTATTTGATAAATAAGTTGGTATAGTATCAGGATATGAAATTTAATACCCAAATATCCTATTTTAACATGGCAATAATGATTCTCCTGAGGAATGTACCAAAAAGCAATTTCATTCACCAGAGAAATCAAAATTACCTAAGAATAGGTAATAGGTAAGGTGACTTAGTCAGTAAAGTGTCTGCCACAAAAGCATGATGACCTGAAGTTAGAAGCCTAGTATCTGGATCAAAAGTTGGGTATCACAGCACGGGTAACTAATGCTAGAACTGGAGAGGCAATACAAGTTTATTTCCAGAGCTCATTGCACACACACACACACACACACACACACACACACACACACACACACACAAGCATATGCCTAGAGATTCGACAGTCCCCAAACCTTTATAGTGTTTACTGAACTAGGTTAAAAAAATAATGTTCATACAGAGACACAACTAGACAAAATAATCCTAAGGAAATAGAATAATGCTGAAGGTATCTCAAACTTGATTACATTTGACATTTCAAAGCATGAAACTAGTACAGAAATAGTTGTCAAGCCCAACAGAATGAATGGGATGTAAGGTAGCCCATGAAACTATAACCAGCTGATTATTCATAAAGGATATAAAACATCATTTGGCGGAAAACTAAAATCCACAGTAAATGGTGCTGGGATAACTTGATATCCATACAGAATTCCTAAGCTACCTCTCATCTTGTGGATAATAGCATCAAAGGCCTTAACGCAGGACTGAAACTTTCATTCTTTTGAAAATAAATGTAGATTCATCAAAAAAATAACTAACCCACTGGTTTCCAATAGTATTCCAATTGTAAAGTAAATAATGTTGATAATCAATAAAAAAAAGACTGCAGTATATTAAATGGTTTTTTAATGCAATGGAGGGAACAATCAACAAAGAGTACAGCCAACCTATAGAATAGAAGAAAATGTTTTCTAGCTGTTCATAGGGTGGGGGAATAATGTACAGAATATACAAGGGGTTGTAAAAATTAACCAATAAAATGACAAAAATTTCACTCCAAAAATGGGCTAAAGACTTTCGTATGCAACTTTAAACACGTTCACTTGCACTGAAGACTCCTGCTTCCAAATCTTCACATGTGAGTCCACATCCTGAAGTAACTACAGAATGCAGGAAAGTAAGGACAGACCATTGCCAAAGTAGTAAGGTGGATGAGCAAAGGAAAGATGAAAAGCATGATACAAATGATCTGACAGGGTAAAGGGAAAAAGTAAGGTGGCACTAATGAGGGAGAGGTGAAAGAAATAAATACATGGGGAAGAAGGGTAAAATGACAGTAAACATGTATGGGAAAATCATAACAAGTCATGCTATCAACTTCTGACCATTCAGAATGAACTTTAATCTGTATAAGTCTATGTACTCATATATAATACACATAGATATTATGTACATAGATACTGTTATATCATATTATTAAATAAAATTTTCTATTCTAGGCTGTCAGTGCTCCCTCCAAGTACCAAAGACCATCTGATAAATACAGTAATACTAGACAAGAGGCATATGCTTGTGTGTTAGTGGTTAGGGTTGCCTTATAGAACCCAAAGCATAACAAACTACTTGTAGTGCATTTGGTGGAGGATAAATACATATTGCTGAAGGCACAATGTTCCTTATGACAAGACCTAAACCACCCTAAGGTGGAATTGTTCTGAACATCTCCTACCTGAGGACTAGCATTCATGGTACCAGCATTGCCATATAAGCAGTTGCCATATAAGAAGAGCATCAGCCATCAGTCCTAATCAACTATCATGCCTATAAGAAGGGCAAAAGGAAGTGTGATCTCTCCTCACGTTTTCTGAATAATAGAATACTTGCACCAAAAAAAATTAAAATTAAAATATGAATGCTATTATAAAGTGTAAAATTCCTATTGGACATTGCTTATTTGTTTTGCCCCTCCTTTGTGAACTTTGATATTTACCAAACTAACTTCCAGTAATGCACTAAAACAGAAAGTCATGCAATAGCACTTTTAACAACAGGGATCCCAGAAGCACCACCAGGGCTGGAGTGCTCTAGGCTTTAGAAGATGGAGTTCTGTCTCCGGTTGCTCTTAGTCAATGTCATCCTAACCTCATGGTGCTCTACTGCTAAAGGTGAAGGTAAGCAGAAACAGATGTGAAGAAAAAAACATTCTGTTTTGTATATGAAAATATTTTTAATTTATTTTATTTTTTAAAAAGCATTAAAATGGAAAATAAACTACAAAATATTTGAGTAAAAATAAAGTGTGAAAACAAGTCTACTTATGGAAATAGTTTCTGATTGGCAACTAAAAGGAGAAATTGAATAAAAGGGGTTACTTTTGTCTGTTTCTTTCATTTCGTCTTTTATTTCGTTTTGTTTCATCTGTTACTTTCCATTTCAACCAAATTTATCTCTTTGTCAACTGGAAATGTCTTATATAAGATAATGGGGAATACTGTTATTTTTGACATCACATCTATGGAATCACAAGGGGTGGAATTCTGGAATTTAGTCACTGTACTTGAATAGTTTCAGAAGGACTTTATTTTGCTAATTTTTTTGCTAATCTTCACATAAAGTTAAGGGTTATTTAGAGAGTGATTCAGTTCATATATATGATATGTGAACTAAATACAGGTAGCTACTTTCACACAATTTTATTTGTAAATACTGAGTGTCTGGCATTCTGTACAGTTTGAAAAATTACCTACAATAGCCAAACTTGTAATTTTGACTTAGTTTACTAAGAATGAAGCAAGTCACAGTTAAAGAATAAGTAGCAGCTAAGAAGGTCATGAGTAGATGAGAGATCAACAGACAAGCAGACACAGAAACATAGACAGGCAGACACACACACACACACAGAGAGAGAGAGAGAGAGAGAGAGAGAGAGAGAGAGAGAGAGAGAGATTATTTCTGGCAATAAGATGTCCAGCATCTAGGGCTGTTAATTTACAGCAGCCACCTGGACTTCCCCTCTGAGAGTCCTTTTGGATGACACATTTAAACAATGGAACAGATAGCAACAGATATAGGTCATATGATCAAGCTGGGTCTCACAATTTCTAACAGAAACTGAGTGAAAACGTTGAAACAGTAATCTGAAGTGTCCAGTTGCTTTTCCATCAAAGGTAACGTTGGCACAGCTTATCTTTCAGGTTTTTTTCCTGCAATCCCATGGAATCTGGATTGGGTCCTTGAGCTGGTTGCCTTAGTCATGCTTCTTCAGCTTCTGTGGGATATCTGAAAATCAATTAGAGGATGCTGTCTTTCTGTTGTTTTTGCTTCTTACTTGGAAGTCTCATGTAATGAGACATGGCTTTGCCTGTTGGAACTCCATATGGCTGACGTTAAAAAAAATTTCACTCATTTCTTCCGGTTATTCTGGACATCCAGTTTGATGTGTGTGTCATATAGTGAAGATATTTGTGAGCCCACATCAGAATCTATAGGAAAATAATCATTTTCCATTTTATAGTGAGTAGTTGAGTAAAGGAGGTCTGACAGGTGACTGGTGCAGAAAAGGTTTTGCAGGAGGTTGGAATATACTTGGAGGATAGCAGCAATGTTATTCAGAAAAGACGAAACATATACAAATAAGTGTATGCTTAATAATTAGTAATGACTATTTATCTTTGTTTTATTTTTCCAAGTGAGTCTCTGTGATTTTCCAAAAATAAAACATGGAATACTATATGACGAAAAGGAATATGAGCAATTTCCCCCTGTTTTCAGTGGGAAGATTTTATACTACTCCTGTGAGTATAATTTTGCATCTCCTTCAAATTCCTTCTGGACTCGCATCACATGCACAGATACAGGATGGTCGCCAACTCCAAAGTGTCTCAGTAAGTAGACACACATCCTTTGATGAACACTAAGTCCATGAAAAACAAGAACATGACGGAAGGAAAAATGGGATCTGGAAAATGAGAATTAGGCTGGAGAAGGGGCAGACTGTCTCTGTTTTATGAGCTATATTTTCCTCAGGAAAATCCAGTGGAGAACATATTGTCAATAGATAGTCTACAGAAGAAAAGTATGAATTGAAAGCTGATGATGAGTATATTTGACTAGTAACATCTCTTGTCAAGCATGTACTTAGTAGCAATATGGCTATTCTTTTTATGGCAAAAAAATTACTTTTTTATCCACTGCTTTTGAATTATCTTTTCCCATAAATGTTCCACAGCAAGACACTTTACTATTCTATTTTCCAGAACTTACTTCATCTTTAGATTTGTTATCTGTAACACATGAATCCTTAAGTGAATGTGTGCAAACCCCACCATTATTTGTTTATGTAAAAAAAATAAATAAATAAAGGGAAACGGGATAGATCAGAAGAAGCAGCTTGTAAGAGTCATTATTTGTTTAAGAGAGAATTTTAAAAGGTATATCATAACTATTTCATACATCGAAGTTTATCAATGAAAAATATTTTATTCAAAGAATGTTTCAAAAGCACCATGAATATGAGCCTTGTTCAGTAGACAAGATCCTTCCTCTATAAAGAGGAATACCAGAATTCAGACATACAGAACCTACATATAATGCACAGTTACAATCTTAGCACTTGGGATGTGGAGACAAGGCTCCCCTGGGGAAGCTCCCTATCTACACCTGCTGGAATTGGCAAGCTTCAGGAACTTCATTTGAATAGTTTATTTAGGTAGTGTGTCATTTTTTGAAAATATTATAATATGCAACCTAACTTTGTATTAACTTTCTCCCTATTGTGAAGTAACTTTTTTTTCTCCCTTAGGGCTATGTTTCTTTCCTTTTGTGGAAAATGGTCATTCTAAATCTTCAGGTCAAACCCATATAGAAGGTGATGTTGTAAAAGTTTTTTGCAATCAAGGCTACAGCCTTCGGAATAATCAGAGCACCATCACCTGTGATGAAAAGGGCTGGTCCATTCCTCCCAAATGCATCTCCACCAGTAAGTTCAAAGACATTGTCCTCTCGGATCCCTCAGTGACTTGCAATACTTACAATCAAGTTTACTGTTATGGAGTAAATAAAGGCTTTCCTAGGGATTTACCATTAGGCATTTGGATTTATGTTACAATGTGTCTTAAGTCCCACCATTTCCTGTCCATACAACCATGATTAGAGGAATACAAGAAATGGTTAAAAAGATAAAGTAAAGAATTAAACTGGGTTATAAATATGAACTATAATTTTCACATTTTGATCCCAAAAGACATTGAGAAAAGCCCAATTAAATTATTATCCCTTAAATTGATCACTGTATTGGCAATACTTTTCTGCAATTATCAGCAGCATTGTCAATCATATATGTCAGAAAATGAATGCCACTGACTTATCACTGTTGATACATATTATTTTCTATTAAAGGTTCTATGTGGACCTGCAAAGGTAATAAAAATAATATCTAAGGTAATCTTATACTTAAGATAGGGTCTTAGTTGTGGCCCTGGCTATAATAAAACTCCCTATGTAGTCCAGCTTGTCTTTGAACACAGTGAGGATCATTTTTTTTTCTTAGCATCCAGAATGTTGGGATATCAGGGAAGGGTCACCATTTGTAGTAGTAAATAAATTTGAAGTAACTCTTCAAAATAATAAACTCTTCAAATAGTGCTATGAATTGTGTAAAATAATGCTGTTCCTTGAATTTCATTTATCAAGGAAAGTTATTTCCATTCCAAATAATTAACAACAAAATTATAAACTATATTTATAGTAGATACCAAAGTGTAGATATGAATGGCAACCTGTGAGTAACCTCTTCAACATTTTTGGAAGTCTGAGAAGAAACATTAATCCTACTTTACGTGTTTAACAGGATTCAACACTGACTCCACTTTATCCCAGTATTCTCCTTCTTAGAATTACTGCTCCCTTAGTCCATTCATAATTCTTTGTAACTTTTGTTTCAATGTAGTGGATCATAGGTGTTCAGAATTTGTTTCTTCTAAATTTTCCAATTTCGTATCATCAAATGTGTCATAGATGTCTTCCCTGGATCAAAGTTGTGGTACATGTCTTAGGAATGTATTCCACATGAGCTCTGAGACAGTCCTCCCATTGCCTGGTTATATGGATCTGTGGCATAGTAGGTGGCACCCTCATCATAGACATCTTCCCTGGATCAAAGCTGTGGTACATGCCTTAGGAATGTATTCCACATGAGCTCTGAGACAGTCCACCCATTGCCTGGTTATATGGATCTGTGGTATAGTAGGTGGTACCCTCATCATAGACGTCTTCCCTGGATCAAAGCTGTGGTACATGCCTTAGGAATGTATTCCACATGAGCTCTGAGACAGTCCACCCATTGCCTGGTTATATGGATCTGTGGTATAGTAGGTGGCACCCTCATCAATGGAGCCTGTTGAGGCTGTCCCCTTTATACTTTCTTCTATGGTGCAGATTCTCCTCCCCTAGAAAACCATTCTCATTGTATCTCATGTAATAGCCCATGGTCACTGGCACTGCTGCACTTATCTTCATCCTACAATGTTTCTATCTTTTCTTTGATGATTTTAGTGTTTGGAGTGAGACAACTACTACTGAAGGTTTCTACTTAGTCTTTTTGCATTTTTTGATGCTTGTTTTATTGTTAGATACAAATATAATAAGTGAAAAGCTTTTCAAATATTTTTGTATTTATTAAATATAATTAAACATCTCCAAATATTCTGTCAGCTTTAAATCTATGAACCTCTAGTTATTAAAGATATTCTGGTGATAATACCACATTAAGATCCCATTGGATTAATTCTATTTTATTTTTCTTTTTTATGTAGCATAAAATATATTGAGAAAAAAGTTCTCAAAACAGAGCACAATCTAAATCCCCAAAGCATTTGTACTTTCAGTGTTAACTCTACAAATATTTAAGAAAGAAAATGGTGGGTGGCAAAAGATCAGCAGTTAAGGGAAGTGACTACTCTTACAGAGAACCATGCTTGAGTACTCTAGTCCTAAATACCAGCTCACAACTCTCTGTATCTCCAGTTCTAGATGTTCCAACGCCATCTTCTTACACTTTAGGATCCCATGATTTTCTTCTTCTGGCTACCCTAACAGATCACTGTAAACTTGGTGACATAGAATAGTACAAATCTATGGTTTTGGAGACCAGAAATACTAAAGCAGTGTCTCTGAGCTGCAGGCATACTGTTGCCCAGAATGGCTTCTTTATTTTTTCCCAACAAGTATTCTATCCACATGGCTTCTTTAGTCACATGGCTACTTGTTTTGGTTGATGAAGGACATCTTCCTCCAACTTCAAATTCAATAGCTTGCCATATTTGAATGAGTTCTCTTCAATACAAATAC
>NW_022196891.1:36833111-36833871 GCF_008632895.1 Mastomys coucha | reverse complement strand
GTTGTGAAACTACAGCTTACTACCTGGTGTAACTGACCTCTAACCTCGGCATCTCTGGTGAGTGTTGTAAAACTACCATACAGAGCATATTTTTTTTAAATAAAGTTTTTGGAAGCTGAAGACTTGTTGTGTGTTTGCAATCACACATCATGATGACATTTTGATTTCAATTTATATAGTTAAGAAGTGTATTTGTTAGGTATATATTTGTTGCATGTTTCAATTTTTAAGACATTCTAATTTTAATTAATATTGTTAGAAAGTGGTTATATATATGTATATATAAAATACATATATGTCACAGAACACATACACAAACACACATATGTATTACAAGTTTACAACCAGTTTTACATATTTGAATTGAATCCACTAAACCTTTGAATTTTGGCAAAGTGATATAATAAATTGTTAATTAAATTTCTTTGATTTTTTTCTCTTCTTTCTTTCTCCTCCTCCTCAATCTTCCTCCACTTCTGCTACCTCTTCCTTCTCCCCTTCCTCCTTGTCTTACTCCTCCTCCTTCTTCTCTTTCTCCTCCTTCTTCTTTTCTTCTTCTTCAAGACAGCCTTTCATAATGTATACATGGATGCCCTGAACCTGATGTGTAGTCCATAGCCCATAGAGTAGTCTACGTGAAGTTGCCACATGAGTTTTGAGGTTACCTGCCTGTGGCACTCTATTTATACTATATTTAATTTTTAATATTACCTAACATCTCCAATATTTTCTCCACTCTTTAACATTGTCTACCTTACAC
>NW_022196891.1:36830883-36832154 GCF_008632895.1 Mastomys coucha | reverse complement strand
AAAAGTTACTCTAATAGATTTCCATGAAAAGTGCTGTCTTGAAAATTGCTGTCAATAATCAAAAGTTGTGTTATTTTGCAGATTATTCAATGAAAATATTAGCACACAACCCTGTGTCTATTTTTATTTTCACAAGTGCTAGGGATTGTTACTGACTGTTATTTATCTCAAGAGTCTAATTTGCCATCAGGTTCAGTATAATTAATAATATACTTTTAATTTCTTCCAAAAATGAAAATTTGAAATGACAGATATGTGATCAAGAGGGCAGTCAGGCCGCAACAACTTTTGTTTGGTTGCTGATTTTGACTGACTGACCTAATGGGAACAAAACACTGTCATTGTAGAAATATGACCTGCTTAGTAGATTTCCTTTCATAGTAAACACTATACAATTGCTCTCTTGCATTTAGAAATTTCCTGCACACCACCGCAAATTGAAAATGGAGATGGTGTATATGTGAAACCAGTTTACAAGGAGAATGAAAGATACCAATACAAGTGTAAACAAGGTTATGTTTACAAAGAAAGAGGGGATGCAGTCTGCACACGTTCTGGATGGAGCCCTCAGCCTTCCTGTGAAGGTGACAATATTCTTATCTTCTATGTCTTTTATTATTTAAGTAGAACAGTGAAGGGAAAGGAAAGATGTCATCACAAATCCATGTTTAGCTGATTGCATTGAGTCTGACTATCTGTCTTCAAGGTATTTATAAATCCTAATCAGAGAAGCAGTGTCTTAGTAGTCTTCTGGCATTAAAGCTCTGCATAAGGTTACCTCCAGGTGTCCTCCTAAATAGATCAAATTATAACCCATAATGTAGTTATATTGTGTCAAGCCCTGTGCTTAAGAGGAGCTTTTAAAAAAACCATTCCAGCCTCAGGTGAACCCAGTGTTCCATGGAAGCATTAGGATTCAATAGATTAGTCATGCCACGCCAAATAAGGTAAGGCAGAGTAGAATCTCTGCTTTGGATTGAATTCACCTGAAGCTGGAATGACTGCCACCTATTTAAAAACTCTTCCTTAGCATGTTCTCAGTTTTCAGACTGAGAAATACGTGTGGTTCCCCAAATGTGCTTCTGCACATGCTATCCAGGCTTGCATCTTTTCAACACTAGGAGAGAGAGGAGGAGTGTGAGGGGAGGGAGAGAACAGAGGGAGGGAAGAAAAGAGGCAGGAGGAAAAAAAGACTCTCCATTAAAATTTCCTTTTGAGCATTTCTCAAACACAATTACAAGTCAAATATTAAAAGTTTAGTACTGTGCTCT
>NW_022196891.1:36829204-36829653 GCF_008632895.1 Mastomys coucha | reverse complement strand
CTATTCAAACAATGACAGTAGTCATATATTATTATTATTTTAGATCGGTTTTTACTACTATACATGTATATTTTCTGTCTTCATGAGGAACCCCAACAATTGAAGTAGGGACTGCCGCTGACTCTGTTTCCTTCCTGTGGATCCTGTTCCCCCTATCTGGGCTACCTTGTCTGGCCTCAGTGAGAGAGGATGTTCCCAGTCCTGCAGTGACTTTATATGCCTGAGTGTCCTGGCACCCAGGAGGCCCTCCCCCTTTTCAGAGGAGAAGGGGTAAAAGGGGCATGGCAAGGGGCTATATGTTGAGGGACTAGGAGGAGAGAACAGGGCTCCAATCAGAATATAAATTGAATTTAAAAATGCAGATATACTGTGACACAAATTTAAGACCAGTGGAAAGATTGCTGCCACACCTTCAGGGGCTAAGTGTACACATTAGAGGTATATATATA
>NW_022196891.1:36619081-36619744 GCF_008632895.1 Mastomys coucha | reverse complement strand
TGTTTACAGTTTGATTCCAAAATCAGCACCATCAGTATCTTTGGACTATGTTTTGAAATTGTAAATTAATACGGCGGAGTACATTCTAGACATCCTAAATAGGAAACCATCTAGAAATGAGACCTTCAGTGTCCTATAATGTCTTTTCAGGCATCTGTATATGACTCTGTACTGTGCTATAGGCTCTAGATATATTTTGATACATTGCTAAATAACTACCTGTCAATTGAGATCTTGCTTATATCTCATTTTATCAAGTTTATTACAATATTAGGACATTTTATTTGATCATTCTTTCTTATGACTATGGTATTCTTAAAACAATGTTCTTTTATCCTGTAACATTGCAAATATATTTTTTCTCACAAAATATATCCAGATTATGTTTTCTTTTCCCTCCACTCATTCCAGTTCCTTCCCACCTCCTGTCTCATCGAATATATCCCCTGTCAGCACTTCAGAAGAAAGGAAACAGTTTTCTAAGGAGTAATAATAATAAAACAAAACAAACACACAGAGAGGTGACAAAACAAATAATTTTACGGAAAGCAGCAGAAGAAAGGCATAAGAAAGCAAATAGACACAAAGCCATACTTTATAAACTCAGGAATTCCATAAAAATACCAACCTGAAAACCATAATATGTAAGACAGCATTCAAAGT
>NW_022196891.1:36617398-36618116 GCF_008632895.1 Mastomys coucha | reverse complement strand
TATAGTATCAAGGCCCAAGGATAAATATCCTCCTGGTGACAGCGTACATTATGAGTGTAATAAACCTTTTGAACTCTTTGGGGAAAGAGATGTGATGTGTCAAAATGGAATTTGGACAGAACCACCAAAATGCAAAGGTAGGGTAGCATTTTCCCTAATGTTTAGTTGACAGTGTAATTTAGTTATTGTACCTTAGTAAAAATAAGCTGAAGCTATTTTAAATTTTTTAAGAAATTTATTTTATTCATTTATATCCCAAATGTTTTCCCCTCCCAGTCCCTCCTCTCAGAGCACTTTCCCCCATACCCCCTCAACTTCACCTCTGAGAGGGTGCCCCCCCATCCCTCTTCCTTGAAGCATCAATTCTATAAAGGATTTGGTATATCCTCTCTCTCTGAGGACAGAAAGGGAGTTCTCTGATAGGTATGTGCCAGCAGTCTCTAACCTGCTCCTATATGCTCTTTAGTTTTGTGGCTTAGTTTCTGCAAGCTCAGACGGTTCCAGGTTAGTTGACACTGTTGGTCCTCCTATAGGATTTACATCCCCTTCAGTTCCTTCAATCAATCCCCTAACTCTTTCAGAGGGGCCCAGACTTCTGTCCCATGCTAGGCTGCAAATATCTGCATCTGACTTAGTCAGTTCCTGGTAGAGTTTCTCAAAGGACAGCAATGCTAGGCTCCTGTATGCTAGCACAACATAGCATCAGTAATAGTGTCTG
>NW_022196891.1:36616544-36617388 GCF_008632895.1 Mastomys coucha | reverse complement strand
CTGCCCATGGGACAGATAGATCTCACATTGGGCCAGAAACTGGTGCATAATTCCTTCAGTCTTTTCTGCATTTTTGTCCCTGCATATCTTTTAGAACAATTTGGGCTCAAAAATTTGAAGGTGGGTTGTTATTGCATCCCTCTAATAGTGGTTCTATTGAACTATTAGAGGTGGTTTCCTCAGGTTCCCTCTTCCCACTGTTGAGGATTTCGCTTAAGGTCATCCATATTGAGACCTGGGAGCCTCCCCCATCCTGGATGTCTGGGACTTTAAGGAGGATCCCCTGATCCCTGTTCCTGAAAGCTTCAGATTTCCATTTATTTTCTTGCTCCTCTGCGTGTCTCTTCTGTTTCACCCCATACCTGATCTTGCCCCATCCCCTTTTCCTTTCCTCTCCCCTCTCCCACACATGAAACAGCCTTCCTCTACCTTCCATGATTATTTTTTTCACATTCTAAGTTGGATTGAAGCATCCTCACTTGGATCTTCCTTGTGGTTTAAACTTCTTAGGGTCTGTGGGGTGTGTCATGGGTATTCTGTACTTTTGGGCTAATAGACACTTATCAGTGAGTACATACCATGAATGTCCTTTTGGGTCTAGGTTACCTTAATCAAGATGATTTTTTCTAGTTTCACCAACTTGCCTGTAAAATTCATGATGTCCTAGTTTTTGTTGTTGTTTTCTTTATTTACATTTTAAATGTTGTCCCCTTTCCTGGTTTCCCTCCTTCCTGGAAACACCTTATCACATCTTCTTTCCCCCTGCTTCTGTGTGGGTATTCCTCCATCCACCCACTCCCACCTCCCCACTGTATTTGGTAACTGTATATGGGATGAATCCCCA
>NW_022196891.1:36616287-36616528 GCF_008632895.1 Mastomys coucha | reverse complement strand
GGGACAGTCTCTGAGTGGCCTTTCCTTTAGTCTCTGCTCTAATCTCCATATTTGCTCCTGTGAGTATTTTGCTCTCCTTATAAGAAGGACTGAATCAACCAGACTTTGGTCTTCCTTCTTATTGAGCTTCATGTGGTCGGTGAATTATATCCTGGTTATTTGGAGTTTTGGGTTAGTATCCACTTATTAGTGAGTACATATAGTTTATTTTCTTTTGTGATTGGGTTACCTCAATCAGGAT
>NW_022196891.1:36611546-36611724 GCF_008632895.1 Mastomys coucha | reverse complement strand
CTGAGGCATCCTCAATTGGGCCCTTTGGCTTCTTAACCTTCTTGAGTTCTGAGGATTGTATCCATACATTTTTGGCTAATATCCCTTAGTGAGTATATACCATGTGTGTCCTTTGGGTCTGAGTTACTTCATTCAGGATAATATCTTCTTTCTTTTCGAGACAGGGTTTCTCTGTGTA
>NW_022196891.1:36611366-36611536 GCF_008632895.1 Mastomys coucha | reverse complement strand
GAACTCACTCTGTAGACCAGGCTGGCTTTGAACTCAGAAATCCACCTACCTCTGCCTCTAAAGTGCTGGGATTAAAGATATGCACCACCACTGCCAGGATAATATTTTCTAGTTTCATCCATTTGAGGGCAAAACTCAGCATGTCCTCATTCTTAATAGCTGAGTAGTAT
>NW_022196891.1:36609760-36611356 GCF_008632895.1 Mastomys coucha | reverse complement strand
AAATGAACCACATTTTCTGTATCCATTCTTCTGTTTTGGGACCTTTGGGTTGTTTCCAAGTTCTGACTATCACAAGTGAGTCTGCTATGAACACAATGGAACATGTTCCCCTGTGGCATGCTGGGGCATCTTTTGGATATATATGCCCAAGTGTGGTATAGTTGGATCTTCAGGTATTTTCAAATTTCTATTTTCAAATTTCTGAGGAAACTCCAGATTGATTTCCAAAGTAGTTCTACCAGTTTGCAATCTCACAAGCAATGAGTGTTCTACTTTCTCTTGCCAACACGTGCTATCATTTGAATTTTGACCTTAGCCATTCTGATTGGTGTAAGGTGGAATTTCAGGGTCACTTTGACTGGAATTTCTCTGATGATTAAGGACTTTGAACATTACTTTCAGCGCTTCTCAGCCGCTAAAGATTCTTTTCTTGTGATTTTTTTTTTCAGTTCTGTGTCCCATTTGATTGGGTTGTTTAGTTTCATTGTGGTTAGCTTCTTGAGTTCTTTAAATATTTTGGATATTTGTCCTCTATTAAATGTGGGGTTAGTAAAGATTTTTTCCCAATCTATAGGTTGCCAATTTTTCCTGTTGATTATATCCTTTACCATATAGAATCTTTTCAGTTTCATGAGGTCCCATTTATCAATTCTTGATCGTAGAGCCTGAGCCATTGGAGTTCTGTTTAGGAAATTTTCCCCTGTCCCAATAAGTACCAAGCTCTTTTCCAGTTCCTATTCTATTTGTTTCTGTGTACCTGGTTTTATGCTTAGGTCCTTCATCCACTTGGATTTGACCTCTGTACAAGGTAGCAAATATGGATCAATTTCCATTTTTCTACATACTGACTGTCATTTAGAACAGAACCATTTATTGAAGATGCTTTCTTTTTCCAATCTATATTTTTGGAATCTTTGTCAAAGATTAAGTGTCTATAAGTGAGTGGTTTTATTTGTGGGTCTTCAATTCTCTTCCACTGATCAATGTGTCATTTTCTGTACTAATATCATGCAGTTTTTATCACTATTGCTGTGTAGTATAGCTGGAATTCTGGGATGGTGATTTCCCCCAGGAGTTATTTTATTGTTTAGAATTGTTTTCACTATTCTGTTTTGTTTTCCTTTTCCAGATGAATTTGAGAATTGCTCTTTCCATGTCTTTGAACCTTTTAGATTGCATTGAATCTATAGATTGCTTTTGGTAGAATGACCATTTTTCTGTGTTAATCATGCTGATCCATGAGTATGGAAGATCTCTCCATTTTCTGAGGCCTTCTTTCATTTCTTTCTTCAGAGACTTGAAGTTCTTGTCATACAAATATTTCACTTGTTTGATTAGAGTTACACCAAGATAATTTATATTATCTGTGACTATTGTAAAAGGTGTTGCTTCCCTAATTTATTTCTCAGTCCATTTATCATTTGTATAAAGGGCAGCTACTTATTTCTTTGAGTTAATTTTATATCCAGCCAATTTGCTGAAGTGTTTTATCACCAGTAGAAGTTCTCTGGTAAATTTTGTTGGGTTGCTTATATTTACTATCATATCATCTGTAAATAGTGATACCCTGAGTTCTTCCTTGCCAATTTGTATCCC
>NW_022196891.1:36605457-36606390 GCF_008632895.1 Mastomys coucha | reverse complement strand
AACCTTTGTTACTGGACAAGTGGTGGAGTTCCTGTGTGCCTGGGTCCCACTGGTCACAGTTACTCCTGGTGTTGTGACAGATGTGCCTTCCTTACCTCTGATCCTAGGATGCTTGGCATGTCAGAATGCCTGGGAGTGGAGCTTCCTCTGGGTGCTGTGGGACTGGCTGCAGAATTTGTGCCCAATGTTTGCTTAGGGCACCACCTCAGACAGAGCAGAATCAACCCCTGCCACCAGGCTGGCTGAATTCCTATGTGCCTGGGTCCTGCTGGTTCCAGTTACTTGAGGTTTTGTGACAGATGTGTCCTCCTCACCTCTGATCCTAAGATCCTGAACACTTTGGTCAAACATTTTTTAAGATGAGTGGCTGACCCCATCCCTCAACTGGGAGCCATGCCTACCTACTGGTGGTCTTTTGGTTCCATCTCCTCACTGTTGGATATTTTGGCTAAGCTTATCCCCTTTAGAGCCCCAGAGCCTCTCATATCCTTGCTGTCTTGCACTTTCTAGTGATTCCCCAGTTCCCCAACCAACACTGATGCATATTTTCTACTCATTCTCCTGGCCTTCTAGGATTCTATCCTGTCTCTCCTCCTTTCCCCCATATCTCATACTGCCCTTCTTCTTTTGCCCTCTCCCAATCATGTCACTCCCTCCCTCTGCCTCCTACGATTATTTTTACCACTATTCTTAAATGCTACGTTTCACATGAAACACAAACCTAATTTTATGAGTATAAAGATTATCTAATATATACCCCTAATTTAACAGTTAAATTTCTCCTACTCTTAATTTCTATTTTTACTTATGTAGTGAATTCTGGTAGTTATTCTCTAAGAAGAATTCTTTGCTGGAGATAAAGCCCTTTTATCTTATTTTGTTGGATAATGTCTTCATTAATGTCTTTATTCAAAAGGCTAGTACCACAGGATA
>NW_022196891.1:36603679-36605229 GCF_008632895.1 Mastomys coucha | reverse complement strand
CCTAGGGTCTGCATGGTGGTAGATAAGAGTCACTTTCTTTGGAATCTTGGTCCAGTTTGGTTCCGACTTTCTACTGATTTTTTTTTCCAAGATGTTTTTTTTAAGCAGTTTTAGTAGATGTATTTCTGAGAGCTTCATGGGACTTGTGCTATTTGTGTTTACTCAGTTCTTGAATATGAACATTCATGAATTATGGGCAATTGTTTTCATTTTCCTTAACACCAATACATTAATTTTGTTCGAATCTTGAATGTTTCATTTTTAACCTTAAAAATGTTTGAGTTTAGTCCAGTTTCATGATGTTCCTCTTCAGATCTTACTGCAGAGAACCAGTTCTTTTGATTTCAGACTTTTCCTGCATCCTCACAAGGGCACTCAGTAGTCTGAAGGAAAAACATATAGCACAATATGATGAAGTTAGATGAGTCCTGAGTTTCTTTGCTAGGATTTTCAATGTCTCATGTCTTCATGTAATCTTTACTAAAAATACTATGTCCAAGCATTTCAGATATAGTTAGCAAAAGTATAACATATAGATGTCTATGCTTATTTTGACCCATTCAGAAACCCTGAAATCCTTATTGACCTTCTGTAGCATTATAAGCTTTAAAGTCTTATTTACAAATGTATTTCTCCAAAAATGATAAAGAGTGGGAATACTATATAAGGTCATATAGTATCAAGTTTCTTAACAACATTGCTTGTCTTCACTGGCATCTGTGTATTCAGAAGCTGTTAGGATATTCCTTGTACTTGAAGGCTTCAGAGCAGACATGTTTGCTACAGTTATGCAAGTGCTTTAGGTGAAAAGGAAGGAAGAACTTGTAATTCCCAGTTTATATGATTAAACTTCCTTCAAGTAATCATTTATTTAACCAGAAATCAATTAAAGTCTTGTTTAATACTATATTCTTTCTGGTTCTGCTTGAGCCTGTTTGACTTGTTTCTCAAACATTCAAATGTTGTCTCCTTAGACTCAACAGGGAAATGTGGGCCTCCTCCACCTATTGACAACGGAGACATCACCTCCTTGCCATTACCAGTATATGCACCATTATCATCAGTTGAATATCAGTGCCAGAACTATTATCTACTTAAAGGAGAAAAGACAATAATATGTAAAGATGGAAAGTGGTCTGAACCACCAACCTGTTTACGTAAGTACCTTATTCTCATAGATTATAGGAGATTCTGTTTTATAATATGGATATTTTCTGTTAATAATAGAACATTTACAAAATACAAATAATGTTTTGCTTGTGCTTCAGTGTCAAACATTAGCATGTGATAAAAACATTATTAGATTCTTTTCGTAAAAACCACCTGCCAAATAAAATTGTGCATGTTATTCTTTATAATTAAGTTTTTACTAACATGTATTAATGTTCACAAAAATGGACACCAGCATGATATTCTATACCTAATGTCTTAGTCAGTGTCCTATTGCTGTGAAAGGATACTATGACCATGGTGACTCTTAGAAAAGAAAGCATTTGTTGGGAATAGCTTATAATTACAGAAATTTAGCCTGCTATCATCATGTTTGGGAA
>NW_022196891.1:36602421-36603418 GCF_008632895.1 Mastomys coucha | reverse complement strand
ACATTCCCTGCCCTTAGATAAGGCAACTAACTTCTATTAATCACTGTCATGTATTCTAGAGATAGTTTAGTCTATCTTTTAATTCTGTGAGAAAGAACACAAAGTAGTTGTCTTCCTGGGTTTGGTTTATTTCAATTACTGTCCTCCAATGCCTTTTTCTAACTACAATAATAAAATATATCTTTAATGTCTGAACAAAATTACACTTTTAAGTTGTTGTCTTTATAGATTCACCAATTGATGTTAGTTCAGAAAGTTTTTTCATCTTATCTACGGTCATGTAGCAGTTTGCAATAAACATAGATATGCAGTTTGAGGAGGTTCATTTTATTTCCTTTGAGTATATACCAAGAGAAGCATATAGCAACAATATATGCAAAATCTAGTTTTAGATTTTTAAGAAATCTCAGTTGTCATCTATAGTAACTTTACTTAGTCATATTCTCATCAACAGATTATGAGTTTTTCACCACACATTCACAAGAGATTGCAATGTTGAGGGCTCCTTTCTCTAATGCTCTTCTAACTGAATGACAAAGTATCTTATTATGGCTTTGGCAAAAAGTGACAGCCAAAGATAGTAAGTTTTTTTTTCCCTACTCAGGTTTGTGTTTATATTTTTGGAAAAGTATCTATTCATTTATACAATTTGGTTGGCTTAGTTTTCTTTTAAAATACATTTTACAACAGCCTAATGACAGTTCATTTGAAAGTTATCAGCAAACTGAAATCCTGATCAAATGTTTAAATATAATGTAAGACAGAGTTCAAAGCCTTTTCAAAAAAGATACAGTCGATTTAAGGGAAGTGATGTTATAACTTCTAACCAGGACCAAATCAATCAAATCAAATCAAGTCAAACCAAACCAAAACAGTGAATTTTCCCTTTTTTTTATGTTTTCATGGCATAAGACACCTCATAAGAGATATGTAAATACTTAGAAGCAAACAATAGACAACCATTTACTTCATTTCAACTGGCTGGCTATTTCTTAGT
>NW_022196891.1:36601541-36602281 GCF_008632895.1 Mastomys coucha | reverse complement strand
TGTGTTTCGTTGTACTTTCAGTGGTTTGTTCTTACATCATTATCTTTGATCAACTTTCAGTTGACTTTGCCCAGAATGACAGACAGTATCAAATTTTAATCATCTCCATATGGATATCAATTATCCTTATATTATCTACTGAATATGATATCAGTTCTCTAACATAAGTTTTTGGAAAGTCTATCAAGAACAATTAATTGCAGATACATAGATTAATTTTCAAATCACTTTTCTCATTAGTTGGCATGTTCACAGTGGTCTGGTTTCTGTAGTGCTCCTTGTGTATGTTGAAATCAGGTATTATGAGGTCTCCAGATTTTCCTTTCTGCTCTAATTCCAGTTGTCTGCTCATTCTACTATACTTCCATACAAATTTTAGGTTTTTACACATATAAGTATGAGAAATATTATTGGTATTTCAGTGTAGGTTCATATAGTTTGCTAGTTACCATAGGAGATATGGACATTTCAATATTAATATTAATTCTTACAACTTATTAATATACAAAATTTCTCCATTTTTGTCTTTTCTGATTCTTTTACCAGTTAATATTATGATTGAAGTTCTCATTTATGTTGTTAAATTCATAGCTAAATTAATCTTTGAAGTTACTGATAATGACATTACATTTATTGTTAATTTTCAGAAAAAATGGAATTGGTCTATAGACAGGGGTGATCTCTGTAGGTTTAAGTATTACTTAATGAATTTTGGTAATTTTTCTTTCAGATGCATGTGT
>NW_022196891.1:36600269-36601524 GCF_008632895.1 Mastomys coucha | reverse complement strand
ACCAGAAGACATTATGGAAAGACACAATATAATTCTCAAATGGAGAGCAACTGAAAAAATTTATTCTCACTCAGGGGAGGATATTGAATTTGATTGTAAGCCTAGATATAGAAGAGCAAGAAAATCAGCGCCATTTCGAACAAAGTGCATTAATGGTCACATTGATTATCCCACTTGTGTATAAAATCACAATACATTTATTACTTGATTTTATTGGTTATAAATATACATGCACATGACTAATATAGTTTCAATTTACATTTGAAGTATCATTTACCTCATGTTTTCTCATAAATATAAACTTTTTTGTTATGTGGTGATTAATTTGTAACTTTAAAGACTATTTTCAAAGTGCAAAAGCAATACATTCAAAACTTCTAATCCAAAATATGATATGTCCAAGGATAAACTATTTCAAGCAAGAAAATAGGTGTAAGTTCTTCAATACCCGTTTCTATTCAGAACTTTCTCAGATTTTCCTGGATACCTTGTGATGTAAGGTTTTGATTTACAGTGAAGAAAAGACATATTGACTCATTTTTCAAATTAATATTATTTCCCAAACATGTAACAACCAAACTATCATGTATCACTATTGCATATAATTAATTACATATAATATTTTCAAATAAATAAAAATCTAAGAAACTTCTTGCATATGAACTTCTAACATTTGGTATATTGAAATAATAAAAGTTTCAAGCAATTATACAAAGGAATAAAGGTTTTATTGGTGTATGACTCTATCACTATAATAATATTGACATTAAAAATTATAAATATTTCATATCACTTATAAACAGGCAATGAACATTGTCTTAGGCAGAATTTTATTGCTGTAAGGAGATGTATTAGCCAAGGCAACTCTTTTTTTCCCTAGGCAACTCTTAAGGAATAACATTTAAATCAGTTTGACTTACAAGTTAATATATTTAGTCCATTATCATCATGGTGGAAAGTATGGCAGTATCCAGGCAGCAGAAGACAATGTATTACACTGAGCATAGTGTGAGCATAGAAAAGCTCAAAACCTGTCTCAACAATGAAACAGTTCATCCAACAAGTCCATACTTACTTTAACAAAGCTATTCCTCCTAATAGTGTCACTTCTTATGGACAAGCATTCAAGCACAGGAGTCTTTGGGTGCCATAGCTATTGAAACTACCATATACACTTACATATTCTGTAACAAAATTAATAAAGAAAGTAAAATAACAATAAATATAAATTAATTTATAAAACTATAGTTATTGC
>NW_022196891.1:36599706-36600179 GCF_008632895.1 Mastomys coucha | reverse complement strand
CCTGGTCTACAGAGTGAGTTCCAGGACAGCCAGGGCTATACAGAGAAACCCTGTCTTGGAAAACAAAACAAAACAAAACAAAACTATAGTTATCATTAGAATTAGTATTGTAAAGGTTTGCTATTCATTATCTTCAAAGAGTTTGTGATTTATAGAGCATAGACTTATACAATTTTTGATATTGAAAATTTGACATTTATTCAGCAAATACTAATAAGTTTTTAATTTTTCCTATTATATATATAAATAAACATTTGTTCATATACATATATATATACACACATATGTATAATATATACACAATATATACACATGTATACACATTATATAAACACATATATATTATATACATATATACATTATATAATATAGGTATTCTCTGCATGACAGACATAATCTTTCTTACATCCATTTTAGAGTTGCATAATCCAGTTTCATGTTTATTCCACCATTACTCCACAGTCTTTTTTTTT
>NW_022196891.1:36583032-36587656 GCF_008632895.1 Mastomys coucha | reverse complement strand
CAAATAGTTTTTGTTTTTATTTATTTCCTAATGTAAACATTTTCTCTCTGTTGACTATTTCATTTATATTCTTCATGTAGCAAAAATTCCATGTTCTCAGCCCCCTAAAATTGAACATGGATCTATTAAATTACCCAGATCATCAGAAGAAAGGAGAGATGCAATTGAGTCCAGCAGTCATGAACACGGAACTACATTCAGCTATGCCTGTGATGATGGCTTCAGGATATCTGAAGAGAATGGGGTAACCTGCCACATGGGAAAATGGAGCTCTCCACCTCGTTGTGTTGGTGAGAGCAATATGAAATTCAATTCTAGTTTTAGAATAACCAATAATGTCTTCTCTTTCAAACCAGGAGAAAGAATATTTTGATTGGTACATATACAAATTTATATATTTAACCATACATTTTATACCTGCATTATTCAACCTATGCTGCTTTAGTTGATTGTAATGTTTATATTGAATATGATTTTCCTCATGCATTTCTGTTTTTAAGATAATGTATAGTCTACAGACTTCATCTGCTCATGCGAGTTGTAATGTTTGATTTGCCACCAAGTATTAAAGCTCAAAGTATGTTTTTCCCCACACCCATATCACTTTATATGATATTTTCTGAGATTATTAATTCTTTGAGATTTTTTATTATTCCTTTTTGTCATTCATGAATTTTCAGATATTTGTGTTAAAATTCTTGCTTAGTTTTGAAGGTATTTAACATGTAAAACAAGAAAATGTTGTATTAGGAAGCACTGACCACGTTCTTTATGATGGGTGGCACATCTTGCTTGTTACCATCTCCTTCTAGTACGACTATATAGAGAATTGATACATATAAATGAATTTCTGTATTAGTACAATGCAGAATGGTTTAACTATGTTACTTTCATTTGTGTCTTTTTTCAGGAATTCCTTGTGGACCTCCACCTTCAATTCCTCTTGGCATTGTTTCTCATGAACTAGAGAGTTACCGATATGGAGAAGAGGTTACATACAATTGTTCAGAAGGCTTTGGAATTGATGGGCCAGCATTTGTTAAATGTGTAGGAGGAAAGTGGTCTGAACCACCAAAATGCATAAGTATAGTTTTATTTTCATTCTTTGTATAATATATAATGTAATTCAATCTATATGTGTCACAAATAAGAAGATTGCCATAATTCTAGTATATAAGAAGGTTTTTCTACATAGTACTGGATCCTGGAAGGCAAATATAGTACTAGTAAAAATATAATATTACCTTTTCAACACAACTAAATTGTTTTGTTTCATATAGGATGAGCTATATCCTCAGACTTCAAGCTCCTCTCAAGCAGCTCATTAGTACAGTTTTAGCAGCAATGCCACAATTATATATCTCTAAAATTTTGAAATAATTATGGATAATTCACATTTGATAAAACAAAAGTAGAAATAGTATGGAAAGTATAAGAAAAAGGTAAATGCAAAATGTAAAATCTCAAGAATTATGATCACCAGAGTTCTATGTCTACCTTATTTATTTTCATAATTATAGAAGAGCTCAACAAAACTAAGTCAAAATGGGAAAACTACTCTATTTGTTGTTCTCTATGAAACTAACTATTGTTTTGTATATTTCATATTCTACAACTTTCTGAAAACATATACTTACATACTTTTTTTTTTCTTTTCAGAAACCGATTGTGACTTTTTACCCACATTTGAAACTGCCATACCGACAGAAAAGAAAAAAATCATATAGGTCAGGAGAACAAGTGATATTCAAATGTCCACCTCCTTATCAAATTGATGGCTCTGACTTTGTGACATGTGTTAATAGCAAGTGGATTGGACAGCCGGTATGCAAAGGTATTAGAATGGGCTTTGAACATGGATTTATTTTAGGGTCAGAAAATATTAATGTTTAAAGAAAGATGAAGCTTGTCCATATTAAAAATTAAAGCACTAAATTGAAAACTCTATGCTTAAGATGATAGAGTTATGGTGTTCAGAGTTTGAGTCTATGGCTAGCATCATGTTGGATCATGTTTTCTATATAAATTAATAATAAGGAGCTCATGGTAGAGATCCAAAATACAATAAAAACTAGAGGTGAGACCTTCAGTCTTCTATAAAGTCCCCTCAGGAAATTTTGTATGACTCATTTTGGAACGTTCTGTAGGCTATAAATATTTGTTATTACATTCTTAAATACTTATCCATCAATTCTGGCCTTGCTTATATTTCATTTTCTCTAATTGGTTGGGATTTCGTTAGGATATTTTATTTGATCCTCATTTTCTTATAACTATAGTATTCTTAAACCCATGTCCTTTTTTCCCCTAACATTGCAAATAAAGTTTTTCTCACATAATATATCCTGATTATGTTGTCAGTTCCCTCCATTCCTTCCAATTCCTTCCCACCTCCTGTCTCATCTGATCTAGCCTCATTTTGTAGTTCATGAGAAAGGAAATAGCTCTAATCATTCTGGCTCATTCTGTGTGAGTTCATGTGTGCCTCGGGCTTGTTGATTGAGAGGGGCCTTGTTCTCGTTCACCTCAATTCTTTCTCTTCTTGCACCCTTTACGTTGCCTCTAATAGGTGGCCTTCCTGAGCCTTGTTTTGAGGTATTTTATGGAAACATTTCATTTAGGGCTGAGTGTTTAAGATCTCTACATAATGTTTGGCTTTGCATGTTTGTACTTGTACCCAACTTCTAAAGGACAAAGCCTCTCTGATAATAATGGTGGAACAAGGCACTGAACTTAGGATCATCAGGAGTCCTCTGATTTCTATGGATTTTGTTTTGTTTTTATAAGAGTAATACTTGGTATCACATAGTTTTTGGTTCACTGACTTAGTTGTCTCAGTTTCATAGCCCCAGGCAGTGTCAGATACTCATGGAAGCAGGCCTTAATTCAAATCAGATATTTCTTGTTCACTCTAGCAAGCTTCGTGCCACCATTTAACTAGCATAACTTTCAGGCAGAATACATTTGTAGGTCAAGTTTTGGTGGCTGGGTTGGTGTTTATGTTTCTACTTTGACAACATGAGAAGTACCTTCCTGTACCAAAGATGATTGTCTGTATGGATGAAGATCCTATGTATGCACCAATTCAACTTTGCTGTGCTCAGTGAATTGCATTGGTGTTGTCTTTCATAGTGTGGCCTTGCCTTCAGTTTGTTGGGTACACTCCATAGTCAAAGCCTGTGTTATTTGGAAGGGACCCCTTTAACACCCATTTTATTAGATGTAACCTAATTCCAGTACTAACACCTTCATTGATAACAAGATATGTCCACTGGGGCTCTGTCTCCTCACATTTTTTGGTGACTCTATTTAGATTCCTTTTATGTATTTGTATATATTTCTTTTTTATAGGTATTTTCTTTACTTACATTTCAAATGTTATCCCCTTTCCTGGTATTCCCTCAAGGAACAAAACCCTATTCTCTCCCCATTCCTCCTGCTCACCAACCCACCCTCTCCCACTTCTGACCCTGGCATTCCCCTACACTGGGGCACAGACCCTTCACAGGACCAAGGGCCTCTCCTCACATTTTTGACTGACAAGGGCATCCTCTGCTATATATGCAGCTACAGCCATGAGTCCCACCATGTGTACTCTTTAGTTGGTAGTTTAGTTCCTGGGAGCTCTGTGGGTGCTTATTCATATTGTTGTTCTTCTTATGGGGCTGCAAATGCCTCAAATGACATTTAACTTTTGTTGTCCCTCCATATATTCTGTTTTTTTTGTCTCCCCTTCTCCATCCATATCTATTTTGTTTCCCCATCCTAAGGAGACAATCCCTCACCCCAATCCCTTACGATATACCTAACCTCTGTTGTAAACACTATACCTTGGCTTTCATTGGCTTAACAGCTAATATCCACATATAAACAAATACATACATGTATTTCTTTCTGTGTCTGGGTTACCACACTTAGGATGATTTTTCTATCTATTTCTCACCATTTATCTGTGACTTTCACAATTTCATATATATATATACACACACACGTTATCCATTCACAAGGTCAGATATGTAGTTGGAACATCATGTGTTAATTGTATACTCAAGATGGACAAATGGGTAATGATACTTCATTTTGCTCCTAAGATAATTCCTGTGTAAATCCTCCATATGTGGCAAATGTTATTAGAGTAACAAGGCCCATAGCTAAATATCCATCTGGTGACAGACTACTTTATGAGTGTAATAAACTTTTTGATCTATTTGGGGAAGTTGAAGTGATGGGCAAAATGGGATTTAGACAGAACAACTGAAATGCAAAATGAGAACATATTCTTTTAATGTTTACATAACAATGTAGTGACTGTACATTAGTGAAAATAAACTGAAATAATTGTTTTTAAATTTATTTATTTATTTACATCTGATATGTTGCCTCCATCCCAGTCCCCTATCCCAGAATTCTTGAGCCCATCCCTCCTCCACTATGCCTCTGAAGAGGGTGTCCCTTATTCTCCTTACAAGGAGCATCAAGATTATTAAGGATTAGGTGCCTCCTTTCAAATCGGAAGCTAGACAATGCAGTCTTCTATGTGCACTTTGCTTGGTGGCTTAGTCTCTGCATCTCCCAAGTATCCAGGCTAGTTGATACTTTTGAACTTCTTTTTTTTTTTTTTTTA
>NW_022196891.1:36578506-36582229 GCF_008632895.1 Mastomys coucha | reverse complement strand
TCTTTTGTGATTAGGTTACCTCACTCAGGATGATATTCTCCAGATCCATCCATTTCCCTATAAATTTCTTATGTGATTGCCATACTCCTCAGCTCCTTCAATCATTCTTGTAACTAATCCATCGTGGTCTCAGACATCTGTCTAATGCTTGGCTGTATGCTTCTGCTTCTGTTTCAATCAGTGGCTAGTAGAACCACTCAGAGGACAGCCATGCTAGGTTCCTGTCTGCAAGTCCAACATAGCATTATCTGTATAGTGTCAGGGTTTGGATGCCTGCCCATGGGATGGATCCAAAGTTGGGCCAGTCATTGGTGTGCCATTCCTTCAGTCTCTACTCCATTTTATTCTCTGCATTTACTTTAAACAGGAACAATTTGGGGTCAAAAATTTTGGAGATGTGTTGGTGTCCCCTCCTTTACACTGGAGGTGGTTTTTTGAGGTTTCATTTCCCCACTGTTGAGCATTTCAGTTAAGACCACCCACATTGAATCTTGGGAGCCTCCACCATTCTCCATCTCTGGTAATTGTTAGAGGTTCCCCTTACCCTATCCCCTACAGCTGCATACTTCCATTTATTCTCCTGGCCTTCTAAGCTTCAATCCTGTTTTAGTACATTAATGATATTGTCCCCTTTTCTCTTCCCTCTTCCTTCTCCCTCTACCTCTCCATGACTATTTTGCTTCCCCTTCTAAGTAAGATTGAAGAATTCTCACTTGGGCATTCCTTCTTGATTAATTTTTTATGGTCCATGGAATGTATCCTGAATATTCTGTACTTTTTTGCCTAATACCAAATTATCAGTGAGTACATACCATGTATGTCCTTTTGAGTATAGATTACCTCACTCAGGTTATTTTCAAGTTCTTTTGCCAGCAAAATTTTTTATGTCCTTCTTTTTAAATAAGTGAATAGTTTTAGAATATATAAACCACATGTTTCTGTACCCATTCTTTGGTTGAGGGACATCTGAGTTGTTTCCAGTTTTCTGGCTATTATGAATAAGACTGCTTTGAACCGAGTGGAGCAGGTATCTTTGTGATATGGTACAACATCCTTTGGGTATATGCCCAAGCATGATAGAGCCTGGTCTTATGGTAGAACTATTTCCAATTTTATGAGGAAGCACCAGATTGAGTTCTAGAATGGTTGTATCAGTGTGCAGTCCTACCAGTTATGCTAGGGTCTTCTCCTCTCTCCATATCCTCAATGTGTGGAGAATGTGCTGTTGCTTGACTTTTTTGATCTTAGCCATTCTGTTTAGTATAAGTTGGAATTTCAGGTTTGTTTTGATTTGCATTTCCTTGATGACTAAGAATGTTGATTTTTTTTCAAATTTTTAATTGACCACAGTTTCTCCTCCCTCCCTTCCTCTCAACTCTCATACCTTCCCTCTCCCTGGTCCTCCAGATCTTTTATCTTCTATTTCCCTTCAGAAAGGAATAAGCCTCACCTCCAGGAGACAGCAGCCAAAAAATGACAAAGCAGGATACATTAAGACAAGTCAAAAGCCCTTATTGAGGCTGGACAAGGCAATCTAATGTAAGGAGAAAGATCCCAAGAGTAGGCAAAAATGTACGATGTACAATTGCTCCCACTGTTAGGAATTTTACAAAAGCACTAAGATAACAAATATAACATAGATTCAAAGGACCTTGTGCCCCTTGTTGACCACTTTGGTCTCTGTGAACCCATAGTTGACTTAGTGGGGCAGGTTCCACGGGTGTCCTCCATCCCCTCTGACTTCTATAATCTCCCATCCCATCTCTGTCTTTTGTGGGATTCCCTGATCTCCAAGGGTAGGTACTCAATGAAGACCTCTAATTTAGGCTTTGTCCTCATAATGTTTGGCTATGGGTCTCTAATCCTGCTCCCATCTGCTGCCAAAGAAATTCTGTCTGATGAAACTGGATAAAGCACCTATCCTAGTTGTCTAGACTATCCAGTCTTTGTTTCCTGACCATCCAGTCAGTGTACAGTATGGGCTTTCAAGAGATGATTCCACTGTTAAAGGATAGGCTCACTGACAAAGTGATAAGAGAAGAATTTTTTCAAATGATATAGATAATGTTTTCATTGTTTTTTGAATTTAATGAAGGAATATGGTGGGAATTTTCAATGAAAATTATATCTGATTAGAAGAATAATTTCCCTAAGGAAAAATTAATCACTTTACAATTTAAGGGACTCATTCATTTACTAAATATTTAATGTATAACTTATAATATTTACATAAGACTTGAGAAAAGATTTTCAAAATTTTTCATTTGGAAGGTAAATACATGGTAAAATAGAATATCTCCATATAAAAATATATTTTACTTATTTTCTTTATTTCTTACATGTTGAAGGCAACATGTATGAATTTTCAAAGATTACATATTGAAACTTAGATTTGTAAGCATAAAAAATTCCAATTTACCTCAATTAGTCATTTACTATTGAAAATGAAATATATATTTATGATGGACAAATTTGCATCATATCTGTATAGAAACTTCAATTGCCCAGTCTATTCGCTCTAATCTGATCAAATCTCTATATTCAAATCATTTGCATGTGAAACAATTTTTATCATGTTTGGTATATCTGTGTAATTGCTACTTTGTGCTTGGCTTCTCTGTATATGGGTCTCATTTCTCTCTTTTTACCTTGCTTTGGAGGAGAATTAAATTCTCAAGAATTTAATTTTGGCATACATTTTTTTTATTGGTTTTGAATATGCAATCTGAGTATGTTGTCTCTAATAGTTTCCTAACCACCTTTTACTGAAGTCAGCCTAGTTGTTTGTATATGTGGCATCATTTATTAATGCTAACATATTATATTCCAATTAAAAAGTAGAAATTGAACTTATCTTTAAAATCCAATTATGATTCCTATTTCCTTTGTTTTTCCTTCAAGATTGCTTAAGAATTCTCTGCTGTGTATATTGAACACCATTTTTAAATGCTGGGTTTCACCTGAAACACAAACATAATTTTAGGAGCACAAAGATCATCTTTATACCCCAAATTTAACAGTTAAATTTCTCCTAAAACCTTCATTTCTATTTTTACTTCTGTAATGAACTCTGTTAGTTATTCTTTAGGAGAAAAATCTCTGCTGGAGATAAATCTCCTTTATCTGCTTTTGTTGGATAATGTCTTCATTAATGTCTTTATTCGAAAGGCTAGCACCACAGGATTTAGAACTCAAGGCTGACACTCATTTTTTTTCTACTTCCTATGATCTCTATGGTATAGAAGATAGGAGTCACTTTCTTTTGGGTCTTAGTCTTCTGGGGTTGATGATGATTTCTTCCTGTTTTTCCCCATAATGTTTTCTTTAAGCAGTTTCAGTACATAGATCTCCATGAGCTTCATGGGAATTGTCCTATTTGAATTTACTCAGCACTTTTCTATCACTTTCATGCCTTATAACCAATTGTTTTCATTTTCCTTCACACTGAACCATTTGGTTTGGATATCAAATATTTTGTTTCTTTCCTAAAAAAATGTTGGAGTTGGACTGGTGAGATGACTCAGAGAGTAAGAGCACCGACTGCCCTTCCAAAGTTCCTGAGTTCAAATCCCAGCAACCACCTGGTGGCACTTTTGGTGTGTCTGTGAAGGAAACCGGCCCGCAGTTTCACTTCTTAAAGTGGGTGATTCACGATTGGGGGAAGTCGAGATTCTGTGAAAATAAGCGGGTTAGGAGAGACAAGGAAGACGCCAAGTAGATGCT
>NW_022196891.1:36576448-36578186 GCF_008632895.1 Mastomys coucha | reverse complement strand
AGAATGCCAAGGCTCGTCCGCAAAACCCAAGGTCCAAGGACCGATCATAATCTCCGAAGATGGCTGACATAATTCTTTCAGTCAGGTGCTGAATTCAGTAGGGCGGGGTGTGGTGCAGCTGGAAGCCAGAGCTCAGTCCCAGGAGCTGATCTCAGGATGATGCAAATCAGTTCCTTGATGCCTCTGAAGAACTGAATTAACCTTTGAATGCCTGGAGGCTGAGCACGGACCAAGCATTCTCGGGAGATGCCTGATCTAGCGAACATTAAACCGGTCACGAAAGCTTTGCTCCATGGGAACTTTTACTGCTTGAATCAGATAAGCAGGTTTTTCTTGAGAAGCTGGTCAATTAGCAGGATCCAGGCAATTCTCGGGATTTGCCTGTCCCCCCTCCTGCTTTGATCGGGAAAAGCAGATATTAGCAACTGGCATTTCTCGGAAACAGGCATTTCTCGGGATTTGCCTGTCCCTCCTCCTGCTTTGATTGGGAAAAGCAGACATTAGCAGTTTTTCAAAGCAAACGAACATACACACCCACACACACGAAAACTGGCAAAGTAAACAAATCTATCAAAGGCAAAACTGGCTGGGAGGAGCATATCTTAAGGCATCGGCTTCTCCGAATCAGTCTGTCTTACCAATCTTTCTGGTAGCCAGCGAGCCTCTTCTTCGGCTTGGGAAAACACTCAGACAGAACCTCTGCCCCAAATCAGGACCGGGTCCGGACCAAACCACGTATTGGTGAGCGGATCCCTCCACCGCACCATAGCGTGGGAATTGGCTGATTCAGGATGCCAATGTCGGTCCGCTGCTGAACGATTATTAATATCGATCTGCAGAAAGTTCAAAATAAAAAGGACAAACGCCAGATGCGCTTTGGGAGATCTCTGAGGAAAGAGAATTCCTCCTTTGGTCTTGAAAAGCCAGTTTTTGATAGTTCGATGGGCATGTTCAACAATACCTTGGCCCATAGGATTATAAGGAATGCCGGTTTTGTGAACTATGCCAAAATTTTTGCAAAAGGAAGAAAAATTCCTCCCCAAGTAGGAAGGGCCATTGTCCGTCTTAATGGTTTTGGCACTGAAAGCTAGTATACAATGTTCGATAACATTTCTAGAGGCTTCTCCTGTTTGCAGGGAAGCAAAAATATATCCAGAGCAGATGTCAATGCATACATGTAAATATTTAAGCTTTCCAAATTCTGCATAATGTGTTATATCCATTTGCCAGATGTTATTAGGGACTAATCCTCTGGGATTAACTCCCAAGTGTGGGACTGGGGCTAAGATAACACATTTAAGACATTGTTTAACGATCTTTCTTGCTTGTTCTCTGGAAATTTTATGTTTGAGTCTCAGAGTCTGGCTGGATAAGTGAAACTTCTCATGATCCTGTTTAGCTAAGGTTACGGGACCTGAGGCTAAGATCTCTCCTATGAGAGCTCTGTCAATGATGTCATTGCCTCTGACCAGAGGTCCTGGCAGTCCAGAATGAGCTCTGATGTGGCCAATATAGAACCAATTCTTACGTGCAATAATGATATTTTGTAATTTGGCAAATAAAGCACCTGCTGGCGCCTCCAGCTTAAAATTTCCAGCTGTCTCGAGAAATGGTAAGCTGTTGAATATGTAATAGCTGTCCGTGAATAAATTAAATGCATCAGGCACAGTTTCAAAGACTTTTAAAACCTCCGTTAATTCAGCCAATTGAGCTGAGAGACCAGGGGTATTTACGACCA
>NW_022196891.1:36572689-36575469 GCF_008632895.1 Mastomys coucha | reverse complement strand
GCAATGGCAGGGAATAATCTATGTAAGTAATAAATTGATTCTCAATAGCCTGTTCTACCTGCTGTAGAACAGATATTCCTTGTTTTGTTAAAGATCTAGGAGACTTAGGATCAGAATTACCTCTCAGAATATCAAATAAAGGCTTCAAGTCTCCAGTAGTAAGTTTCAGGTAAGGACGAAGCCAATTAATATCACCCAATAATTTTTGAAAATCATTCAATTGGTCTCTACGTATAACTATCTTTTGAGGAGTAACAGCTTGATCCATAAGTGTAAAACTTAGATAATTATACGGATCCTGAGTCTGTACCTTCTCTGGGGCAATAATTAACCCTTTCTCATTAAGAGCAGCTTGTAAATCCTTAAAGCATGACATTACGTCTTGAGGAAATTTCCCAGCAATCAAGATACCATCTGTGTAGTGGGCAATGTAAATAGATGGCCATTTCTTTCTTATAGGTTCTATTACCTTAGCAACAAACTTCTGACATAGGGCGGGGCTATTTGACATTCCCTGAGGCAGTACAATCCATTCAAATCTTCTCATGGTCCCCTTGAAATTCACAGATGGAATACTGAAAGCAAATCTCTCACAATCCTCAGGGTGCAAAGGGATAGTAAAAAACAGTCTTAAGTCCAAAACTATTTTGTAAAATCCCTTAGGGATTGCCACAGGAGATGGCAATCTGGTTTGTAAGGTTCCCAGTAAAATCATACATTCGTTAACCTTCCTTAAATCTTGTAACAATCTCCATTTGCCGGACTTCTTCTTAATCACAAAAATAGGCGTGTTCCATGGAGAATTTGATTCTCTCAGATGGCCTGCTTCTAACTGTTCCTGCACCAGCATAGAAGCTGCTTGTATTTTTTCCCAAGGGAGGGACCACAGACTCACCCA
The DNA here is from genome assembly GCF_008632895.1 of Mastomys coucha. Taxonomy (NCBI): domain Eukaryota; kingdom Metazoa; phylum Chordata; class Mammalia; order Rodentia; family Muridae; genus Mastomys; species Mastomys coucha. The sequence continues at coordinate 36,574,571 of NW_022196891.1, read as the reverse complement.
CACAGGAGTATCACTAATCCACCTGATTTTATCTGCATGGGGCACAGGAAGGGCAGTGGCCGCTATTGAAAATGTGTCAGATTTCTATCATCAGAGTGAGGCTTATGGCCTCTGTATATATCAATGTCCTGTTTGGACTGTTGTTGTCTAAAATCCAATTCACTTAAGCTACATAAAACTAGCCCCATCTGTGATAACAGATCTCTCCCCCAAAGGGTGACCGGGAGATTGGGCACGACATATGGTTGAAAAAGTCCTGAGTTACCTTTCTCATCACTCCAGGTAAGCAGCTTAGAGCTTCGTTTTGGATTGCTAGCATATCCAATCCCTTGGAGGAGAGTGATAGACTCAGTCAGAGACCAGGCTGAGGGCCAGCTCTGAGCCCTAATAATGGACACATCCGCTCCAGTGTCCACCAGCCCCTTGAATAATTTTCCTTCAATACTCAATTTTAAATAGGGCCTTTTACTCGTAATAGACTGCATCCAAAATATTTCAGGAGCACCAGAGCCTCCCTTTTCTGTCTCATTAGTAAAAGCCTTAGTGGACATAGGAACCAGGATAAGCTGAGTGATTTTTTCAAAAGCGGGCACAAAGGTGATCCCGCGTGGGGAAGATTCCACAACCTTTAACTCTCTTGTATAGTTCTGATCAATAGCGCCTGGGTAAACTAGCAGACCATCTACAGCAACACTGCCTCTGCCAATAACAAATCCCCGAGTCTGTGGAGGTAATGGACCAAGAATTCCAGTGGACAATATCTTAATTCCCATGTCTGGGGTTAACACCATGTGCCCTGTGGAGTATAGCTCCACTCCTGCACGTCCTAGCCTTGTCCTGAGGAGCTCAGATAAAGGTCTTCCTGCATAGGCAGTCCCTGGGTCCCCTGAACTGCCTCCTGATATCCAGATGGGGCCTGGGGCATGCCCCCGCTCGAGCTTTTTGAGCGGAGATTGCCTTGACCACCCCTCTAAGATTTTTTCTCATCGGTCCATCATTTCTCCTTCCTGCTCTGATCACCTATTTTCTGTCTAGCACTCGCTTGAGGTTTTCCTGCAGTACCTGCTCAATCTGGATATTCGCGTTTAAAATGGTTAAAGCTGCCGCATATAAAGCACCTTCTGCGAGTATGCCTGCAGGCCAAGCCCCCGGGGGCGGGCGTCTCCTGCTCCGCAGCTGCCACGGCTGCGCTTTGATAATACTCAGGTCCCATGTTAACGCACAGGCGAATATACCCTGAGATGTCCGTTTGTCCCTTGTGAGGCAGCAAGATAGATTTACATGCCGCATTAGCGTTCTCAAAAGCCAATTGTGAAATCAGAGGCCCCTCTGTATACGAATTTCTCAGCGTTCTGCTAACTGTCTCCTGCAGCCTGGCAACGAAATTTTGAAAGGGATCCTCCGGACCCTGTCGGACACCGGTCAGACTTGCTCCCTCTCCCCCTTTAGTCGGAAGCTTGCACCAAACCCTGCGTGCCAAAGTAGCAATCTGATTTAGCACCCCTAAGGGAAAATCTATTTGCCAAGTGCATTTTTCAAACGTGCCCTCTCCGAGAAGCATATCTAGGGTCCACTCTGGATCATCTGTTTGAGCATTCTGCACGGCACTTTTCCCGCTAAGCTCACGCCATTCAGAAATCCATAACAGGTAATCACCGGGGGTAAGCACTGCCTTACATAACATTTTCCACTCCTGAGGTAGCAATCCATAGTCCATGATATTGCTAATTAGGGCCTGAGTAAAGGGGGAACTCGGGCCGTACTTTTCCACAGCTCCTTTTAATTCCTTAATGAACTTAACATCAAAGACTTGGTAATATCTGTGCATATCGTCACTCTGACTTCTGCGTTCCGCAGCCGGATGGGTTATTGAACGACAGTC
>NW_022196891.1:36564756-36571938 GCF_008632895.1 Mastomys coucha | reverse complement strand
CCACGATTTCAAATCCAAACGACTCATGCCTTTTACCCAAGGACAAAAGCCTTCCACCAGCTCTGCTACCTCTCTTAATGCGGAAATTCTAACCCTTACTCCTTTCACCTCCAGCAGCTTTCCCACGTTCCGGGAAGCTGATTTAGAAATCTGGGCACCCATGCTTATAACCTACCGTCAAAAATTTCCCCTAGGTTTCTAAGGTATCGGGCGAATACCTAAGTTTCTGCCTAGCACTCCCTGTAGTCTCACACGGAATCCCGGTCAGCGCTAACCAAATCTTACCGTGAGAACGACTACATTAATCCGGATCCGCCTTTTCTTTAATAAACCAGAGCTCTGTATCCTGCGGTAGGGTCCCTCAAATTCTCCCGTGTTCGCAGTCCACATGTGGCGCCATCTGAAGGAAACCAGCCCGCAGTTTCACTTCTTAACGTGGGTGATTCATGAACGGCGGAAGTCGAGATTCTGTGAAAATAAGCGGGTTAGGAGAGACAAGGAAGACGCCAAGTAGATGCTTTTCAAGGTGTAATCTTTACTTAGTGAATCGGGATATTTATACCTAAGGCAAAACAATCTTATGTCTTTTAGCATATAAGTGAGAACAGGGAAAAAACATATCAGTACATATCAGTCATGTAAACAAGCCCCTGCAAGCGAGGGCTCCAGGCAGGAAAGCGGATTAAAGGTTTAGTTCTTTTTGAATTCTGGGCTACGGGTTCTGACTTTAATCCCTGGAGCTGTCTCTGGTCCCAAACACCTGATGGGCTGAGCCAGGCTGCTGCCTCAGGAGTTCAATTGAGGAATCCCGATGAGCTCAGCAGGAACAGTACATGTCTGAAGACAGTGTACTTACATATAATAATAAATAAATCTTAAAAAAAGTTTGAGTTTTGTTTGGTTTCATGGTGATCCTCTTGAGATCTTACTGACCATAACATCAGCACATTTGACTTTAGACATTTCCTGTGTCCTTTCAAGGGTAATCAGCAATCCAAAAGAACAACAGATAGCACAATATTATGCAGTTAGACATGTCTTAAATTTCTTTGCTAGAATTTTCACAACTCCTCTCTTCATATACTAAAATTATATGAATGCTAAAATTACTATGTCCAAAATTTTTCAGATGTACTTACAAAAAGTGTAATATATATATATGCCTATGCTTATTTTGACACGATCAGAAATCAAGAAAACTTCAATAGCCTTCTGTAACATTATAAGCTTTAAAGCCTTCATTACAAATGTATTTCTACAAAAATGATAAAGATTGTGAAAATATAGGGTAATAAACATTCAAATATCTTAATAAAACAAACCTTGCCTGTCTACATTGGCATCTGTGTGTTCAGAATCTGTTAAGATATTTACTAGCACTTGAAGGCTCCCACGAAGATATGCTTGCTGTAGTTCAGTAAGTGCTTTAGATGAAAAGGAAGAAAGAATATTCACAGGGCCAAGGGCCTCTCCTCCCACTGATGACCAACTTGGCCATCTTCTGCTACACATACACTGCTGGAGCCATGAGTCCTACCGTGTGTACTCTTTGGTTGGTGATTTAGTCCCTGGGAGCTCTGAGGGTACTAGTTAGTTCATACTGTTGTTCATCCTAAGGGGCTGCAAAACCTTCAGCCCTCCTTTGGTCCTTTCTCTAGCTCTTTCATTAGGGACCCTGTACTCAGTCCAATGGAGGGCTATGAGCTTCTGATTCTGTATTAGTCGGGTACTGTCAGAGCCTCTCAGGAGACAGCTATCTCAGGCTCCTGTCATCCAGCACTTGTTGGCATCCACAATAGTGTCTGGATTTGATGATTGAATATGGGAAGGATTCCCAGGTGGAGAAGTCTCTGAATTGTCCTTCCGTCAGTCTCTGCTCCATAGTTAGTCTCTACAAGTCCTTCCATGGGTATTTTGTTCCCCCTTTTAAGAAGGAATGAAGTATCCACACTTTGGTCTTCCTTCTTATTGTGTTTCTTGTGGCTTGTACTTTGTGTATTCCAATCTTCTGGGTTAATATCCACTTATCAGAGAATGCATTCCAGTAAGCAGGAGGCAGTGGGGTGGTGAGCAGGAGGAGAGGGGAGGGAACAGGGGTTTGTTTTAGTTTTTGTTTTTTTAATTTAATTTAATTTTTTGTTTATTTATTTATTTATTTATTTTTGGAGCAGAACCTGGGAAAGGATATATTGTAAATAAAGAAAACACTTAATTAAAAAAAGAATTATTAATGATGGCATATTACTTTAAGATGTATGTCCTAATTAAAACAGTAAATTCTTTATTACATCTTTATTTTAATTAGATGTACAGAAAGACAGTAATTTTTACATGAAATGCTGTGTAAAATAAAATTACCTCATTTGGAAATGCTTCAAGAAGCTGGTGGTTAAACCACGCAGAGAGACTTAAAGACAAATCATTTCCAGGACTGACTTCCCAACCCTCGTTGGAAAGAGCAACATGGACAAGAATGCGTTAGACCTTTGGTTCATTTATGCTAACAAAAAATTCCAATTGTTAAAGGAGAGAGAGAAAAAAATCAAGTCTGAAAGGCTCTATTAAAGATAAAGAGGAAAGAAAAAAAAAGAAAAGGAAGAAAGAACTTGTAACTCCCAGTTTATATGATTAAATTTTCTTCAAGTAGTCATTTTGTTAGACAGAAATCACTCAAGTCTTGTTAAATACTGTACTCCTTCTGGTTCTACATGAGTCTGTATGTTGACTGGATGCTCAAGCATTTAAATGCTGTCTCCTTCGACTCAACAGGGAAATGCGGGCCTCCTCCACCTATTGACAATGGAGACATCACTTCCTTGCCATTACCAGAATATGCACCATTATCATCAGTTGAATATCAGTGCCAGAACTATTATCTACTTAAGGGAAAGAAGACAATAACATGTACAAATGGAATGTGGTCTGAGCCACCAACCTGTTTACATAAGTACCTTATTCTCATAGATTATAGAATATTCTGTCTTATAATATGGATATTTTTGTTAATAATAGAACATTCATAAAATAAAAGTAATGTTTGATTAGTGCTTCAGGCCCAAATATTAGCAGGTGATAAAAAAAGATTATAAGATTCTTTTTTATAAAACCCACTTGTTAAATAAGATTGTGTATATTATTCTTTAATTTAATATAATTAATATAATTTTATTTATTAACTTTTTACTAACATGTATTAATGTCCACAAAACTGGGCACCAGAATGAAAGTCTATACCTATTGTCTCAGACAGTGTTCTGTTGCTGTGAAAAGATGCTATGACCATGGAAGCTCTTAGAAAAGAGAAAGTATTTGTTGGGAATAGTTTACTATTACAGAGATTTAGTCTACTATCATGTTTGGAAGTGTGGTGCCACGGAGGCAGACATGATGATAGGGATGTAGCTGAGCATTCAGCATTGGCTCTTCAGACAGGAGGAAGAGATAGACAAACTTCTTACAAGACTTCACCAACTCCAACAAGGCCATAACACCTAATCCTTTTTGAGTATCACCAGTTCCAAATGAATAAGCAATATCTAAGTCTATAAAGGCCATTCTTGTTATTTTTTTTTATTTTAGATATTTTCTTTATTTACATGTAAATTTCCCCATTCCCAGTTTCCCCTCCCAAAAACAAAGAAACAAACAAAAACAACCAAAACAAACCCCTGTTGCCTCCCACTTCCCCATGCCTGCCACCCCGCCCTCTCCCACTTTCTGGCCCTGGCATTCCCCTACACTGGGGCACAGAACCTTCACAGGGCCAAGATCCTCTCCTCCTATTGATGATTGAATTTGAAATCCTCTACTATACACATGCTGCCTGAACAATCAGGGCTGGAGAGATGGCTCAGCCATTAAAGGCTAGGCTCACAACCAAAAATACAAGGCCATTCTTTTTTAAATCACCACACCTATATTCATCCTGTAGTTATTAAATTCATGCAGCCTCCCCTTTTAGATAAGACAACTAATTTCTACCAATCAGTGTCATACATGCTAGAGAAATTTTAGTCCTTCTTTTCAAACTATGAACACAAAATACTTATCTTCCAATGTTTGGTTGATTTCACTTAATGTCCTCCAATGCCCTTTTCTAACTAAGATAATAAAATTAATCTATAACATCTGAACAATACTTCACATTTAAAGGTACCACTTTGTCTTTATAAATTCACCAATTGGTATTAGTTGAGACAGCATTTTCATCTTTCCTACAATCAGGTAGCAATTTGCAATAAATACACACACACAGCTTAAGTAGGTTGATCTTATTACCTTGAGGTACATACTAAAAAGAACTACATAAAAACAATACACGGAAAAATCTTAAATTTTAAGACTTCTTAATTGTTCTCCATAGTAACTTCACAAAGTCAATTCCGATCAAAAGCTTGTGAGTTTTCACCACACACTCATGAGCTTTTGTAATTTTAATGGCTCCTTTCTCTAATGATATTTTAACTGGGTGACAAAATATCTTTATTGTGGCTTTGAAAATAAAATGACAGCTAATGATATTAGAATGTATTTTTACCATAGGTCAATGACAATTCAGTTAAAGGTTTTCAACAAACTAAAATCCTGATCACTTATTTAGATATAACTTAAGAAAGATATAGTAAGACATCTTCTTAAACTAGATATAATTGACTGAAAATGATGTTGTAACTTTCAATAGACCAACCAGGCCCAAATCAATCAAATAAAATCAACAAAACAAAAACAAAGTAAAATTAAATTAATCTATTTTTACTTTTCTATGTATTCTTGACATAGGAAACATATAAAATATATATAAATACTTGAAAATGAATAATTGATAACCACTTATTTCAATTCAACTGGCTGCCTATTTCTTAGTTGTATTGATTATGCTCTGTACTATGCACGAGTCCCTCACTGTGATAAAATCCATGGGTCAAGGTTTGTTTTTTACCCTGTGGTTTGGAGTCCCTTTCAAACACTCTGTCCAAAACCAATGAAATGTTTCTCTGTTGTGCTTCCTCTCACATTCAGTGGTTTGTTCTTACATGGGTGTCTTTGACCAACATTCAGTTGACGTTACCCAGATTGACAGACAATATCAAATTTTATCATCTCAATATGGATATCAATTTTCCTTATATAAATAATTGAATATGATATCAATTCTATAACATAAGTCTTTGGAAAGTCTTTTAAGATCAGTTGACTGTAGATGCATAGATCAGTTTTCAAATCACTTTTCTCATTCATTGGCATGTTTGTAGTGTTCTGGTTACTGTGGAGCTCCTGATATATGTTGAAATCTTTATTATGATAGCTCCAGATTTTTCCTTTCTTCATTAGTTCCAGTTATCTATTCATTCTATTGTACATTCACATAAAATTTAGATTTTTACCAGCATAAGTATGATAACATTTTATTGGTATTTCAGTGTGAGTTCATAGAGTCTGCTAGTTTCCATAGGAGATGTGGAAATTTCAATATTAATATTACTTCTTATGACCCATTAATGTACATGATTTCTCCATTTTCATCTTTTCAGATTCTTTTACCAGTTAACTATTATGATTGAGTTTCTCACTTCTGTTGTGAAATTCATAGCTGAATTAATCTTTGAAATTATTGATAATGACATTGAATTTATAGTTACATATCAGAAAAAAATGGAATTGGTCTATAGACAGTGGTGATCTCTGTACGTTTAAATACTACTTAATGAACTTTGGTAATTTTTCTTTCAGATGCATGTATAGTCCCTGAAGACACTATGGAAAAACACAAAATAATTCTCAAATGGAGAACAACTGAAAAGGTTTATTTCCAAACAGGGGAGGATATTGAATTTGCTTGTAAGCCTAGATATAGAAGAGTAAGAAGATCACGGCCATTTCGTACAAAGTGCATTAATGGTCACATTGATTATCCCACTTGTGTGTAAAATCACAATACATTTATTAGTTGACTTTATTGTTTAGAAATGCACATCACTAATACAGTTTCAATTTACATTTGAAATATTGTTTAACTCATGTCTTCTCATAAATATAAACTTATTGTTTTATGGTAATTGATTTCTACCCTTAGAGACTGTTGCCAAAATGTAAAAGTAGTGCATTGAAAACTCCTAAACAAAAATGTGATGTTCCAAGGACAAACTATTTCAAGCAAGAAAATAGATGTAAGATCTTCAGCATCATGTTTCCATTCAGAACTTTCTCAGATTTTCCGGGATACATTTGCTGTAAGGTCTTTGAATAGAAGACATATTGACTCATTCTTCAAATTAGTATTAATTCCAAACACATAACAAGCTATCATATATCACTAATGAATATAATAATTACTATAAAATACTTTCATATCAATAAAAAATCTAAGAAACTTTTTGCATATGAATTTCTAATATTTTTATACTGAAATAGTAAAATGTTCAAGCAATTATACAAAGGTATTAAAATTTTCACTAGATGTATGACTCTATCACTGTAGTAATATTCACATTAAAAATATATAAATATTTTATATCACTTATAAACAGGCAAGAAACACTTTCTTAGGCAGAATTTTATTGCTCTAAAAAGATATATTAGCCAAGGCAATCTTATGAGGGATAACATTTAATTGGGGTTGGCCTACAGGTTAATCTATTTAGTTCATTATCATCATGGTAAGCAGTATGGCAGTGTCCAGGCAGACATGATGCTGACAAAGAAGCTGAGGTTTCTTCATCTTAATAAGCAGTAGGAGACAATGTTCCACACTGATCATAGCATGAGCATAGAAAACCTCAAAACTGGTTTCCACAGTGACACACTTCATCCAACAAGTCCATAACTACTCTAACAAAGTTGCCCCTAATAGTGTCACTTCCTATGGACAAGCATTCAAACACATAAATCAATGGTGACAATAGCTATTGAAACTACCACATACATATACATATTCTGTAACCAAATTAATAAAGAAAGGAAGGTCACAATAAATATAATTTATAAAAGCTACATTTAAATCTAGAGTTAATAAAGGGTTGCTACTCATTTCCCTTAAGACTTTTTAATTTATTGTGGCCAGAATTGTCATAAATATTTTGATAGTGAAAATTATATATATTTTTTCCTTTTTTTAAAATTTTTTTTTATTTTAGATATTTTCTTTATTTACATGTAAATTTCTCCATTCCCAGTTTCCCCTCC